>NC_091699.1:28922600-29268850 GCF_041296265.1 Equus caballus | reverse complement strand
ACGATGTTAACACCAATCTAATGCCTGCCTTTTCCCAGCCTGACCACTATACCCTAAACAACTAGATCTGGCAAGTGACCACGCCGCCCCCTAACTGCACTTCCCTCCTGAAACTGGCAATCATTCCCCTTCCTCCCTCCTTCTACCTCTGTTTCACAGCCTCCCCTGACTGCCCCAGTCCACAACAGTATCTCAAGCCTCGGAAATCTACGTGTTCCTATTAGCTCTCCTATTCATTTGCTCCTAGACACACGGAGCTGAAGGAACTTTTGTCCAGTTACCTTGCACTTTCATTCACTCATGCATTCAACATATGCTGTACCATAAGCACTGTGCTAGAGGCTAGAAACACAATGGTGAGGTAAAACAGGCCGATTCCTGCTCTTCAAGAACTTGGTCTACACCGGAAGTCCAACCAGAAATAATCACACACATAGATAGAAAATAACAACTAAGGAAAGTGTTCCAAAGGACAGGAACATCAAGGGTATATTCAAAGAAGTGGCTTTGGAGTGAGGGAGTTAACCATGGATGGAGGGAGGGAAGAGTCAAGGACTGGTGGTCTCAGATACCGGAAACATGGAAAATGCACTGTGGTAGGAAGGAAAACCCTACAGTGTTAGGGAATACTAAAAGACCAAGGGGGCTGATTTGCAGAGACTGGGCACCACAAGCTGAGGTGGGAAGGGCAGGCAGGGAATCAGATCAGCACTATTAGTTTGGAGTCATATGTTCAGATACTATAAAGCCCTGTACTATCTACTGCATTACTGTACAGTTGGAAACTTAAAACTCACTTGCTCAATAAGTTAAATGCATCAATTGGAGTGTGCTGAAATATTAACCAAAATACACAGAATTTGCTAAAGAAATAAGCAGTCTGGGAGACAATCACAACTGACTCCTATCTGATTCTCAACCGTCCCTGCCCTTAGATCACGATCCTCAAATCTGACTGCACATTAGAATCAACTGGGGAGCCTTTAAAGAACAATGCTGCTCTGGCCCCACCAATAAAGATACTGATTTGGTGGGTCTGAGAAGGGGCCCATCTAGGCAAAGGTCTTCTAAACAGCTCCCCAGGAGACTCTCATGTAGAATGGGTAGAGAACTATTTGTCTAGGGACAGCTCTCCTAACAAACTTCTTAGAAACAGCCTTGTGTTTCTTCTCAGAGCCCTTCCTTAAACACTAGACATTGCCTCCCTGATTCCTCCCAGCTTTAACCCAACTGCTGGGGTCCTCAAACACATCTGAGTAGCTCAGTGCCAGGAACCACACTCCTTCTTTTCACACCCTTTCAAACAAGCAAGCTGGTATCAAAAACGAGGTGGGGGTAGAGTAAGGTGTTGAGTGGGAATAACAAAACCACCCTGAAAGTAAGCAATTCAGTCTTGAATACTCTAGTCCAAAGTGTGGTTTGTGGGAGACGGGGTAAAATCCATAAGGTGGCAGATCAAACGAGAAAAATGAGCGACTTCTGTGCAAGAGAGCAGCTTTCCCCTGCCCTCACCAGCAGCAGAAAGGGAAGAAGAACAGGCAAAGGGAAGCCACTTGATTCACGCTTGCAGTGCCCCCGGGAAAAAGCTTTGAGAAACCGACAGAGATCATCAGGCAGCAGGGTCCCCAGAAACTGGAGGAAGGAGGCATTCAAAATTGCTCCTGAAGTTGCAAGCCTGTTAACAGTTATCAGAACTCCAATACAAATCAAATACAGGTCAACTCTTAAGCTATTAAAATTGCCTGAATTTAAGTGGAGAGACTGGCTATAGCTTGTGTTTTGTCATATAAGAAAACTGCTGGTCAATGTTATCTGTAATAATAGGACTCTACCGCTAACACTGGTTATATACAAAGGTAATGTTTATAATAATTCAAAATTAAATGCATCTTATGAATACATTCAGATTTCACTGGCTACTTTGGATCATCTGTTCATTTCTCTTCAGTATTAGGCTAATGAGCAAGGCATAAAAGAAATTTTAACCATTGAGTAGGCAGTTTTACACTTAAAAAAAAATCAGGATTTGTTTACTGAAGTTTTTCTCAAAAGATGCAATGTGGGCCAGCCCTGGTGTCCTAGGGGTTAAGTTCAGCATGCTCTGCTTCAGCGGTCTGGGTCCAGTTCCCAGCTCAGAACTACAACACTCATCTATCAGTGGCCATGATGTGACAGTGCCTCACATACAAAAAGAGGAAGATTGGCAGCGCATGTTAGTTTAGGACAAATCTTCCTCAGCAAAAAAAAAAAAAGAAGAAGAAGAAGAAGAAAAAGAAGTAGTGATGCAATTTTCACCTATTTTAAAACTAAACACATTCTAAGAACAATTACAAGCAACACAATGAGAAAAATTAGCTCTTTCCAAGTACTTTCTGTTCTAAGATGAATGTGGGCCAACTGTAAATGGCACCATCCTGGCATCTTTATTTGAAGTCATTTTCCATTTAAAGAGCCTCACATCAAAGGGAGAAGTGTCTTTCATTACCCATCCCACTTAATGCCCACAAACTCCTCTCAGTTCCACTGACCAGAGTATATAGAACTGACATGAGATGGGATTACTGGGCTTCTTAAGGCCTTTACTTGCTGTTGGCTAAAGGTCGAACACTTGGCATTGTGCCTGACCTATGCAACACATGTGGAATTGTCAGCCTAACATAAAGTGTCTCAAGGAGAGTCTTGAATGAATGAGTGAAATAAAAAACTATGTCTGCTCAGCAAATGCCTCTCACCTGCAAACTTGTAAGTTTCAAACATCCATGAAATATTGTTTTTTCTTTAAATCCAGAATCAGAACATTCCATTCCACCTTTTGATGACGTAATTGGAAACACATTTCATTCAGATTTTTATTTCCTTCCCAAAACCTGGTTACGCTTGGAAAAAAAGGAAGACTTTAAAATGTCACTCAATAGATGTCTGTCTTTTAGCAATGGCTGCATTCTTGGAAATGTGTTCTATTTCATCACCATCATTAAGTCAATAGTATGTCTTATTGTTTAAAATATTAACAATATAAATTTTAAAACTGGCAGAAATAATGCAAAATTATCATGCATCAAGAATCTTTTTCAAATACAGTTCTCATCTTGAGGTACTCAAAAGTTTTCTGTAAACTCAACAATTTAATACTCCCCAAACCATTTCCTCTACCTGTAGTATTTCATTCAAATGATGAAGCTTAAAACATACAGAAAACACTACACTACTACCCTTCTTTACAAAAACTTTCTAAAGTAATGAGCCTGTTTACACAGGACTAAGCTCAACCTCAAGTAAATGAACGACATTACAATTCCCTGTTGGAGATTATAATCTAAAATTATACAGCACAAAATATTCAGGGCATATAAAACAAAACAAAATATCTGATACAAGCTAAACAGTGCATTCAGCGGACTGGTGAATAAATAGGCAAAGGAGTAATGGCAGTATGTTGCAGTAAATAATTATGACTTCCTATGGAATAGCTGAACACTTCTTGATATTATAGGAATCTACTTGATTCAAATCTCTAGGATTACTGAGAGGAGGAAGCTGACAAGCAGAAAAATTTAATCTGTTCAAGGGGGGAATATAAAACAACAGATACAGTGTGCACAGCCAAACATAAGAATGATAAAAATTTTATTTTCATTTCTTCTCTGGGTGGTTAATACGGTTAAGTCACTCAAGTGGGAAGTTAGTTACTGGACAGAGTTTAGTTTTACTTTCAGAAGTATGTAATTGTTATTTTTCTCTCCGGTCAGAATTTTTACAATGCATTACCATCATTCAATCATCAGCTGATCTTTTTTAAATAGGTAGTGTGCATTTTCAAGTTGGTTAAAGATCCTTCCTCACAGTAAGACTAATGTTCAATCTAACAAAACAAACTTAACGTATGACTTCTTTAAACAATAATTAGTAAATAATTTGAACAAAAACAAGTAACGTTTCCAAAGAAATCCAATCTAGCTTCACCTTAGTTCTCTACCAAATTTGTACAGGCGAAACCCGAAGAGGCCCACAGTTAAGGGCGACCAATGCCTCAAAACACAGTTACCTTCCACTTTGTCTTCAGTGTAACTCCTTCCTCTGCAAGTTAGCATATCATACTGACTATGTGTGTGTTCTGCATGGGTTATGCCTATCCTCATTCTTAAAATGGGAGTAATACTAGATAAAGGTCATCTATAAAATGACTTGTACCAGGCCTGGCATATAATGGCGCCTCAATAAATGGTTATTACCCCGCCTCCTGCTGTAGATCAAAGTACGGCTCACCTGAGCTACTTCCTATGAACCTCCTCGCCAGTACTGTCCTTTCTTTAGTTTATCACAAAGAGTGTCAAAGTTCATTCTTCCACTGTCACTGATCATACCACTCCCTTCCTCAAAAGTTTCAGCAGGAGTTCCCACATTTACTATGGGCCAGATCTAAGTTCTGAACTTCACAATCCATTCCCAAGGAGCACTGGCACTTCTAGACATTCTCCAGAAGCATCTTTTGTGTAGACAACTCTTTCTGCACCCAAATTCAACCTACAGAGTCATCTGTGTTAATTATACCCTGAAGTCTCACTTCTTCATTGTCTCATCAAATATTTACTGAACGTCCACTATACGCAAGGCGTATTTATTAACCTCTCTGACTGACAAAAGAAGTGATAGCTAGAAACCCCTCAGCAATTCAAACTCAGAATTTGTTTGGTTTCACTACATTTCACACTTCTACTTTGTTGCTTTCTCACTTTCAACACTTTTGCTCATACATTCGGAAGCAATTCTCTCAAAACAACAATTTCACAAATAAGAAAACTATGAGAGGCCCAGAGTTGGTACTGACCTTTTAAGACCCTCTACTTTTAAGATCTTCTGGCTAGTGACAATGCAGGAACAATCTCATTTCGGTCTCTGGGGTACATACCTCCTTGGAGGCACTTGCTCTCTCTCACTCGCTCTATTTATTTAAAGACCTTGCTGGCTTGTTCTCTGCCATGAATTATCTACCTGTATTTGATGTACTACAGTCTTACGTCACTCAGGACATGTTTTAATGTCTTTACACTACCGTCAGGCAGTCGTAGTAGGAGTTATGGGTTCAGTTGGTTTGAATGTGATGTTAATGAAGCCAAGATTATACTTCTATCTCCAGGTAGACCGAGGTGTTCGGCTCTGTGGTGCCCAGATACACTGCTGCTGTTACGACTGTTACTATAAATGCCTACCATTACACAAAGCAAGAGAGTAAACCAATCATTCAACATTCAACCAACACACACTGGTGTTGACAAGTCTAACAGTCCTTTCCATCTGTGGATGGATAGGGATAGCGGTGGCAAGACAAGCCTATAAACTATTATTTTTAAATGTGAAAGATGGTGGTTATGAGGCTAGGTTATTATAGCACAAAAGAGAGAATACCAACTTTGCCCCGGGAGATGAGTAACGGAAATGACTAGGGAGTCGTCAATCAGTGAACCAGGCGAACAAACGGACCATCCCTAAAACACACGTAAAGGGAGAGAAAGATTAAGTGTGGGGACTCCAAATAATTTGGGCAGCCAAAGCACGTTATCATAGAAAGGACCATAGGTGTTCACTAGGTATTTGGGTTACCAGAAGACTAAAAGCATATGCCAGGCTGTGATGTCTCAAGTACAAAGAACGCCTCTGCTGCCAGTTTCATTGTGCATTTGTAAATTCACATGAGAACTGATTATATCACAGTATATTCTTCTAGGTCCACAATCTTTCTCAGCTTGAACCACAGAACACAAAGATTTCATTGATTATTTTCTCACTTCTCCCAAGGATATATCTAACTAGTAGGATTCTGAATGCATAGGGGAGAAGGTAATTCACTATCTCCAATGGAAGCCTTACAGCAGTAGAGATTAATTCTCTTCACAACTGGTTAAGAAGGGCTGTTGGGTTTAAAAACTGTCTTTGAAGTTATCTTAGTACTGAACACAGAACGTACATCTATCTCAACTGAGGTTTGTGCTCTTCTGTGAAAGCTAATAAATGGTAAGAAATTTCCATTGCTGTTCACTTTTCCTCTTAGAGGTGAAAGGGGAAGAAGCAATAAGATACACTGTTTTCCACAGTCTCTAAAATAACTGCAAATAATTTAATTGCTAAGCACCTTGGATGATGAATTTATTTAAAGCAAAATTTTGTAAAAAAAAAAAAAAAAAAATTACAACCCACTAATTAAGGAGGATTTAGAGCTGGGAAGCACTGCTGAGATCTAATAAGCATAAGCCTTTCAACTTACAGAGCAGAAAACAAGTCAGGGAAGGTTTAGGTGACTTGCCCAGAGTCACACATGGTGTGCAGGCAGGGCGCGCTGAGCTCAAGATTTTCCAGGCACTCCTGGTTCACTACCCATCATCTTTTCCATCAACATACTCCACCTCAAAAACAAGGACTTTATAAAGGAGTAATAATTAGCAATAGCAATCATGGGGAAGAAATGCTTCCCAAACTCAGTATTTACATTCATTTGAACATACATTCTCATAACGAAGCCTATGTGGCTGTACTTCAAATGCCAACTGTTTTTTTTTTTAGGAAGACTGGCCCTGAGCTAACATCTGTTGACAATCCTCCTCTTCTTGCTGAGGAAGATTGGCCCTGAGCTAACATCCATGCCCATCTTCCTCTACTTTATATGTGGGACGCCTGCCACAGCATGGCTTGATAAGCAGTGTATAGGTCCATGCCTAGGATACAACCTGGTGAACCCCAGGCCGCCAAAGCAGAATGTGCAAACTTAACCACTGCGCCACGGGGCCGACCCTCAATGTCGACTTTTTAAAGTCTGAAAATCCTTTTAAACTTGTTTACTGTATTAATGACATTGTTGTTCAAGTCAATGAGAAACTGATTACTATCAGGAGAAATATTCTCTTATATGCTAAGAACATCTAACTTATAGATATCCAATTTTGTAATAATTTTTAAAACAAAGTTAAAAATAAAACACAAACTACATCTTTAAGGCTTCTATAAGAAGATATTTTACAAATTCAACTTTAATAACATCTTATGTCTCATTTACACCTTCACTTTACCAGAAGAAATAAGCAAAGTCTGAATTTACTTGGCTCAAGCCAAAGTAATTTATTTTCAGTGCTACAGGTTTTAATAGTGGTTATTATTTATCTTTTGCTATGATCTACTTAGACACTTTAAGGTATATTCTAAACTATATTGACACCTCAGAACACAAACCTAAGGATATTTTATATGTAACGAAAATGAGCAATTTTAGCGTAGATGACAAGTTCTAGACTAACAACCAGCAAAAATTAAGGATGATTCAGCCAATCTGTAAACCTGTGATGAGAGGCCATCTCAATATTTATCTCTAGAAACTAATGTAAAAAGAGGATCCCCCATGTCCCATGAAACCACTTCACAGGTAACCAAGACTACATATGCACCAAGCTTGGCAGCTTTAAAGGTCAAGACCCATAGGGAGGCAAAATTGAGGTTGGTTCATTATTATCATTCTCAAAAGATTCAGAAGGGTTCCAATCAATCCTTATGCAGCTATACTAATGGTGTGAATAGAGACGATAGAAATTCAACAATTTTTTCCATATTGCGCCCAAATGGGATCCCATTATTTGCTAGCAGATTTACCTTTTCATATACACACATGCTTAAGTGGAGCAGAGCAACCTAGAGATCAGGGCAAATTTCCAGGTCAAAGAGGAATTCCTTCCCCAAACACCTACCCTCCCTACTCCCAAAGACACTGACAAACAAGTGTATTAGAGAATATTCTTCAAAAACAGAAAAATAAAATCCATCATCAGCTCTAAATGCTGTGAAGAAAACCTAATTAAACTATACAGTGAAAATGTAGCCAGTGAGAACTGCCATGCTTGGGAAGAAAATTAAAGAAAGGAGATTAAGTCCAGTCACCTGCTCATTAACTATCCACATTTCTTCAACAGTCTGCAAAACACACTTCCGGGTTTGTAACTGACAGACAGCATCCAAATCAGCTTGGAGCGGCCCTATCCACTCAGTTTTCTAGACTATGGTTGGTAAGAGGACAGGATCAGACTGCCTATATAGCTGGGTGCTGCTTGGCTAACTGCAGCCTAACCAAAAGTCAACTCAGCAGGACCCATTGCCACAGAAGGACTGAAAACCGTTACTTGAAATCTGTTTCTGGGAAACTCCAAGATAGTAGATGTTTAAAAGAGTCTAACATGCTTATTGAAACACTTGCCCATATTTTCACTTCCGTGCAACAACTATGTGGGAAAAACTTGTGTTAAGTTAAAAGTCCACAGAAGCAGGCACTCTGTGTCTACAACACGAACCTTCATGTAACTGTGCACAATGCAAAACAAAGGAGACATCTTCCCAAAAGAACGCAGCTAATTCTCTGATGAGAATGATCGTGCGCTACAGCTTAACATGTTACTCCACCAACACTCCAGATGCCACACACGTTTCTTCCCTCACAGAATTATCTCATCTAAGAAGCTTTTCAGTGAAGCAACAACTAAATTCTCATTAACTTTCCTCCCATCTTATCACTAAGTTTAGATATGTTGTTTTACTTCTTAGGAAGAAAAATCTGTAGCTTCTGTAGGCAAAAATATGCATACGAACTAGGAAGTGTACACTTCTTAGTTCACGCTATTGAGTCTTATCTGAGAGTGATCTCAGGCACCTCTAGTTTCTAATTTTCATTATGAGAGTCACTTACATGGCTTGCTGTCCACATACGTTTACACACTGCCCCAAAGCCAGGACTGGCCAGCACAGGGGAGATTCATAAAAGATGGTTGATGCAAAGCAGTGCAATGCATGTGGGAAAAGTACTCAAATAATCTTTTAACTTGTACCCATTTTGAAATCCACTGGAGAAGTTCACTTTAAATTGTTATCATTGTGCTTTCTGCATACGAAGATGATGAGTGGGTATGAATCGGCTGTATAGTTTGCATTGCTTCATCAAATTTTCTCTTTTTTTTTTTTTCCTGCTTTATCTCCCCAACCTCCCCCTGTACACAGTTGTATATCTTGGTTGCATGTCCTTCCAGTTGTGGGATCAAGTTTCTCTTTTTTTTAAACAGAACTTACTCAAAATCTACCTTGTACTTTGGTAATTTATTACTAGTTTAACTGATGGCAAACTAAGACAAAATTGAGACATACAGTTATGAAGGTAGGAAAAAATGTGGCACCTCTCACTGTTGCAATTGATCTCCAGATGTCAATTTTTCAAAAAAAGCTTGTTGCAACAATAAAGTCTACGTTAAAAAGATGAAGAAGGAGAAATTAAAAAGCGCTTTTATTTCTTCTGCTATGAGTTCTCAACAGACTGAAGACAGATAAGAGAGCTCAAATAGAGACACTGGTTCTCCACTGGCCTGAATCTCGAATAATCTGATGGAATCTGGCGTTAGTTTTAATAAATATGTATTCTGCATCTCAAGCAAGCTTAATTACTTGCTCTTCAAGAAAATGTCCTGAACGGGCCTAGGGTGAAAGTATTTATTGCTTTTTCACTATAAAGTATAGTCACCCCTCAGTCTCCATGGGAGATTGGTTCCAGGACCTCCCTCCAAAACCAAAATCCACAGAGGCTCAAGCATCTGCAGCCCTCTGTGTCTGCCGAGGTGCAACTGCAGACAACGTGTGCTGGCTGCTCTATGAAGAAAACCAGCTTTTCACACTAGATTTATAATTCTTTCAGAAGGTTCTGGGGCAAAAACAGAGATACTATAAGCTGTTTTGTCATTGTTGGGTAAGAAAACTAAAAACCAAGAAAAGAAGAGTCAAGGCAGTAGCTCAACACTGTTTTAGACTACTACAGGCTCATAATGTACATATACTATGTTTTCATTGGTAAAACTGCCTTCTTAAAAAAATGTACTTCTGTAAGAGGAAGAGAAATGATACATTAGACTTCATCAAAATTAAAAACATTTTCTCTTCAAAAGGCATCAATAAGAAATGAAAAGCACATATATTTGATAAAAGATAAAAGACATCTATCCAGAATACAGAAAGAATTCTTAGAACTCTAAAATGACAGACAACCCAATTTTTCAAATGGGCAAAATATCTGAATAGACACTTGACCAAAGAAGATAAACAAATGGCTGATAAGCAGAAGAAAAGATGCTCAACGTCATTAGTCATTTGAAAAATGCAAATTAAAACCACAATGAGGTTCCACAATACACCCACTAAAAAGGCTATGATTAAAAGACAATACCAAGTGTTGGTGAAGACACAGAGAAACCGGAACCATCATACGTTGTTGGTGGTAATATAAAATAGTACAACTGCTTTGGAAAACAGTTTGACAGTTTCTTAAAAAGTTAAACATACAATTACCATACAAGTCAGCAATCGACTCCTAGGCTATTCACTCAAGAGAAACAACACATGTCCACAAAAATGTTTATAGCATCATTATTCCTAAAAGCGACAAATTGGAAGCAACCCTAATCCATTAACTAGTGAATACAGAAAATATGGTTTACCCACGCAATGAAATATGACACAGCACTAATGTAACAAGGTGGACAAACTTCAAAAGCATTACGCTAAGTGAAAGAAGCCAGACACAAAAGACTATATACTGAATGATTCCACTGACATGAAATTTCTACGAGACTAAAAGCATATCAATGGTTGCCTGGAGAGCAAGGACTGCAAACAGTCACAGGGGAGCTTTTCCAGGTGCTGTCAGTGTTCTAAAACTGGACTTTGGTGACGGCTGTACATCTGCGAAGTTCACTAACACTCACTGAGCTGTCTGATGGGTGAACTGTATAGTAAATTATAACGCAATAAAACTGTTAAGAGTGAAAATTTTAACAACCCAATCTTCTAAAAAATTTTAAGAAACTAATTTAATTTTCAAAATATTCTCACATCTTATTTCTTTACCAATAGACAATACACAATGTTTTCAAACAGAAACTGTGTTAGGATTAAAGAGAACTCAAGAAGGTAGCAGTCTCCCATTTAAAGCATGTTGTTTAGACTTTCTCACATAGCACACATATTCCACTCTTATCTGTAGAGTCAAAAAAAAAAAAAAAAACACAATCAATGCAATGCCCAGTAATTCTGGGGCATTTATCCTAGAGAAACAAAAACTTATGTTTACACAAAAACCTATACACAGATGTTTATAGCAGCTTTATTTATTCATATCCCCAAACTAGAAATAACCAAACGTCCTTCAATGGGTGAATGTTCAAACTGCGGTACATCCATACCATGGAATACCACTTAGCAACAAAAACGAATCAACTACTGATACACACAACTTGAAGGGATCTCAAAGGAATCATGAATGAAAAAATCCAATCTCAAAAGGTTACCTAGGTATGATTCCACTTATATAACATTCTTGAAATGACAAACAGAGAGAGAGGCAGAACACATCAGTAGTTGCCAGAGAGGCTGAGGGCAGGGGAGGTGACTGGGACTATAAAAGAGGAGTATGAGGAATTCTTATGATTGGACTATTCCGTATCTTGACTGTGATGATGGTCAAAAAACTAACATTACACAGAACTAAACAGGCATACACATACCCACCCACTCACTCACTCTGTCTAACAACGTCACACAGGAGTGCAAGTAAAACTAGAGGAATCTGAACAAAGTCTGGGGACTTCTTCAATGTCAACTTCCTCACTATGATATGGTACTAGAGTCATGCAAGATGTTACCATCAGGAAAAACAGGGTAAAGGGTATATAAGATTTCTCTGTACTATTTCTTACAACTGCTTATCCATCTACAATTATTTCAAGATAAAGTTTCCTAAAAAGTTTAAGAAAAAAATCAGCATACTATCTTCGCACTCCTACTTCAATGGAATACCACACATCACATATACTGAAGCTGCATTATGTTCAAGTCTTGCAATATGTCACTCAAAATTGTATGGCACATAAACCTTTTCCGGAACAGAAGCAGACCAAAGAAAAGTGGGAATCAAAAACAATCGTTAACTGTTCATTCCTAAACACCAAAGAAAAAAGACAGGAAAGAAATTCAGCAGTTACAACTTCTACACCAAGCCACACAAAACAATCTCTTGAAGTGGATTTAAAATTTTCACAGAAAATAAGATCAACCAATCAAAAAGGTATTTTTCTACAGTATGGTATAGATGGAGCCATACCTCTAAGACTATAAGACACACAAACAGGCACACCTTTTGTTATGAATTTCAGGTTAACCAAGCAAATTCAAATCACTAACCTGGGTTTTGAAGCCACTGGTTGACATGACTATTCACACCTGAATTTAATTAAAATCAAATAAGATTTAAAATTCGATTCCTCAGTCTCACTACGTTTCAAGCAATCAACAGACACGTCGTTAGTGATCACCATATACTGGAGAGTGTAGATACGAAACATCTACCATCACTGAACCAAGTCATATTGGTATTGGACAGTACTGATCTACAGCTTCAACGTAATCCCATCAAACTCCCAGCAAGTTTCATAGAAATTGACAAGCCAATAGTAAAATTTACACGGAAAAACAGAGGACTCAGTATAGTCAAAACAATTTTGAAAAAAAGTACCAAGGTGAAGAATTGACACTACCTGATTTCATGATTTACACTGACTATTTACAGTATTTAAATTCAGTGTGGTATTGGCAAAAGGAGAGAGACACAGAATCGACAAAACAAAATAGAGTCCAGAAACAGATCCACACACACACGGGCATATGATCTTTAACAAAGATACCAATGCAATTTGATAGAGAAAACAGTCTTTCAACAAACGGTGCAGAAACAATTGACATGTCCATATGCAAAAATTAAGAACCCCAATCCATACCTTTCTCCATATGTAAGAGTTAACTCAAAACGGATCATACACCTAATTGTAAAACCTCAAACTTACTATAAAACTTCTAAAAAAACATAAAAGAAAATCTCTCTGACCCTCGTTTAAGCAAAGATTTCTTGGATAAAACATAAAAGAAAAAACTGATATATTGGGTTTCATAAAAATTAAAAACTTCTGCTCTTTGAAAGATACTTTTTTCCAGTTTTATTGAGAAATAACTGACATGCACTTCACCGTTTCAGGTGTACAGCACGATGGTTTCACTTACATATATCTCGAAATTATTACAACAGATTCAGTTAAGATCCATCATCTCATATAGATATAATAAAAAGAAAAAAATTTCTTGTGATGAGAACTCTTAGGATCTGCTCTCTTAACGTTCCTATGTATCATACAGCAGTGTTAACTAGTCATCACGTTGTACATTACAGCCCTAGAACTTATTTATCTTATAACTGGAAGTTTGTATCTTTTGAGCACCTTCCTCCAATTCCTCCTCACCCCCTCAAAGACACTATTAAGAAAATGAAAAGCCACAGACTAAGAGAAAACATTTGCAAATTACATCTGATAAAGAACTGTTATTCTAGAATATACGAAAAACTCTGAAAGCTTAATACTTAACAACACAATTTAAAAATGAGCAAAAAAAATTTGAACTCACGTTACTAAAGAGAGATATATACAGATAACTTAAACAAGCACAGAAAAGATGCTTGTCATTAGGGAAATGCAAATTAAAACGACGACATACCACAACCTACTATACAGTAGTCCCCCACTTATCCATGGTTTCGCTTTCCATAATTTCAGTTACCTGTGGTCAATCAATGTCCAAAAATATTAAATGGAAAATTACAGAAATAAACAATTCTTAAGTTTTAAACTGCACACCATTCTGAGTAGAACGATGAAATCTTGCACCATCCCACTGTGGCCCTCCCAGAATGTAAATCATCCCTTTGTCCGGCGTATCCACTATATGCTGTATACACTACTGTATATGCTACCCACCTGTTAAGTCACTTAGTAGCCATCTCGGTTATCAGATCCACTGTTGTGGTAACGCAGTGCTTGTGTTCAAGTAAATCCTATTTTACTTGAGCACTTGTGTTCAGGTAACCCTTATTTTACTTAATAATGTCCCCAAAGCACAAGAACAGTGATGCCGGCAATTTGGATATGGCAAAGAGAAGCCATAAAGTGACTCCTGTAAGTGAAAAGGTAAGCCTCAGATAACCTGCTTCATCAAACCTCAACTCTGCAAGACAAGGTGACCGGATGTTCCACATTACTGGACAATCTGTTTCTAATGCACACAACCAATCAGATAAGCTTCAAAAAAGATAAAGACACGTAAAGCATTCCACCCTCTGCCAAAGTACTCCAGGTGCTCCCCAATTATCTACAAAGAAAGTTGTCAAGAATAATCATCAACATGAAAGGATTCTAAAAACAAAAGGAATCTTACAAAGGGAAAGAAAGTGCTATGGATGTGATACAGATGGTAACTTAAAAAAAATCACCAACCTACACTCATACATACTTCCCACTGGGGGAAATCAGGTGGGCAGCAGAACAGAAACATGTCAAGAGAAAGCAAGTCGACATGCTGAAGCCTCTCAAATCAAGTAAGAAGTTTACCTGTCAAACACACCAAATGATAGACTTCTAAGACAACAGCCAAGCACTGGAAGTCTAAGATAGTTACAATTGTTTATGGACTGCAACAGGGAATATTTCACAGAAGTGTGTGTATAGAGAAAAATGAGAGCTGGAAATTGAAAACAAACAATACATATTGCATTATGAAATACACATGTGCCTACCATGGTTCTGAATCTTAGAAGTAAAGAAACGATAAAATAAAGAGCATAGCAGCAGTTATACTGCATACAGTCCACAGCAATACTCTAGTCATCTTCTTAATGCTTGGTTTGTCAGAGAAATGGTATAATTTGATGCAAAGAGGACATGGCTAGTCCAGGAATCTGGTCCAGGCTCTTATTACTACTTAACCTGCCCCGTGACCTTGGGCCAGTCACTTAACCTCTCTGGATTCAGACAAGATAAGTTTTCTTCGATATAGTGGTTAGATAAAATTCTCTCTCAGGCCCCTCTTCTCAAGGAGGAAGAAACAGTAGCCAAGAGCAATTCACAGGATTCTAGCTGTTGTTGGCCAGATGTGCCATAGCATATTTCTATGAATGAGGTTTAACACTATCTCATTTTATAAAATTCTCTATTACGTATTTCCCAAGAGGATATGAGTTTTAAGCAGAAAGCAAAATACTGCTAAACAAACCCCATGCACAAGAAACATGAAGAAAACTACACCAAGGCCCATCATAAACTGCTAAAAACCAGTGATAAAGAGAAATCTTAAAAGCAGCCAGAGAAAAAGACACATTTTGTAGAGGAAGAAAAATAAGAATGACAGCAGACTGCTCATCGAAAATGACATAACCCAAGACAATGAAACAACATCTTTAAGGTACTACAAGAAAAAACTGCCCCATTGAAAACATCTTTAAAACAAGGGCAAGAAAGCAGAAGCCTCAGATGCTGTTGATGGGACTGTAAAATGGTGCAGCCACTTTGGAAAACAGTGTGGCAAACCTCAAAAGGTTAAACGTAGAGCGACCATTTGGCCCAGCAACTCCAATTCTTGGTATATACCCCAAGAGAAATTAAAACATCTTTCTACACAACAATGTATACACGAATGTTCATGGTAGCATTATTCATAACAGCCAAAAGGTGGAAAAACTCAAAATGCCCATCAACTGATGAATGGACAAAATGTGGTATATCTACACAATGGAAGACTATTTGGCTATAAACAAGAATCAAGAACTGAGACACATTACAATGTAACACATTTCCAAGGTGAGCCATGGAAATATTATTCTAGCGAAGAAGCCAGTCACTAATGACCACATATGGTATGATTCCATTTATATGAAATACCCAGAAGAGGCAAATCTGCAGAGACAGAAAGCATATTAATGGTTCCTTAGGACTGGGGATGGGTGTGTGGGGTGGTTGGGGTGGGCACTCTAGAGGGTGAATAGCTAAAAAGTACAGGCTTTCTTTTGGAGTTGATGAAACGTGACACTGGTTCATTACTCTGTGAATGAACTAAACAACATGAAGTGCACACTTTAAATGGATGAACTGTATGATATGTGAATTGTATCTTAATCAAGCTATTACCAGAAGAACAGCAAACTAAAAACTTGTGAGACATAAAAAACAGAACAAAACGAAGAATAAATCACCATCAGACCTGCACTATAAGAAACATTAAAGTTAGTCCTACAAGCAGAAGGAAAATATTACCACATGGAAATCTGGATCTACAGGAAGGAATGAAGAGCACCAGACATGGAATATATGTGGGAAGACACAAAAGACTTCCTTTGTTAGATTTTTGAAATCTCTTTAAAAGATAAGTGACTACCTAAAGTAAAAATTGTAATATATTGTAGAGGATTACAACATATGGAGAAGTAAATATATGACAATAGCAGCACAAAGGCCACGTGCACAAAAGGGGTCAACGTACTACTATAAGGTTTTTATATGTAACAAAGTATAATAACACTTGAAGGTAAACTGTGCTAAGTTAAAGATGTATACTATAGCAACAACTAAAACAAAGAGTTATAGCTAAGAAGCTTAAAAAGGACATAAATGAAGGATTTAAGAAAAAATACTCAAGCCAAAAAACACAGAAAAGGGGCAACAAAGAATGGGTGGGAAAAATACAAAACAAATAGCAAGACAGATTTTAAACCAATCATATCAATAATCATATTAAATGTAAATGGTCGAACGCCACTATTAAAGAGCAAAAACTGTGATGTTCGATTAGAAAAACAAAACAACTATATACTGCCTATATGAAACCCATTTCAAATACAAAGGCACAATATGGGAAAGGTATGCCACACTAACCCTAGTCAAAAGAAAGCTGGAGTGGAGCATCATATTAATATATGACAATGTAGATATCAAAGCAAAAAAATTACCAGGGATAAAGGTCACGTCATAATGACAGGGAGCTCAATTCATCAAGATGATATAATTCTAAGTAACAAAGGTGACATAATTAAATTAGATGTTAAAAACAGAAGGATACTTGGAAAATCTTCACATATTTGGAAACTAAATAACACAATTCTAAATAATCTATTAGTCAAAAAAGAAATGAGAACATATTTTGAACTGAATGAAATGAAAACACATCATCCAATTTTATGAGTTGCAACTAAAGTAGTACTTTAGAGGGAAATTTATAGCAATACATGCCTATATTTTAAAAAGTTCTCAAATCAATGACTTCATCTTGTACTTTAAGAAACTAGGAACAGAAGAGCAAATGAAATTGAAAATAAGCAAAAGAAAGTAAATGGTAAAGATCAGATCAGAAATCAATGAAACACAAAAGAAAAACAAAGAAAAATTGGTGAAATCAAAAGCTTATTGAGATAGAAAAATCTGATAAGCCGGACTCATCAGGAAACAGAGAGAAGACACAAATTACCAACAAGGAATAAGAGAGGTGGCAGCTCTAGAGATGCTATAAATTTTAAAGGAATTTAATTTGTAGTTAAAACCTACCTACAAAGAAAACTCTAGGCCCTGACAGGTTCACTGATGAATTCTACCAAACAGTTAAAGAAGAAATACTACTAATTCTATACAAACTCTTCCAGAAAATTGAAGAGAAGGGAACATTTCCCAACTCATTCTATGAGACCCACATTAGCTTGAACACAAAACCAGACAAATACATTACAAAGTAAGACAACTACAAAACCTACGTCCTTCACGAACAAAGACACAAATGTTCTTAACAAAATAATCCAACATGGATTACTACCATGAGAATACATCATGGCAAAGTGGGATTTATCCCACAAATGCAAGGTTAGTTTAAAAGTCCCAAAAACCAAACAATGTAATTCAGCATTAAATATGAAAAACCATATGACTGTCTTAATAGATGCAGGGGGGAAAATGCATATAACAAAGTCCAACATCTATTCCTTTTAATAAAACTCTCAGCAAACTAGAATAGAAAGAAGTTCCTCAATCTATATAAAAAAACAATAGTTAATACCATACTAAATAGTAAAACACTGAACGCCTTACTCCCTTAAAAATTGGGAACACAGGGCCAGCCCAGAGGCATAGCAGTTAAGTTCACGCACTCCACTTCTGTGACCTGGCGTTCATGGGTTCAGATCCAGGGCACAGACCCTACACACACTCATCAAGCCATGCTGTGTCAGTGTCCCACATATAAAATAGAGAAAGACTGGCACAGATGTAAGCTCAGGGACAATCTTCCTCAAGCAAAAAGGGGAAGTTTGGCAACAGATGTTAGCTCAGAGCCAATTTTCCTCACAAAAAAAGGAAGAAAAAAGTTTAGGAACAATGCAAGGATATCGTGATGTCCACTCTTACCTTCTATTCAACATTGTACTGGAATGTTAGCCAGTGCAATAGGCAAGTAAAAAAAATAAAAGGCATCCAAATTGGAAAAGTAGTAGTAAAACTGTCTTGATTCACAGAAAAGATCATCTATGAAAAAACTTCTACGCGATCGACCAAAAAAGCTACTAGAACTAAATAGCTAAGTTATTCAAAGTTGTAGGATACACGATATACAAAAATGACTGTATTTCTATAAATTAGCTACAATCAGAAATTGAAATTTTTAAAATACTAACATTTACATATCATCAAAAATGTGAAACACTTTATGATATAAACCTGACAAAAGGTATGCAAGACTTGTACACTGAAAACCACAAAACACTGCTGAGAGAAGACCTGAATAAATGGAGAGCTGTACCATGTTCAGGGATTGGAATACTGAATCCAATGTCATTAAGACATCAGTTTTTCCCAAGTTTGTTTATCTATGGATTCAATGCACCCCAATAAAAATCCCAGTAGGATTTTTGTAGACAAGCTAACTCTAAAATTTAGACATCAAGCCATGCTGTGGTGGCATCCCACATACAAAACAGAGGAAGACTGGCACAGACGTTAGTTCAGTGACAGTCTTCCTCAAGCAAAAAGAGGAAGACTGGCAACAGATGTTAGCTAAGGGCCAATCTTTCTCACCCAAACAAACCCCAAAAAAAACAACTTCTAGAAGTACAGATCTGAGAAAATCTTAGTGATGTTGGGTCTGGCAAAGATTTCATAAATATGACACAAAAACTAAAAGTTAAGAAAACAGTAAATCGGACTTCAACAAAATTAGCAAGTCTGCTCTTTAAATGGCTTTTAAAACACGTCCAAATCTAGAATAAAGCACTCACAATTCAATAATAGATCAAGCAACCAAATTTTAAAATGAGTAAAAGACACAAAAGGAAAATAACAAAGAACATATACAGATGGCGAATAAGCACATAAAAAGATGCTCAACATCATTAGTTATTTAGGGAAATATAAATTACAACCACAATCAGATACCATTATACATCCTGTATCAGCCTAAAACTAAAAAGACTGACCACATCAACGTCAGCAAGGATGTGGAGCAAGTGCAACTCTCATACACTCCTTTGGGAATTTAAAACGATACAACCACTTTGAAAAAACTTAGTTTGGCAGTTTGTTAAAAAGTTAAATGTACCCACCAATTCCAATCCTAGGTATTTACTCAAGAGAAGTGAAAGCATATGTCCACACAAAGACTTGTTCAGGAATGTACAAAGCAGCTTTATTTATAACAGCCAGAAACTGGAAACTCAAATGTCCATGAACAGGTGAATGCATAAACAAACAGCAGAATATGCATACAATGGAATATTATCCAGCACTAAAAAGGAATCAACATGGATGAATCTCAAAATAAGTATGCTGATTGAAAGGAATAAGACCAAAAAAAGACTACGTAGTGTATGACTACATTTATATAAAATTCAAGAAAACGAAAACTATCTATAGTGGGAGAAAGCAGATTAGTGGTTGCCTGGGGATAGAAAGGGGCAGAAGCAGGAATTACCAAGGGGCAAAAGAAAATTTTTAGGGGTGACAGATATGATCATTCTCTTGTTTGTGGTGGTTTCCCAGGTTACTCTTTAAATATGAAATTTCTTATATGCCAATTATACTTTAATAAAGCTGGAAAAAAAATAAACACACTTGACAAGATGTTACGCTTTTTCTCCTGACAGCAGTACAATACTTTTTGGTTTTTCTTTTACACATTAGTATGCAAAATTTAGTTTAGACAAGTTTTACTGTTTATCATCTTTTAAAATCGGGAGATAAAATCTAGTTGTTTAGTGCTATTTGAGGATACATTCTAGAAATGCTACAAATAGATATTTTTGTAGAGCAAAGTATTTTCTCACTAGCTTACAAGTATTTTCGAAATGCTCTATCTCCATTCCTAGTAATTTTAATTGGCAACAGAGCCTAACATTTTCGCTGTAAATTTAGTATCAATACCATCATTACCATTGCACACACACACAAAGCACACCCTATAAATTACAACATGCATCTCTTCAGAAACAATCTGTACCACCAGGGTCTCACCAAGGCACAAAGCAGTTTTGCTATGACTGGAAGAGATCATAAATCTCGCTTCTTTACAGCTTCGCGTAACTTGGGGGTCACTACACTATTTCTCATATTCTCTTCAGTAGAGTACTCTTACTCTTCTCTTCTCTCCACGCTATCTGGTCCCAATGTTTTTATGGCCTGCACACGAACAGATATGAAAGGAAAGAAACAAAGGCAGGCTGAGCTTACTCAAACGTGAATTTTCTAGTTAGCTCCTTCTTGCGTCATGTCATCTTAAGTTTTTGCGGGGCTGGACAGCGGAGAGGTAGCACTTCTTTTATTTATGAATCCTTGACTCTTGAAAAGCCAGAGGTAAGGGAAGAAAAGCACATCTGCTTTCATTTGCCAGAAGTCTTCTTTTGTTTAATGCGAGCATTTGGGTTTGTTCGGATTTTGTTTGGGGGAGAAGGTGATGAAAAGATTGAAGCTAATGATTAAATGAATTGGGGGGTTAGATGAGGAAATTCTAAATCATCTAAGACAACTGGAAAATGGCACTAATTGCTCTGCATTCATCATTCTTACGCTGCTTTCTGCTGTAACGCAGGAGTAGAGAAGGCCAACAAGACTGCTTTCTCTGGTTCTAAATACAGCCAGTGACAAAAATTAAAAATATGTTCGTTCATGTACAGTAGAAAGTATTCCTCAACTTCACGCAAATATTTGCAAAACTGAAAGTCAAATTATATCCTCAAGACAGAACTAGAGAAAAAGTCTGATTTATCTGCACACTACAAATATTCTGACTCTGAAGAACAATCCATCAGTCCAAAAGCCTACTCTTCAAAGAAAAAATATTAAGAACCCAAGAAAACTGCATACTATAATCTTACTTTCTCCAATCTAGATAGGTTTGCTCAATTACACAAAGGTAGAAGAGTTTTAAAATGAAAGACTGAGTAGCAGACACCACTATAAAGTCAAAGTTAGTAGTTTAGCTATTTCCTCTTTTCCTGAAAATCTGATTCATTAGAACTAGGGTCAGAAAAGTTAAATGACACAAAAATATCCAAGATAGATTTGTCATTATGCTACAGTTTGAAAGGTTTTCCTACTTTACCACACTATTATTAAGAAGTTGAAGAAAAAAAACCACAGTAAATTTGAATTTCACTTTATAGATGAGACAGCTCAACAAGAGTTACAAATAAAAATCTCATTTATGAAGCATTATTTCATATAACACTATAGAGCCTGGATAACGGAAAGGGGAAGAAAAGATAATTAGGACCTACTTACTTAAGAAAATCACCAAACCGGAAACAAAACAAACCTCCAGCGATAGCAAAACAAAACTAAAAAGTACACTTTAAAGATTATATTGCTCGCTGAGAAAAACAAAGCAATATCCTTATACCAATTTTCTGTGGGATTATGAATAAAATTAATTCTGAAAATACATCTTTCAAAACCACAAGAAGATCACAATGATTCATTCAGTTATCATTAGTTGATTTAACTATTAGGATTAAGTCTAATACTAAATTTGGCAAAAGTTTCTCCATCCAGGGATCAACCGGGTTGCTGTGTACTCAATTTATTCACTTTTCCACAGGACATTTCCTGTTTGTAAATATTTTTTTAAAACTAGGTATTGATTTTACAAAAGCTTCCATGTAACACCTATTTAGAAACCAACTTCGCAGTTCAGCGTTAGTCTCTATTTTCACTGAGAATTTATTCTCAAAGTTCGTACTCCATCGTTTATTAACAGCGAATAGGTTAATTTAAATGCAACAAATTTCTCACCAAACATCCCAATTCATCAAAAGAAATATCTTCTCTCATCAAGTTCATTATTAGGTCAAAGAGTAGTGAAAATACTAATAAACAATTCAGAAGCTTCGTTTATAAAACAGTACCAGCTGAAAGGAAAGACGATCCAGGACTTCACTCCTGAAAAATAACAGATAAAATTCCAATATCTAAATTATTAATCAGTTCAAAAAATTCTCTAGCCTACCTCTTGGAAAATCCTTTGCTGAGAGAATTATAACCATTCTGAGTCCTATTCGGATAAAAAATTTTAAGAAAAATATAGACTTCATAATCTAGTTGATTTTAATCCTCTTTAAGCCATATTCTGAGTCTAAACCACTCTAGTCACTGTTTTACAAACCTTTCAAGACAGCTCTATTTCTAAAACGTTAAGCCAGCAAGCATAGAACAGAAAGGAATTTAAGAAGGCATTCTTTAAGAGTACTCCTGAGAGTGATCACCTTTTAAAACAGACAATGCTTCAGAAGAATTCTATTTTGCAATCAATTGTTACCTTAGCTGTGAGCAGAAAAGCAGGTCTGAACTTGAAAGGGAGAAAAATCAAGGGACCTATCTTAAGAGTAACAACAGACTATGCAAAGAGTAAAGTTAGAAACTAGAGAGAGGAAGTAAACTAGCGTTGGCAGTATTTCCAAGTCATTTACCAAGTGTTTTTTTAAATGGAAATACTCATTTGCAGAGAGGGTTAACCAATATATGACACAATTATTTTAAAAAGGAAACAGATTCTAAACAAGAGATTGGAAGAACGGACTACACTCTAAAAGGTACATTGAAGAATACAAAAGCAGCAACAGAGTAAGACCCGGAGGCTGAAGATTTAACAATGTCACTGTCCCTGCCCAGGAGGGATTCAAATGTAAATTTGGGGCAACAAACGTAAACAAGAAATTCTAGTGTGAAATGATGATGTACTATGCTACAGATATGCACAAAGTGCTTCTATGAACACAGAGGAGAAGACTCAAGGAAAGTTTCCTGGATAAGGTGACATGAACTGGTCTTGAAGCAAAAGGTGGCATTAAGCAGGTAGCCATAAGAGGTAAGAGTCTCCAGGCAGCACAGTGGTATGAAGAACATGTTGAGGAACAGGAGGTTTGATGGGAAGGTGCACGGTAAGAAGTGGCACAGATGAGCTGGTAGGCAGGACAGAACCAGACCAGGGCGGGCCTTGTGTGTCATATTTAAGGAGACAAGGCAATACCTCCTTGGGTGGTGAGGCAGCAACCAAGGATTCTAAGCAGACAAGCTATATGATCTACGTGTTTTCTAGAGGTACCACGTAACACCCAGCAGACCAGTTTAAAGGCTAATGCAATGGTCCAGGTGCAGGTCTCAACTACAGAGGCTTGAAGTTAAGTTCATACTGAAGTAAAAATGAAACAGTCAGGACCTAAACTAAGGTAGAAGCAACAGGAATACAGGAAGAATAAATCAACAGACTTTGGTATCCAACTGCTATGGATGGGGGTCTAAACTGAGGTCTCCTGAGGACAGCTGTATAGCTGGTAATGCCATTTTCAGAGAAAAAGACTAAACAGAAACAATAGGAAATCCTCTGAAGCTGGAAAAGATCTGAGTCATGTGCAACTGTGTTATATAAATTTGGGTTAGGAATCTAAGCTCTAAGCCTCAATTTCGTTATCTGTAAAATGGGTATATATCTATGTATATACAGCATAGCCTCGTAAGGATTAAACAAAACGATACGTGAAATGGGCTTAACCTAGTGCCTCCTTTATGTTAAATGCCCATTAAAGGTTGGCCCTTATCAATATTATTGGTAACTGGGTGCAGATCACAGATGAAGCCTTTCATGAGTTGTGTCCCACTGTTCTCCGTTAGCCAGTGACACTCCTTCCAGGTCTGTGTTACACTGACAGCACCTAGCTCACTCAATAAACAACTGTTCGATAAATACTAAGCATGAAAAATGTCTAATGTACACCTGTTCTATTAGAACCAAGTTTTGCCTTGGGGTATGACGCAAGTATTAACTATTTCAGCAATACAAACTTTTCAAAAAAAAAGATGCATCAAGAAAATAAATGACACACTCTATTACAAATCTCAACTCAGTGTTGCAATTGACACGCCTCTACTACAAATGACTATAATGAAACTGTTAGCTTCTAAATTTAAGGACAATGTGACATTTGAAAGTGTTTTATTAAAACCTTTTCAAAAATAAAAAAGATGCCACAGAGTCATTCTTTTAATTAAATGATATAACAAAGACTAAGTAAGAATACCCCTAAGGCTGTAATACACCCGTCTGTTCTTTAAAAAACACTCATCTCCTGCACCAGGTGTTCTGATGGGAAGCCCTTATCTTAAAGATCCTTAATAAGACATTAACTGAATCTAGTATTTTGGTCAGTCTGTAAGGAGTTTAATTTCTTAGACCAGGAAAATCAGGGACAAGGATTCGTTAACCTATAAATAAAGGGTTTCAAAATAAAAACATTAGTATAACTTAAATAAGGAAACTGTTCAGCTACACATAAACCCAACAAAGCCAAAGTTTCAACAGATAAAGCTTTCCTGTTCAGAGATTCTGAAACGTATAAATATCTACTGATATATCTTGGGGGTGGGGGTAAGACACTACAAATAAATTATGTCCTATATATTTTTAGACAATAACTTGGCATCATGATATTTAAGAGTCATTTTATTATTATACTGTAAACGGCCAAAACTGACATAAACCACAGTATTTTAGAACTGGAAGAGTCATAGAAACCACATAGTTCCGAGAATTTCAGGGAATTTCAAGACTCACACTCTTAAATCCCCACCAAGCATACATATCTATATATCTATATATATATATATAATACCTTACAAGTGATTTTTTTAAAGCTTTTATTGACAATATAATTGCAGTAGCAGAAATTGTGTACAGCGAAACTTTTAAGAAATCCTAAGCATTAAGACTTCCCCTGCCAAAATAAAAATCTTTGAAACATGATTACATCAAATCAAGTTTCATCCCAAACAGTCACATTCCACAATCCTCACAACAACCTTTCAATAAAGAAAAAAACACCACTGCAGAATTTCATGCTGCCAAGATTCACCAAGATCAGAAATGATGTGTTCTTCATAGAGGACTCTGATGGGTTCTTTGCATACGATTTATACTCCTTAATCTACAGTAAAGGTTGAGTAGGAAGAGAGGCTTGTCAGGCATATGCCACCCAAAGTAAAAAAATCTGAAAAGGCAGAGAAAACCAAGGGGCAAAGAACACTCTACCTACCTACCTCCCCCATCATCACTCCTGTCCTGAGCACCAAAAAATAATTCTCCTTTTTATAAATACACTTCAGTGATGCACACCAAAAGTACTTGCCAAGATGAGCTGAGCCTTTACTGTCATACATTTTGTCCTAGAGTACATAACCACAAATTGGATGTCCTGTGACTTCCTCAAGTTTCTTAATTGGAGAAGAAACCGGAAATAAAGCCAGCAATGCATACAGCAAAAGCAAAACCTACATATCAGAACACAGAGACTGAAGATCTAATGATACATACTCCATCTGACTCTGCCCAGGAGACAGGTGCCTTCACTGCACCACTGCCTCGGGAGAGCCAATCATTCACAAACTCACTGCCTCTCACCTCTGATTTTAATGGTGGCATGCAACGTTCTTTCAAAGAACTGTGTAATTTTCTGAATAAGCCAAGCGACAAACAGGACTTCAAAAATCTGATTTTAAAGCAGTCAGCATATATTGCATACTCTCAGCCCATTTTTATGGGTATATTGAACCAAGAGACAGAATGTGGACATTCAACTTTATGAAGAGAAACATCACAACAAGCAAAATGAACCACGTAATCTCTACAGGCTTATGTAAACTTTTTACATCATAGGTGATCTGACTAGGCTAATCGCAGGACAATTCTGAGCAAGGCAGCTATTCCACTGACATTACATTACTGCCCTCTTCTAACTTAAATGGCCCTGGAAGAAGGTGATGTGTTCTCCCCTGAGACGGCAAAGGTGAAAGGGAAAGAAACCGAAGAATGCAGTCAAAACTCTTCGGGACCATATTAACTTGTCCATTTAATTAAGTCACATTTCTACTGCTTCCATTCTACTAACTAGGTATGAAATCATCTAAGTTACTTCACTTTTCTCAGCCTCAGATACTTCAATTGTGGAAGTGGGAGTAACAACTACCTCTCAGGATTGCTTTGAGTATTATATTGGAAAAACAGACATAACACTGGCATGCAAAATGTAAAGTACTATGCAAATATATAGTATTTGAGGATATCCTCTTAAGACTTACAGTCTAAATGTTCAGGTGTCTGGTGTAATATTCTGCACAAGTGCTCAAACATTTGTCCACTCATTCAGTCATAATTTAAAAATTAGGGCCCAAAACTTTAATTCTGGAAAACAAAGATTATCTCATGTTCTACTTATATATTTATTCACTAGTATTATTATTAAGAAATCAGTCGTGCTTCTAGAACGACTAATCATTCAATCCAAGACACAATCTACCGGAATAACATTACGAACAGCTGTATACCATTTACAGTAGGTGTTCTGTGCCAGGTCTTGTGCAAAGTATGCTACATACATTCACTCCTTTAATCCTTACGATATCCCTATGGAGAAGCTTTTATCCATAAATGAAAAACTAAAGCACAAGTTCAAGTAACATGCCGAAGGTCACAAGGTTATTAGTAAATGACAGAGCTGGTGTTACCCAAACTTAGGTCTGACACCAAAACCCTGGCTCTCAACTCCTACTACTACTCTTCAATATGGTAGCCACCAGGCACATGTGGCTAGTAAACCCTTGAAACGTGGCTAGTCTGAATTGAGCTGTACCGTAATCGCGAAATTCACTCCAGATTTTGAACACCTAGTATGAAACAAAGGAATGTAAAATATCTCACTGCAATTTTTTTTTTTTTTTTGAGGAAGATTAGCCCTGAGCTAACTACTGCCAATCCTCCTCTTTCTGCTGAGGAAGACTGGCCCTGAGCTAACATACATGCCTATCTTCCTCTACTTTACATGTGGGACGCATGCCACAGCATGGCTTTTGCCAAGCAGTGCCATGTCCGCACCCGGGATCCAGACTGGCGAACCCGAGGCTGGCAAGAAGCAGAACGTGCGCACTTAACCGCTATGCCACCCGGCCGGCCCCTCACTGCAATTTTACAGTGATTAACACGTGGCAATGATAGCATCTTAGATACAATGGATTAAATAAAATATGTTCTTAAAATTAATTTCACCTGCTTTCTACTTTCTTACTGTGACTACTAGAAAGTTTAAAATTACGGGGCTGGCCCCGTGGCCGAGTGGTTAAGTTCACACGCTCCGCTGCAGGCGGCCCGGTGTTTTGTTGGTTCGAATCCTAGGCGCGGACACGGCACTGCTCATCAAACCACGCTGAGGCAGCATCCCACATGCCACAACTAGAAGGACCCACAACAAAGAATATACAACTATGTACCGGGGGGCTTTGGGGAGAAAAAGCAAAAAAAAAATCTTAAAAAACAAAAAGTTTTTTTAAAAATCTAAAAAAAGAAATTACATGTGGTTTGCAATGCATATACATCTACTGGACAGTACTGATTTAGAACATCATACAAGAAGCTATTTTGTAACACAAGGAGCACAAAACAATTTTAAACTTACAAACACAACATGATGTAGAGTATACAGGTACACTCATCTTAATAGCTGTTTTAATACTAGGTTAGTGTAACCAATATAAACAAAAACTTAAAATCCCTTAATATGAAAATATAGTTCCACTTATTTAAATTTCAATATTCCAGAATTAGATCATTTTTTAAAATTTCCTACTACGAATATTGGTTTTTCCAATTACAAAAGTGATATCAACTCATCCACACTATGGAAATTATAGAAAAGGACATACACACAAAAGAATCCATCATCCTACCAATGAGAATCAATATTCTGATCAGTCATTACTTCTAGGCATGTATATTAAATGGCATGAAATATTACTTAAAGTGGGATCATATGTATCATTTTCTAACTTGCTTTTTTCTACTATTATGAACATTTTCTTTTATTATAAATTCTTTCTAAAATTTTTAACTTTTTATTTTAAAATAATTACAGATTCACAGGAAATTGCAAAAATAGTACAAGGTCCCATATAATTTTCACCTACTCTCCCCGAAATGGTTGGATCTTCTCGATTATAGTACAATATCAAAACCAGGAAACTGGCAGTGGTACTGTGTGTGTGTAAATAGTTCTACACCATCGTACCACACGTGTAGATTCACGTCACCCACTACAAGCAAGATACAGATCTATTTTCTCACCACCAAGATCTCCCTCTGGCTAACCCTCTGTAGTCACACTCATCTCCCTACCTCCCCCACCAGCCCTAACCCCTGACAACCATTTATCTGTTCTCTCTGTAATTTTGTCATTCCAAGAATGTTAATGGCATCCTACAGTATGTGACCTTCAGAGACTGGCTTTTTTCACCCACCCCTTGAGATCCATGCCAGTTGTTGTACATACAAAGTTTGCTCCTTTTTAATTGCTGACTAGTATTCCATGGTATGGATGTACTGTTCACCAAGTGAAAGATATTTAGGTTGTTTCCAGTTTTAGGCTATTACAAATAAAGCTGCCAGGAACATTTGTGAACAGGTTTTGTGTGAACTTAAGTTTTCATTTCTCTGGGATAAACGTCTAGGAGTGCAAATGCTAAGTCATATGCTAAGTATATGTTTAGTTTTCTAAGAAGCTGCCAAACTATTTTCCAGAATAGTTGCACCATTTTATATTCCAACCACCAATACATGAGAGACCTCGAACGTTTTTAAGAGCTGCAAAATATTCAGGGCTATTCCATAGTTTTTAACAATTCCCTGCTACTTCCTATGTAGGTAATTTTCATTTTTGTTATAATAATGATGCAATTAACATACTTACATAGAAATTTTTACATGCAGATCACACAAATTCCTAGAAGTTAAATTGCTGGGTCACAAGGTACAAATGTTTCAAGGGCATTTGATACCATCGGCTATAATGGCCTTCGGAAAATTTAAGTCAACTTACACACCCACCAAGGGGCTGTGAGAACACCCATTTCCTCGCCTCACTAAAGTTTTTTTAATCTTTAAAATTTGAACCTGCCAAAAAGGGTTATCGTGTTTTGTATTTCTGTGAGTAATGGGAAGGTTATACATTTCTCTTGTTTCCTAACTTAGTTTGTAGTTATTTTATGAATTAACTGTTCATGTTCTTTGCCAACATTTTACTGGAATATCGGGTTACTGATTTTAAGATCTGGTTCTAACATATGCTGCAAAGAAACAGGTGTTTTAAATACCTGTATCTGAAATCCAATCCAAGTATTAGTAATGCAAGATAAGAGCTGATTTTAGAACGTAGAAAAGATACGCATTTAGTTGATATGGTCCCCCAATTTATAAATGTTCCTACACTTCACATAATGTGTTTATTAAGGAGTCACCTCTAATGCCAATTCTAGATTAAAAACACGGTTCCTAGAATGTTGATCACTTACTTCTCTTAAGTTCACTTTGAAATGCCAAGATGTAATTTGTCCATAACAAACATCAAAAACTATCTTAAGCTTCATTAGGAAGCCTGGCTGCCTTCTCCTAAGGAGAATCTAAGGTCATCTAACCACGTAGTCCTCAAAGTGTGCTCCCTAGACCAGCAGCAGCAACTTCGCCTGGGAACTTTTAAGAAATGCAAATTCTCAGGTCATATGCTAGACCTACTTAATCAAAAACTCTGGGAGTGGGACACAGCGATGTGGTTCAACAAGCTTTCCAGGTGATTCTGATCCATGCTCAAGTTTGAGAACCACCACTCTAAACAAATTTAGTATAAAAACATTAGGGGCCAGCCCCGTGGCCTAGTGGTTAAGTTCATGCGCTCCGCTCAGGCAGCCCAGGGTTTCACCGGTTCGGATCCTGGGCGCGGACATGGCACCACTCGTCAGGCCATGCTGAGGCAGCATCCCACATGCCACAACTAGAAAGGACCCCCAACTAAAAATACACAACTATGTACACGGGGACTTTGGGGAGAAAAAGGAAAAATAAAATCTTAAACAAAAAAAAAAACCATTAAATTTGAGTTGCCTTGTATACTTAATTGTTCTTTAATAGAGGTCTTGGGCAAAGTTAATTATACTACAGATATTAAGGATTTAATGATCTATTTTTGTCCTGACGCAAATTATAACAATCCAAAAACAAACAAAAACCACAGAAACTGGATTTTAACTTTGTTTTCTACAAATAGGAATCCTAAACCCACAAAATGTTCACAAAAATTTTCCCTTAGAAGAATAATCCACAATGAACCAAATAAACTAAGAAGTCAGAACACATGTCTTTCAAGTCAGAGATTCGATTTGTTTCCTATCACACATCGCCTGATTTTCCCACTCCCACACAGAAGTACCACCCACGTCATTTTGAAAACTCAATAAACTAACACATAAAACACAGCACCTGGAAAACTACAGTTACTCACATATTTGTGGTCCAGTGAATAAATAAATTGCTCAATAAATAAAAATAATTCTGGATGGCGGGATTATGGGTGAACTTTATGTTTTCCTATTTTGTCCCCCAATTTTCCATAATTAGCAAGTATTACCTTCATAACTAAAATAAAGGACAAAGAATCAGTGACCACACATAATGATAAAGAAAATTAACCTACAGAACATAAGGATTTTTAAATTTACCAATGTTCACTGATAATCTTTCTTTCCTTTATCCATATCATATAAATTTACAAGGTGCTGGGGTAGTACCAGATAAACAGAAATCCTGCCTTCAAACAGTTTACTATAGTTTGAAATTAGAACTGAACATGAGTATTAACCCGGTAACAAAGCTGGTATGCTAAACTATGGTAGCTATTTTCTATCCACCTAGTTAAGTGTCACATCTCCCTTCAAGTAACAGACCCTGCAGATGTCACAGCATCCCAACCACCAGGCAACAAAGGATGGTCCAGGAATTGGACAAGTTAACAGGAGACCTGATTCCTACAGTTCTTACTTTGATCCTAGGTTCAAATGGTATTCTTCTCATTATTAGCTATGTGAGGCAGTAAATTGGTTTTTTTGTTTTGACTTAAAGTAGTTTGAGTCAAATTCCTATTTTTTGCAACCCTGAATATACCTGCAGCACCTACGATATTAAACAACTTTTAGTTTTGTAGAAGACTGAAGAGAACAATGCATAAACCTAGTAACCTATGTATGAAATCTGATCTGTTCTTAGAAAGCAGTCACCAGGTCTGTTTTCACCCTTTGACTAATCACTGTGCACTTTGCGTTTTAAGACCCAAAACGCCGATGAAACTGGCATCCCAAATCATCTCTAATTTGCTGTCCCTCCCAAAGGCCATCAAAGTTTCATCTTAAATTGTAGTGCTCATGCTCTTCTAGAGAAAAACGTTCTGAACACGTTTCACGATGCTTTTTTTTCACATATCCCTTGCACTAGTTTTTTTCCCCCAACTGAAGGATAATAGATGTTCTAAATTGACAGAGGGAGGAAAGGAGAGGATGAAGTGAGATCTAACCCTACTGAAAAATAAAAATTTCATCCGTTTACCTTGTGAGTTCAACTACTCATGATTCTGAGTAACACAATAGTGCATCTGCACTGCCTTTACTGAGCATTCCTCTTTGGCACCACAGTCTGTGTCAATCACTGCATGGAACTGAAATTATAGCTAAATAAATGAACGAAGTGAATGAGTCAAGACTTCAACTTAACAGAAGTAATTAATCCAAACTACTCAAGAGAATAGTAATGTACACCATCTACAAGGTGTAACTAGCAAATTATGCGTGTGCTAACACAACAGAACTTACACAATGGACTGCATAACATTTCCAACAATACCCAGAATGTTCTGTAGCCATTTTTAAACTGCCTTTAGGTGCCAGCTTACAAGAACAGCCATCTAGTCCCTTATCACACCTCAAAATTGGTTCTGCACACTAAGATTGATCCTCTGCATTATTAACAGACTTTCAATAGGAGTTTTGGCTGCTTAAATCACCAAATGAGCAACCAAAAAGGATTGAGACTCATCACAGTTATTGTTATTTAGGTAAGTGTGCTAAAGCTCTGAAGCTCAAAACCACTCCAGGAAGTACTTTAAATGCATTGCCTACAGCCTCCAAGGCTGCAGTTCTGTATTTAATTTCCAGTACATGTTTAGAAAACAAAACCAGAAAAACAGGAACACTACTTTTAAGGACATACTTCATAAAGACAACTTTTCCCTAATCCAACATTACACACACAATATAAGCTTTAATATGAAAGAATATTTATCAGAACTCTTAACTGGAACAGTTTTAAAGGGACTCCAATTGAAACTCCCAGTCTTCATCTATTCTGCATACATTTACTGAACCCCCGCCAAGTGCCAGGCACTGTAATAGACACAGGAAAACAAAGCTAAGAAAGGTCCTGCCCTCAAAAAAGGTGAAAACATAACAAAGGGGATTAAAAACACAGTTCAAGTGTTATGATCAGGTATACATGATTGGAGGGTGATAGAACGGCTTCCTGAGACATCTAAAAAGACAAAGAGGAGTCAGCCAGGAGATGAAAGGAAAAGCGTTTCAGAAGAAAATCCAGAGGAAAAGAATGTGTGAAGGTATGGAAATAGATGTCACGGCCCATGTTTGGAAAACACCAAGCAGTTTGGCATGAAACACACACACTCTGTGTGTGGAGGGCAGATGGGGTGTTGCAGGCTGCTTCTGGAAATACTAAAGAAAGAAACAGTAAAGGACCAAAGCAGAATCCCTTGTGATGCTTTGGATTTGGACTTTATTCTAAAGGCAATGAGAACCAGGAGATAGTAATTTAAGTTGTCCAAATGGAGAGGCCCAAGAACCAGTTGGATTTTTTTGTCATGTGTATGCATCCACGGGGGGTGGTGACAGGTGGTTAATAAATAGTACCTGGAAATTACCAGCCAGTGGGGAGAAGTGGAAACGTGTGGAGGACATCTGAACAGAGTGAAATGTTAAAAAGGAGGCAGGAGGGGTCAAAGAACTAACTTGTATCAGCTTGGACAACAAACCCTACATCCAAGAACAATAAAGGCCTCATTTAAATCTCAGATTTAGTGAGGCCTTCCCCAACATACCCCCATTTCTCACCGTCTCTACCTCCTCTAAAAAGTACTCAGGGTCTCTACCAAGTACTCATTCATTCCATGCCTACCATGAAGTTCACATCACTTGGTTATCTTTTAATGGTCTTATCTTTTCAACACGTTTGTTAGGTTCCTTGAAAACAGGAATTTTGTTTATTTACCCAATGCCTTAAATATAAATGACTGATGAACAATATTAGTGATGCGAGGCAAAAGTTTACTCCATTTACGTATTGTAGAAAGGTTCACACACCAGGTTTTATTTCTTTCACCTAATGATGTGATTTATGCTACTGCTGGGAGAAGACAGCTGTGTTTTAAGTGTGTGGATAATGAACACAAGTTGAAGAGAGAGCCTATCTACAGAATGTGTAAGGGTCTGCATGCAAAGAGGTGAGCTCTAAGATATTCTTAGCATAAAACAACACTGGTAAAATAAGCAAGAACCACACACAGCAACATGGATGAATCTCACAAACATAACAATGAGTGAAAGAAGCCAAACCCAGAAGTATACATACTGTATGATTCCACTTACATACAGTTCCAGAACAAGCAAAACTCACCTCCAGTGTTAGAAGTCAGGAGAGCAGCTGGGGTAGGGGCAGTGACTGGAGAGTGCAGAAGGGGCCTCTGGAGTTCAGGTAATGTTTCTTAATCTGGGAGCTGGGCACACAGGTGTGCTCGCTTTGTGAAAGTTCATGAAGCCTTATAATTACGATTTGTGCACATCTCCGTTATGTATGCTACAGTTCAAAAAGTTTACTTAAAAACAAAGAGGCAAAAAAGAGATGATGGGGAGTATAAAGGAAGATGCCACAAAGAGAAAAGGCCCTGATGATGGGGCAAAAGAGAAAGTGAGAGCCAGAAATATCATAGACTGTTTTATAGTTCAAGTCATAAAGGAGACGTTCAGAGACCTACCGTTACCTGAAGTACTAACAAACTGAATTAGGGCCGTTAACTATTTTGATAAACTACAGCCACTTGAGGAAGTTTTTATTAATCTTGGAATTTCTTCAGTATCCACAAAAGCACAAAATAAATGCAGGCCACATGAATAAATAATACGTAACCGAATCCATTCAAAACTTCCCATTCTAGTAACTAATAAAGATACACTGGCAAGTCAGTTGGCCTGGGCTTAGTCTACAACACAGACCTAAGAAAAGCTGAGTAGCCTGTGCACAAAAGCTTCAACCCTAAATTGCCTGCAACCAAATGAGCTAAACGGCACAGGTAAACCTATAGAATAACTATCCCCTTGTTCCAAAAGAAAGCAGCATTAATGTTTCCGAAAAAGGCAAATGTCTATCTCAACACTGTCTATAAAGCAGCCAGCCACTCACTCAGTTCTCATGACTCTACAGTTCCCTACCCTGCTCAAAGGTCTTCGCAGCACTTGCCACTAGCTGAAATTATCTTATTTTTCTATTTATTTCCTCTTCCTCTCCACAGCATTTTAAGCTCCATGAGAACAAGGACCCTGGCTGTCTTTATACCACTGTATACCCAGAGCCCAGATGGCTGTGTGCTCAATAAAAACTTGTCCAATAACCACAACTACCCAGGTAATTTACTTTAAGGTCACCAAGTATACATAAGATCAAGTCAGTACCAATAAATCAGTAAGTCAAATGTAATAGCAAATACAAAATAAATTATCACTCTGTTTCTGGGTAAGAGTGATCTTTAAAACTGTACCAGCTCTTGTACCAGCTTTGAGGCTGAAAGGTTTGATAAGGTTTGATGGTTTGGAAGACAGGTAATTTTTCGAAGTATTTTATGGAGAAATTTTATGAAAGATACACACTACAATAAAACCAACGTGACCTAAGGAGCAAAACCAGGTGGTGGATGACCAGGAACCAAGAGGAAGAGGCCTGGCTCTGCTCCAGGCCAGGCACCCCCTCTACTTTCTGGGAGTTTTCCTATCTGAAAAGTATCACAAGATGACGCATTTTTGAAGCTTCCAGCAAAGATCAAAACTTTCACGTATCACTAATTATGTGTTTTCCCCTAAAACTTCCAAAGTACTTCATGACTATTCAAGAGGTTTTGAGTTGTTAGGGTATCTGAATTTAAGGGGAGAAAAAGTCCAAAGTTACAACTGCAAAGCATCAGGGAGTTTCTGAACAAGGAAACGTTTTACAGACAAAACAACTCAGCGCCAACTTCCACTGCAACATCCTGAGTACCAACTTTTTTTTTTTTTAAGGAAGATTAGCCCTGAGCTAACTGCTGCCAATCCTCCTCTTTTCACTGAGGAAGACTGGCCCTGAGCTGACATCCACGCCCATCTTTCTCTACTTTATATGCAAGACGCCTACCACACCATGGCTTGCCAAGCAGTGCCGTGTTTGCACCCAGGATCCAAACCCGTGAACCCCGGACCACCGAAAAGTAGAACGTGCCAACTTAACCGCTACGCCACCGGGCCGGCCCCTCAACTTTTTTTTTAAGCTACACAATTTTATTATGCATCTAAAGTAAATTCCTCACTTTTGTCTGTAAAAATTCTAAAAATGAACACTTTTCAGAGGGTTAATATTCAAATAAACAGGAATTAAATAAACCACGATTTCAACTCATCACCATGATAAACTCTGGAGCTGAAGACCAGAAAAGTTCTAAATCTATGGTAATCATTCAAAACAAAAATTTTCCAATTTCTCAAGTGAGTGTGATTTAAGCAGTAGCTGAAGGTCAAAATGCAGCATTATCATCAAAGAACCAACCATCAAGAAGAGTTGCAGCAATGTCTTGGTAATTCTCACTTTACAATAAAGACATCATTGAATTCAGAGACATAAGACAACCAAAAGTAAAATACATTTAATTTATCACCTAGTCTAGGAAGCTACTCTGCCCAACACTCAAGAATTTCAACTTAACAGAACGGTTAGATAAATGTGTGAATCTGTGATTTTTTTTTTCTTTTAAAAGCTGGTATCTTCTTTCACGAGGCTGGCAAAGTGGGCTGGGAAACACTACTTGAGCTATCACCTGGGAAAGGGATAGTGTTTCTTCCCCACCCACCACCACTGTACATACACAGTCCTTTATCTTCTACCTAGCCAGGCCTACAGCACATCAGCATGGTGGGGAGGCAACCTTCCCAGTGCAGGTGACTCCTCCACGCTCTTGTGTTTAAAGACTGAAGTCTATCACAGAACAGGAACGAGGAAAGCATACAGTACGGTGGAAATGACCTAAAACTGGTTTGTGGTGATGGTTGCACATTTCTTGAAAGTTACTGAAAATCACTGAATTGTACATTTACAATTGATGAATTTTATGGTATGTAAATTATACCTCAATAAAACTATAAAAAAAATAACTAGCAAGGGGTTAAGAGTGGGATGGTATGGCTGGAAAATGGAGCGTATCTAAGAACCAAAGAGACCCAACACATAATTGATGATACATCCAAAATACAGATCTCTACTGCCCTCTGACCCCCACAGCTAGCCTATTAAGCGTTCCCTCTTTCTTCCCTTGACATGTTCCTTAGGAGCTTCTGACGACCTTCCTTTCATTCTGCTCTATCCTCCTCCAAAAAGAAGAGAAAAGACCTTCTGAGTCACTTTCATGATACCACCCGCAGAATTAAACACATCTGGTACACACAGCACTAGGGAAAAGTCAGCAGGTGATTTTGTAGAAATCAATTCTCCTTGTCCAGAAGAAATGGGGGGTGTGTGGCGGGGGGGGGGGGGGGGGGGGGGGGGGCACGATCTAATTGATTCCCCAAGCCAGACTGCTCCAGCCTCCCACAGCACTTTCTTTATACCCCTTAGAACCTTTGTAACTTGGATTGTGGTCATTCTGGTAGGTCTTACCAATCTTTTAACACCACCTTCCCCTCCACAATGTCTTGAGAAGCCTCTTCCACATTCTAGGAATTTAATATATCTTCTTTGGATGAGTAGCAATATTTTCCTAATCAATTGAGGAATATCAATCTTATCCTCAAACAGTAACTGTGTTCTACCGGACTACCACTAATTCAAAGCTGACATTACTTAGTTGACTGATAGACAACAATGACAATTATGACAAGAATGATGAACAAACTCCAAAATGGCCACTGGCTAGCCAACCAGCTAGGCTGTTAAATACGAACATCAGCTGAGAGCAATAAAACCCAACGTCTTTCTTTTTTTCTTTTTTTGGTTGAGGAAGATCCACCCTGAGCTAACACCCATGCCAACCTTCCTCTATTTTTAGTATGTGGGCCACCAGCACAGCTGGGCTGCTAACAGAGTGGTGTAGGTCCATGCCCGAGAACCAAACCTGGGCCACTAAAGTGGAGCACACTGAACTTAACACCACTAGGTCACCAGGGCCAGCCCCAAACCCAATTTCTACACCAGTCAAAAGGTTAAAAAAGCCCTTTTATCATTTAAAAACTATTCTAAAATCACAAACTTTTGCCTATTACCCAGCGTCCAAAACCCAACAAGTTTTCTAATGCCATCAGCGCAGAAAATGTGAAACCTCTGAGGTACCAAGAAAATTACAAGCAAAAAAAAAGGAAAAACATAGCAGTAACTAGTGTCACAACGAAATTAACCAACCGTTAATACACTGGACGGGACAGGATGCAAACCTGTCAAATTCACCTTTCCACATGAAGCCCATTCATAGCATAAAAAGCCAAAGTTATTTGCCTTCTGATTAATGATGACTTCCAGAATAGACCTGAAACAGCAAAATATTGGCAATAATCAAGATAAAACAAACTTAGGCTAAATACGGGTATGACGAGTTCCTAAGAGTTCAAGTCCTCAGATCTCTAAAACACGTGTTCAAGCCCCATTCAATCACAGACAACAAAAAACTACATGAAGACCCTTAAAGATAGTAGTTGAGTTTCCTGTTCCTGAGGAGACTCTAAAATATTCTCATTCTTAATAATTTAATATATTTGTTTAAAAAACAATTTCACCGTCATCATCTATGACTCTGAAAAAACTTTAAACATCTATATTGTTTTTAAAGACAAAACCTTCCACGTGCTTCCAAAAAGTTGATGAGTCAGATTTTTTCATACACGTAGTAACTGAAATGCATTTCATTATGAGATGATTATTCCCAGCAATACAGCAGATGTAAACTTTTGAATTTGGTTTAAGTTTCTGTTCACCAGCAGAGTTCTCAAGTTCTTAGGAGTTTCCTAGTCATTTACTTGAACATCATCTACGGTAACACTCAAAGCAAAACCACAATAAAGAGGTTTGGCCTCTGAGGGATTCTACACGTAAAAAAACATTACTCATAAATAAAATACAATCACTATTGCTTTAAATAACAAATACATTTCAAAACTTTCACGCAATTTGATGGAATTCCCTGTTTTAGACGGCAACACAAAATCTACTAAGCTCCCAAGGAGCGTTACTCATTTTAACTAAATCCATTCTATGATAATACAAAAAACTGACAGGAACTTGCTTTAAAAACTAGTTATGGGGAAATATTTTTAGTTCTTGAGCAGTTTTATTCAAAGGTCTCATTACTTAAAGAGTTGCTGGAATTCACAGAACTGTTCCACAGCAACTGGACCAGTTCATCCCAGTTATAGCCTTTAGGTTGCCAATACCCTATTTAACCCCAGGTGGAAACGAAGCAATGAAACCCTAATGGGACGGGACACACTCACTTGGCCAAGGAACAACATCCAGACAGAACTATGGAGTACTACTGCACAGTCGTGATATCAGAATGCCACCCATTCAGAAACAAGTACTTGATGAAATGAGGCTCTTGGCATCAACTTTAAGTCTTCAAGGATCCGCTAGGAACTCACTCACTCTCTCTCGCTTTCACATGTACAGATACCCCAATGCCTGCCCATTCAATAACACCCAGGAATAGTTTAACTTCAAATTCTAACATCACTGAAACAAACTCCGGATGCAAGCGAGAAGGTGACTGGAAGAGCACAAAATCAGCTTTGCCATCTTATCCAAGCATATCTAACTGTTAAATCTGGAGTAGTTCAACTCGTTTTGATACCAGATGCCGTTTACTACCTTCACCAAAATAAAAACGAATTCTTTAAACATTCTTTTCATCACAATACAGCTTTAAACACAAACTTCAATATAGTCACACTGTTCATTTCACCATTTTGCAAAACCGTTCTCCATCACCAACCACTCTACATAAGCTAATCAGACCAAAAAAAAACCAAACTGACAGCTCAGCCTTCCCAAAAATGCACTTTCTTCATCAAACCCCAACATTTATTTTGAAGCGCAAGAAAATAAGAGACATTTGCAGCTCAAGGCAGGAAAATACAACCAGCCTTACGGTACTACCACCAGGAAATTTCCCAGAGAAGAGAAAAATAATTCAGGACAAGCAAATTAAAAACACTCCGCACATGACAAAAATAAAAAAGATCTAACGTCCTACAATCCATCGCAAAAGCACCGCTCCCTCTCTTTTTCGAGCCCATACCAATAAGCCAATGGACACAAGTGTCAAATAAATCCAGCGTCTGTTTGAAACAGGACGAAAACCCGGAAAAATTCCCTCCCATAAATCATTTAGTGAACACGAGCCTTTGCACCCAACACGAAACACCCACCGCCAGAAATGCACATCACCCACCCACCCCCCGCCCCAAACGCAGAAAAAGCCGTCATCAACAAGTTGGAAAGAGGGCAGAAAGTATAGCTCACCACCGTCTCCCCCACCTTAAGAGGAAAAAAAGAAAAGTGGTCCTTTAACAAAAGGTAACAGAGATCTGCCAGTACCTGGTGGAGGTGCCTTTCCTCACATCGCAGATGCTGCATTTAAAGGCTTCCGCGCTGTTTCTGAAGGTGCAGACACTACAATCCCAAAAGCCCTCGTCTGCGGCAGGTTTCGCTTGTCTCTTCGGCCTTCGGGGGAGCGAGGAGCGGGGGAAAGGGGAGGGAAGAGGCAGGGAGCAGGAGAGCGCGAGGGGGAAGAGACAGCAAAACACAGGCGCGGGTGAGCCGTCGTAATTTCGCAGGAATCCGGCGCTGGAAACTTCGCTCGGGCGACCACCCACCCACCCTCCTCGGGGACGGAGAGAGGCACCGGGGGAGGGGACGCGGCGCCCCCGCCGGCGCCCTGCCACCTCCGGCCCGGGCCGTGCAGCCTCGCGCAGCAGGCGGCGGCGGCGCCCCGGGCAGGGCCGCGGCGGGCGCAGGAAGCGGGCGGACTTGTGGACTTGAGCGTGGGGCTGGGGGGGCCGGCAGGGGCGCCGCGGGCCGGATCTGGAGGGGGCGCGCAGGGGCAGCCCGAGGCCGGCGGCGGGGAGTGGGCCGGCGGCTCCCCTCTCCCCTCCCCTGCTCGCGCCCGCCCTCCCTCCCTCCCCACCTGGTTAAATCTCCCTTTGTCTGGGAGGAGTGGCGGCGGCGGCGGCGGCGGCGGAGGGCGGCTGAGGAGGAGCCGCCATGGCTGCGGCGCGCACGGCCGCCGGCCCCGAGCGGGAGCGACACCGCCTCCCGCCGCCGCCGCCACCGCCCGCCGCCGCCGCCGCCTCCCCCCGCCCCCGGATCTCCATCTTAGCAGCGCCTCCCCCCGCCCCGGGTGGCTCCGGGGCCTAGTCGCCGCCGGCCCCCGCCCGCCCCCAGCCCTCCCTCCCCTTCCGCCCCCTCAGCTCGGAGCAGGTACCTGGTCGGGCTCTTCTTGTCGCCCATGGTCATGGATGGGCTGTACCCCCGCCCCCCCCAAAGCCGAAACCGGCGCCGCTCGGAGGAGAAACGCCGTCCAAGGAGTCGTCGCGGACCGGCCCCCCTCCCTCCCCCGCGCCCGCCCGCCCTCAGCCGCTGGGGCTCGAGCTCCGGCCGCCGCCGCCGCCGCCGCCGCTGCCAGTCTCCGGACGAGACTAGTCCCCGCCAGCGCCGCCTCCGCCGAGTGACTGACGAGGGGCGGGGCCGGGCGCCGCGCGTCACGCGCCGTGCGGCCAATGGGAGGGCGGCGGCGGGCGCCGCGAGGGCGGGGGCGGGGCGCGGGGGAGGGCGGGGCGTGGCGGACGTGGGCCGGGCCGGCGGTGTGCGTGCCCGGGAGTGTGTGCGCGCTGGGGGCGCGCGTGCCTGCCGGTGGCCCCGCGGCCCGGCGCGGCGGAGCGTGCAAGCCCAGTGGGGCGCACGTGGCCGCGCCCGGGAGGCGGCTATGGGCTTCGAGCCCCGCGCGGCCGCCCCGTGGGGCTCCCCCCGGGATCCCGGCCCCTAAGCAGCCTCGGGGAAGTAGTTCCGCGCACTTTGCGCGCGCCGCTGGGGCTAGCAACAGCCGCGACGCTCGCAACGCCTCGAGGCGGGTCGAGCCCCTGAGCCGGCAGGGCCTCTTTCGGCTCGGGCTCCCCCGCGCCCTTCTGTCGCTCTGCCGCGCGGAGCTTTGTATCTGCCTCTCCTGAAGTCGCAGCCTCCAGCCCTAAGCCCCTTCCCAGGCCCCTGACGCAGAGGGGACTGTGCAGAAAGGGTGTGGTCCAACTAAAGGTTCCCCAAGGCCGGACACCGACCTCCTGTGTTCTGACTCCCGCTTGAGCCCCCCAGAGCCTAAATAGGGCGTTTCCCTAGGGAAGTTGCTATTCAAATCGTGGCGGCCACGTGCCAGCAGTCTAACCGTGTGCCTCAGTTCCTTCATCTCCAAAATGAGGCTAAAACCCTCCTCCTGGGTTTGTTTGGAAAATTCAGAGACGTAATGCAGGCAGGTCAGTGACTGGCACTTAGGAGGGACCAATACAAAGTAGTGGGTTGAGAACTACTATAACTGGACCTGAGTTGTGCACCACTTGCCCTGCTTTAGAAGATTCTCGAAGGCGAGGAACATAGAGTACCCTTTACTCTCTGCCCTGCTCCAAGAAAGCTTGACAAATTGACTTGAACCTCTGCCCTCAAGCATCATGGAGTCGGGGAGTCGTGGTAGGGGGAGGACCCGAGATGATAAGATAAAAGGCTTGGCTGGGCTGAAGCCCTGGGTGGGGGTAGTGACAGGGTCAAAGAATGATGCTAGAAGTTGGGGAGTGGGGATAGGGGTGTGGAGGGAAGATAAGAGAGGCCCTCAGCGTCCACCTAGATAGGCCCCGTTTATATGCAAAGTGGGTTGTTATCAGGCCGGCCCCATGGAAGGGAAGCATACCAGGGCATGAGACCGGGGAGACTCACGGAGACTGAGTGACCAGGGAGCAGGGAGTCCTAGGATCAGTCCAGGGATCAGAAGGGAGAGAATAAAAGAGGTAGGAAATGTGTCAATGATAAGCTTGATCAGCACACACTGTCCTCTCTGGACGGGCACACCCTGGAGGGCCAGGAGGGCCAGCGCTGTTTAGGAAAGGTCAGCAGCCTCCTGCGCCTTGCTGCCACCCCTGCCTTCTCAAGAACGGAGGGAGGAAAGGAGGAAGAGGAGGAGGGAAGCATGAAGCCAGGGCCAAAGGAGCTAGAGAAAACCAAGGGGCATGCACACAAGCCATGGGTCAGTGCCCGCAGCCTTGGCCTCTGGTGTCTGCCTGGCATGCTCCCAGGACTTGCCTGGTGTGAAGGTACTGAAAGAAAGGGGGCATTAAGAAGTCTCAGCTGGAGGAGTGGCCTCTGGGTAGCTGAGAGCCACAGGTAGGGGGAAAGAGACTAGCTTTATCATTATTTACATAGAGTAAAATGCATAAATTGTTTTGCAGCTCCACGAGTTTTTTTTATATATCTACTACATCTTTGTATCCAGCATCCAGATCAAGATATAGGACATTTTCCTCCTCCCAGTTCATTACTCCCCTCCCTGCAGGTAACTGTTATTCCAACTTCCGTCACCAAAGGTTAGCTTTGCCTGTTCGTGAATGCCATTTACACGGGTCATATGGTATGTGCTTGTGTGCTGGCTGGCACCTTTTGCTCAACATAGTATTTGTGATATTCACCCTTATTGTTGCCTATATCGGTAGTTCATTTTTGTTTGCTTAAGTGTCGAATTCCATTGCAAATACACTATAACTTTCTTACCCATGAGAGACTGACTTGTTTAGTGTATTATTTTTTTGTGTCTTTGACCTGGTTTACCTTTTCAAAAAAAGAAAAAGTTTAAAAGAAAGTTTATAAGAAAAAAAAGTTCCAGAATAGAGAACTAATTTGTAGGAACATATCAGACCCACACCTCACCATGTGGTTGTGATTGTAGAAGCTTTAGTTTCGTTCACATTTTGGAGGTAAATATCTACTGGAAGTCTCATTGTAGTTCGGGAGGCACACTAGACTACTTCTGGAGTGGTGTGCTCTAGAGCAGGATGGCTCCGTCATTCTGGAATGGTAGTTTGAACCCCAGCTGGGTGGAGAAGAAATCTTCCTCCATGGTATTGCCTTTGACCAGTGTGGGGTGAAGGGACAAGTGGGAGTTGACAGAGGGCCCCTCCCTTGCTCCTCTGTTTCCTATCTCGTACTTCCATTTCATGTTCATTTGAAGGAAGGGTTCTACAGCTTTAAAAAGTATTTGAAACCCATAGTTTTAGAGTAGATGCTGGTTAGAAGCACTCCCAAAGAAATGTCTGATGTCAATAATTCCACAGATCCATAGGACAGATTAAAAGACCACATTTTGCCTCACTTCCCATCATTCACTCCACTTCAGTCAAGCTGGCTTCTTTGCTGTTCCTGGAACAGTTGTGCTCCCGCCTCAGGGCCTTTGCACTTGCTGTGCCGTCCACTTGGAATGCTCTTTCCCCAGATAACCACATTTTCACGGCCTCCCTTTCTTCAGGTCTTTGTTCAAAAGTCGCATTCTCAGTGAGGTTTTTCCTGGTCACTCAATCTGAAAATTTCATACACTAGCTCAGAGTCTGATGCCTTGTGTCCCCCTCAACTGCTTTACTTTTTTCTCCTTCGCACTTATCACATCTCACGTACCATGTAGTTGACTTATCTTGTTTAGCAGATCTTTGCTCCAGTAGAACATAAGCTCCATAATGGCAAGGATTGTTTTCTGTTTTGTCCCTGCCCCCCACTGTTATATATAAGTGCCTAGAACAGTGCGGTAAACATAGATTGAAGAGAATTCTTTTGATTTAACAATAATTAATTGAGCAGCAACTAGGTGCCATGCATACACCAGGAACTGGAAGATCAGATAAACAAGATAGACTTGATTCCTAATCTTTTGGAATTTACAATGTAGTTGAGAAGCGCAGTTTTGTACAAGTAATTGGTGACAGTTGCTACAAAGACAAAGCGCAGGATGCAAGGCGAGAGGGCACTAAGGGAGGGAAGGTGTTGATGCAGCTGGTGGTGGGGGGGGGGTGTCCCTGAAAAAGTTGAGATTGCGAGGAGAAGAGAAGGGGAGAGCATTCAGGGACATGGCGTTTTGGAGGAGCTGAAGGCAAGCAGCTGGAGCTGGAGCCCTGTGGGAGAGGAGAAAGGGGGAGAGTAGACCCCTGCTAGATCCTGTGCGGCAGGGTAGCTGGGAGTGGGGTCTTTATCCTGAGTGCCCTGGAAGCCATTGATGAGTTTACCAAGAATGTTGTCTACCTGGGACTGTCTGTGGTCTGCCTCCATGAATGAGATGCTGGGAGAGGCAGACCCCTCGGGTGGGGAGGGAGCAATGGAAGGACCTGTAGATTGACCTGAAATGTGGGCCAAGAAGGGCAGCTCCAGTGGGCATCCCTCCTTTCTTTTGCTCAAGTAAGAAGTAAAAATTACTCATGCTTATCAAAGGAAGGGACTGGAACATTGTTAACTCAGCTTCCTTCTGCCTTTAAATTTGAATTGCTGCTCCCAGGTGGAAAACCTAAATACTCAGTAAGGCTGGGACTTTGAACCTTGGGAATACCCAATAAAGGTATTATAAACAGGGGAGAGGAAAAGGCCTTTCTCCAAATACCTCAGGGTTTACCTCGCCCCACCCGTGCTACACCTTCATTTGGTCTGAGTCCCAAACTGTGACCCAGGGTGTGGTTTTCGCCAATCTGCAGGGAAATGAGAAAACTAAGGGGTAAATGGATGAAAACTTTCCTCCGTCCAAGAAGATTACCAAGAGCTGATTCTCAGAAAAGACTTTTTAATTCTGAAATTATATCCTTCCAATTATTTTCTTTTCTTGAAGGGTTGGGTAATTTAAATGCCCCCTTGTTAATGGAGCGATGGCAATAGTAGACAGTAGTTGCCTTTCTTACAGTGTCCTGAGCTGGCCAAATCACAAGTTGACAGTTCTGTGGCTTCCTAACCCTCTCTCCTCACTAATTTTATTCTTGAAGTTTTAAGCATACCAAGATCTAAATGATGTCAATGAAAGATTCAGAGCTCGTGTTACTGAGGGGAAGAAACAAGAGAAAACTGTATCACATGGTGACTGAGAAAGCCCCCAAGAAGGACAGCAGCTAGGAAGGCTAAGATTTCCATCCCCATTGCTAAGATTTAATGTTCTACTTTGCACTGAATGTTCCTTCCGTGGTTTAAGAAAAAACTTTGTTTCGTGAAGCAATGAACTACCTAGCGTGTCTTAGGAACTGGGGAGAGCCTAGCTCGTTTCTCTTCAGGACTCAGGCTTGTGCTGCTGTCACGGGGCCATCCGCAGAGGGATATTGAAGATGGAATTAGCTTCTAAAGCAGCAACCCTGGAGGCCAAGAGGTGGAGCTTCCCTGACCTTCTGGGTTTGAACCTTGACCAGATTTTGCAACCAACTGCAACGTCACCCGTGCATGTGCTTATCAGAGAGAGGAAGTTTTATTGATCTGCTTCTTGCACAGTAGGAAATATTACAAGTCAAAATGGTCCTGGGTTCTACTTCACACCATTTACAAAAACTAATTCAAAATAGATCAGAGACCTCGTGTAAAATGTAAAACTATAAAACTTCCAGAAGAAAACATAGGAGAAAACTTTTGTGGCCTTGGGTAGACAAACATATATTAGATATGAGACCAAAAAGGTATGATCCATGAAAGAAAAAGTTAATAGTGTGGACTTCGTCGAAATTAAAAACCTGCTCTTTGAAAGACACTGTTAAGAAAATGAAGACGAGTCAAAGACTGGGAGAAAATATTTGCCAAACACATATCTGATAGAGGACTTGTATTCAGAATATATGAATATTTTTGCTATGCACTAAAAAGGCAAGCAACCTAAGGAGACCATGAACAAAAGATCTTAATGGACATTTCCCCCCAAAAAAGCTATATGAATGGCTTATAAACATGAAAAGATGCTCAACATCCTTATTCCTTGGGGAAATACTAATTAAAACCACAATCAGATACCACTGCACATTAGAATGGCTTCAATCAAAAAATCTAGACAATCCCAAGTGCTGAGAGGGTGTGGAGCGAGCCTCATCTGATGCCAGTGGGAGTGCAATATGGTGCAGTGCCTCTGGAGGAGCAGTTTGGCAGTTTCTTGTAAAGTTAAACATTCACCTACCATATGAGCCAGCAATCCCACGTCTAGAAATTTACCAAGAGAAATAAAGACATATGTCCACACGAAAACCTGTACTCAGATATTTATGGCAGCTTTATTCATGATCGCCAAAACTTGGAACAAGTCCAAATGCCCTTCAGCTGGTGAGTGATAAAGCGTTGCACGTCCACGCTGTGGCATACTACTCAGCAAGAAAAAGGAACAGATACTGGCATATACGGATGAATCTTAAATGCCTTATCATAGTGAAAGAAGCCAGTCTCTGGGGCCAGCCCAGTGGCATAGTGGTTAAGTTCACGCACTCCACTTCAGTGGCCCAGGGTTTGCCAATTTGGATCCCGGGTGTGGACCTACGCACTGCTCATCGAGCCATGCTGTAGCAGCATCCCACATAGGAGAACCAGAAGGACCTACAACTAGGACATACAACCATGTAGTGGGGCTTTGGGGAGAAAAGAAAAAAAAAAGAGGAAGACTGGCAACAAATGTTAGCTCAGGGCCAATCTTCCTCACCAAAAGAAAAAAAAATACCTTAACAAAAAAAAAAGAAGCTAGTCTCCAAAAGTCGTGTACTATGTGATTCTATTATGTGACATTCTGGAAAAGGTAAAACTACAGGGCTGGAGAACAGATCAGTGGTTGCCAGGGGTTAGGCGTAGTGGGACGATTTGACTACAAAGGGAGGAACAGTAAAAGGGAATTTGGGGAGGTGATAGAAGTAATTTATATCTTGATTGTGGACATGGTTACAAGACAAGATGTATTTGTCAAAACTCAGTCCTGTAACCAAAAAGATTACTTTTTACTGTATATGAATTAGACCTCGATAAATCTGACTTTTGATCATTCTGGGATGAAAAGTTCCCCAAATGTCTACATTCCATATTGCCTGCCCCCTTAACAGTAATGACCACAGGAGCTGGCACTTTGTAGTTTTGTCGTGTGCCCAGCACTGTGGGTAATCCTGTGCTTTCCTGAGTGTTCTTCTTTTCAGTAATTCACCCAATTATCAAGCCCCAAGCCTTGGAGTCGTCCCTGACTCCTTTCTTTCCCTTGTACCCTACAGCCACTCCATCAGCAGATCCTTCGCACTTGGCCTTTAATACATATCCTGAATCTGACCTCTGCTCCTTCTCTCTATTGCTATCACTGCAGTCCAAGCTCGGATCGCCTTTCAGCCTCCTGACTGGCCTCCCCACTTCCCCTCTTGCTCCTTGTATCTGTCAGGATATCTTAGGTTGTGCTGTGGTTCTGACTCCCACATCTTCCCGATTTATCCCCACCAAGGTTGGTTTCTCGTGAAGTGATGTGCCCACTGCAGGCCAGCTGCCGCTCTGTCCCGTCTCTCCTCCCCCTGGAACCCAGGCGGCCACGCAGCCTCCACTTTGGACGTCGTTGGTCGCCGGAAGGGAGAAGGCGCTCTGGAGTCCCGGCGCTGGCAGTTAACTGCTGGGCCTGGAAGTGACTCCGTGACTTCTGCTCAGAGCTCATTGGTCAGAGTCCCACGGCCCCACTCGGCAACAGGAAGTGCAGCCCACTGCGTGCTGTGCCCTGGGAGGGGAGGTGGAGAGCAGGAAATATTGGGTGATCAGCTTTGTGATTGCTATGATTCCTTAAAGTCTCTTCTCCAAACAGCAGTCAGAGAGAGATCCTTTTAAGATATAGATGACAAAGTCACTGTCCTGCTGAAATCATCTAATGATGTCTGGTGACAGACTAAAATCCAGAATCTTGACCCTGGCCTTCAAGCCCTGCTGACTTCATCCACTCCAGAGTGAGCTCCAGGCACACGGGCTTGTTGTGGTTTCCTGCGAAGCCCGGCCACCCCTTAGGGACTTTCTACATGTTCTCCCCCAGATATTCCGGTGGCTCCATCCCTCTCCTCACCAGGCGTCTGCTCAGTGCCCCCTCTTCAGAGAGGACCTCCCTGACCAAGATGTCTTACACGGCATAACCCCCCTCAGTGCCATCCCTTATCTTGCTTTGTTTTCTTTACGTCTTTACGATGACCTGGCATTACATGATGTGTTATTTGTTTTTTGCCTGACTCTTCCACTAGAATTTCATTCCTATCAGGGTGGTGACTTTGCCTTTTCCCATTCTGTATCCTTAGTGCCTAGAGCAATGTAGGAAATGTCCTTACACGTAGGAGGAACTCAAAAATGATTTGTGGAATGGATGGAGCACTTTTCCATCCGTTACCCTGTTGGAACCCCAAACAACCCAGTGAGGTAAGAATGATTATTACCCCATTTGATAGGTGAAGAAACTGAGTCAGTGGAGTGATTGGCCCAGAGTCATGGATGGAGTTTGAATTCAAACTCGGCATCTGACTTCCCAACTCCATCCCTCAATCTGTCTCTTCACTGTGTTGCTTCTAAGGCACACTTGTCACTGAAAAAGAACCAGCTGGTTTTGGAGGGTGCCTGAGGAAGGGGGGCAGACGAGAAGGTTCAAGGGGTCCTTTCTGACAGGGGAACAGAGTCCTCATAAAGACAGGGAACTTTTCTGGACTTGGCACACCTCGTTTACGGCCCGTGTCGCTGTGAGTTCTTGCTGAAGCAGACAAGCCACACGTGCCAGAACCCAGGGAATGAACGCTGTGCTTCAACACTGCTCCAGTTTGGGCCTTAGGAATTTGTGGAGCGGGGGTTTTTCCCTAGGATGGTGTGATTTCCTTCGTTGATTCAAGTGTCTATTGATGCCTTGGGCCCAGAAGTTGCTTCCCCAGCAGCTTGTTCTGGATGCGTACTTGAATTTCTACCCTTAGAATCAGACTGGTAGAATCTTGAGGGGAGATAGGAAAGTCAAGACGATCCACCGTGTTCTGTCTTTTCAGTTCGGAGGCAAAGCCCCAGGAGTGCGGAGATTATGAGGGCTTGCACACACATCATTGCCCTTGAGCCTCACAGCCACCCTTGTGTGAGTTTCTATTGTCTCCTCCTCCTCCTCCTCCGATTGAAGTCGCAGGCTAAGGCTAAAGCTGAGCATGTGACTAGCCCAAGGCCAGAGACTCATGAGCAAGTTTTAAACTCTTCAAAACCTTCTTTTCTGATGACTGTCCTCTCTACTGCACCAACAATGGGATTCCTAGAACCCAAACATCCTGGGATCCGTTAATTAGGAATTAGATTAACAAAGAGGCTCAACCACGGGAATGTCTAATGGTGGGGTGTATCTACACATTGTCATGGACTGAATTGTGTCCCCCCCTCAGATTCATATGTTGACGCCCTAACCCCCAGTTCCTCAGAATGTGACTGTATTTGGAGAGAGGACCTTTAAAGCAGTGATTAAGTTAAAAAGAGGACACTAGGGTGGACCTGATCCATCTGACTGGTGTCTTTCTAGGAAGAGGAAGAGACGTCTGGGATGTGTGTGCACAGAGGGATGACCATTGAGGACACAGCAGAAAGCGGCCGTCTGCAGGCCAAGGGGAGAGGCTGCAGGAGAAACCAACACTGCCTACACCTTGATCTTGGACTTCCAGCCTCCACAACTGTGAGACCACACATTTCTGTGGTTTAAGTCACCCAGTCTGTGGTATTTTGTTAAGGCAGCATCAGCAAACTAATGTACATATCGTGAGTTTGTGGGTAGCTAAAGAGAGGCCACCTGAGGGACAATAATAATCAACACATATGGAGTGTTTACTTGGGTGAGGGGCTAAACTCTTTAGGCGTTTTGAGTCAATGAATGCATACAATAACCCTGTGAGGGAGCCTCTATGATGGAGCCCTCTTTGTGAACAAGGAAACTAAGACGAAGAAAAGTCACCTGCCCTGAGGTGCACGTTTGGAAAGTGTCAGGGCTGGGATTTGAACCCAGGCAGCCTGGACTCCCCAGCCCATGCTCTGAAGGACCTAGTTAATTTATCAATCCCATCTTCCAGATGAGGAAACTGAGACCCAGACACTTGTCCAACATCCCAGAGCCAGAGCATGGCAGAACCAGAATTTCAAGTTCTTTGTACTTCATCATAAACAGATTCCCTGGAACTCAAGAATACTGAGGACCTGCCCGGTGGGTGGCGTGGTGGTTGGGCTCACGCACTCCGCTTCATAGCCCAGGGTTTGCCGGTTCGGATCTTGGGCATGGACTTATGCACTGCTCATCAGGCCATGCTGTGGCGGCGTCCCACATAGAAGAACTAGAACTTACAACTAGGACATACAACTATGTACTGGAGCTTTGGGGAGAAAAAAAAAATACTGAAAGTCATTAATTAGAAGAAGGAAAGGGACCCACCTGGAGGAGTAAGAGCAAAAATCTATGTACACACAAAGTGAGCTTGCAAGGGGAGAGGCATCTGGTAGACACATTTGGCCCACTTGAAGGGTAAGCAGCGATAGGAAAATTGAGCCAGAGTCTGGAAAGGCTAGGAAGGGAGATCGTGCAAATGACAGCTTTGAGGAGTACCACACCCCACACCTCCTCTTCCTATCCTCTCCTCCCTGTTGCTCCTGCCAGTGGACAGAGAGGTGAAGTAACTTGCCCAAGGTCACACCCTAGGAAGAGTTGGCAGGATTCCTTCAGGTCTCCTTGACTCCAAAGTCCACTCCCTTCTTACTTTTATTTTTAGTTTTGATAGCTATTTATGAAGCACCTACTATGTGCCAGATACCAGATGCTGACAACGTTGGGAAAAAGAACATGGCAGACCTTGGCTGCTAGAACTCATCATCAGGGAGAAGTGGGCACAGATCATGAGAACAGGGTGGTGCAGGCCATGGTGGCCAGGTGACTGTAATTGTCCCTCTGTGTTCTTTTCTCCTGCTATGTTCCCCTTTCCCAAGCAGATTATTGGACCTGTGTTCTCTGTCTTAAGGAAGAAATGTGACAGAGTAGAAGAAAAAAGGCCTGTCAGTCTCTGCCTCTCATGTTCTATCATTCTAAACTCTCAGAGTTCCCACAGGGGCACTGAGGGGCGGTGGGGGATAGACACATGTTCGAAAGAAGGAAGTAGAAGGGGCGTGTTTTTCCAGACAAGAAAACTCTTCCCAGGTGCTGGGGGAGGGAGAGAAGACAAGGAGTTAATAAGATGGGGAGAGCTGAGGGCCAGAGAGCAGGAGGGGTTCTGTCCACATAGAGCCCCGGGAAGGTGGCAAGACCCCAGGGCAGGAGTAGGGGTGCTGGGATCCATGCAGACAAAGCCAAAGGCCACCTTGCAGAGGTTCCAGGGACCCTGCATGGGGTGGCCATTGCCAAGATGACTCTGGGACTTGAAGGGCCACGAAGAGAAAAACAGGACTTCTCTATGGCAACCTGGGATGAACAGATGCCCTGAAACCAAGCAGACACCTCCTTCAGCACCTTGACACTCGAGAGTCTAGAACTTAGGTGCAACACTGGAGAAAGGGAAAGTGCTGAACCGACTGAGATGAGTCGGGATGGCGGCTCAAGATAAAAATCAAGGGGGGAGAGATGAAAATAAGGAAAGATATTTCTGGCATGCCTGAAATTCACACCTGCCACGTTGTACAAGAGGCAAACACAAGATGCATGAGAATGTACTGAGCAGCCAGTATTGCCCAGGGAGACAGGTCAGGGAGCCATCCCAGGCCCAGGGAAGGGCACGTGCAGTGACTCTAAAGAGCCGTGGCTTGTGGACCACAGAGAAATCAGTGTGCTGGAACTTAGAGTACATGTGGAGCAGGGGAGGTCAGAGTCCAGCGAGGTAAGCCCCGTCTTGAAGCATTTTACAAACCATGCTGACTGGTTGAATTTTATTTTGAAGACAAGGGTAGACTACCGACACATTTTAATCAAGGAAGATGCAGGATTAGTACTGAGTCTTAAAAATCTCTTTGGGAGCAATGTAGATGGTGGTGGCTTGGGTCAGAGCGAGAAAGGGATCAGAAGACCAGTAAAAATGCCAAAGAACTGAAAAGGACAAGGAGAGGGATAATGGAAAGAAAGAAGGAGAGATTTCGACAGTAGAATCTCCTGAACTTAATTCATGATTGGACTCTGGAGGTGAGGCAGAGGGAGGAGTCAAGGATGATGCCCAGGTTTCTCACTTGGGTGACTGAGTGGGTTGTGGTGATATTAACAGAGAGAGAGTCATACTAGGGGAACTATTTAGGGGAGGAGATACTGAGTTGAGGTGTAGATATGATGAATTTTATGTGTCACTTAGGATGCTTTTGGCTGCAAGTAACAACAACAAAACAAAAACCCATACAAACAATGAAAAAATATATTATTTAATATAGTTGGAAGCCCCAGTCCCAGATAAGACACATTCAGCTCACATTAAGAATCCAGTTTCCATCCTTCTCTTGTTGGATTCAACCCATCCCTCACGGTTGCCGAAGGGTTTCACCACTCCCATAACACAAGACACAACATGTCAAGGAAGAAAAGGCACCGTCTTCTGGGTCTTTTTAAGAGGAAGAAAAACCTTTCCTAGATGTCCCCAGCAATCTCCCTCATCATGTCTTACTGGCAGAATTGGGTCATATGCCCACTCCTTAAGCCGTCACAGGCTTTGGCCAGTCATCAGGAATTGAATGGCACCTGGGGAGTCCACCATCACCACCTCTCCAAGGCAACTGTGGCAAATGCAAATAGAGGTGTCTTGGAAACAGTTGGGAACAAAAATCTCAGGACATGTTTTGGCCAAAGACATCATAGAGGTACTAACTGAGAGCAAGGCCATGGATGAGCCCCTGCAGGGACAGAGGCAGAAAGAAGAAAAGGGGGCCAAACACAGAACCCTGGAGAACACCTCTATTTAAGGGGTTACCCGAGGCAGAGAAATTCCAGTGCAATCGTTGAGAACTTGACTCTGGATTCAAACAGACCTGGATGAGAATTCCAGTCCTGCTGCTTGTTAGCTATGTGATCCCATCAGCCCTCAGAGCTCTAGTTTTCTTGTGTGTGAAATGGAACCACTAAGTCCTACCTTCCAGGGCTGCCGTGAAGAGCAGATAAGAAAAGGCATGCACAGCCTCGCCTGACCTCAGCCCCCAGCAGCTGCTTAGAGCCTCAGGGGGAAAAATAGAACAGTCCAGAGGGTGTCTGAGAAGGAGTGACGGGAAAGCTGGCAAATAACCAAGATGGGATGGTGTTATTGAAGACTCAGGACGAGAGGATTTCAAGGAGGAAGGAGTGGGCAATTATGTCATCTGCTGAAGAGAGGTCAGGTCAGAAGTGGACTGGAAAATGCCCTTTGGATTTAGCAATTAGAAGGTCACTGGTACCCTCGACAAGAGCGCTCTGAGTGGAGTGCTGGGGCTGGAGACAGGAAGCAGGGGTCAGCAGTCAAGATGGGAATTCTAGTTGCCTGGCTGCCAACATCAGTGCTCTTTTCCCTATGCCAGGAGCTGCTTTGTTTTGAAAATTCTCATTTTAAGTCATGCCTCAGAAATACTCATTTGGAGAGCAGTAAACAGTAGGATTCCACGATCTGTGAATGAAACGGCCCCTCTTCATCATTTTTTATTTTTTGTGTGTGGATAAAGCGAAGGTGGTTGTTTCCTTTCATTAGAAATATGTTGCCTCCTTTTGGAGGGTTTGTGTTTACATTACCATTTTATTGCTATATGGTTCTTTTCTAGATAACATATTTTGCAACCATAAAAACAAACAAACAAACAAAACCCAAACAACATATGTGCTTTGCATTAAATTCAAAAAGTTCAAACCTTTCACTCTGTGCACATTTTTGAGGCAAAGTGTGGGGCTTGGAAAACCCTAAAAGAACCATACAACTTGGCAAATCTTCCTTTAATAAGTGATAGCAGTTGCTTTTTGAGACCGATTTGGTCATATGGATCATGTCTGTCAGGGCTGTCATTAAAAGCCTAATATTTTTCCCGTTGCAGAATGTCTCCATGTAATGCAAACGTGGGCAGCGGCTAAGCACGGTCAATTTCGTGACCTCCTTCCTGCTACCCACCTCCCCCACGCCGGCTGGCTCAGCTCCCCAGTGGATGATCCCTCATCCCCAGCAACTGCAGCTGCTACTGTTTCTTGACTCTGGCGAGGAAAGTGGGCTTAGGGCCAAGTCTTCTGTCCAGGGCTCCCCGTGGAAGATGCTAGAAGAGAGCACCGCACACTCCCTCCCCATCAATGACCCAAGTTCATCACCTCTGCTGAACATCTGGATTGCAACACACAGAGTTCAAAGGTCCAGCGTGTTGAGTCTGCACCTGGCCTGGCTGTTTAAACGAAGCTGACCTCAAACCCAACGTCAGTCCTCTATGCTGTTATTTATGCGGAGGGTTAGATGTCAAGTCTAAATATTAACTTCGGCATCTTCTCCCCACAGGGCTTTGTGACTAAAGGATGCATGTTAACCATCTACCATGCATAAAAAGCTATCCAACTTTTCTCTGAGTACTCAACTCTTCTCCCCAGTAGGCTGATCTCTTTTCCTGCAACTGTTTTGAATGTTTGTTGACTTTGATAACATCAGGGTTCCTTTCCACCATGAGCCTTCTGGAGCCTCCTGCATCTCAAGTCATCAGGTGGTGGGCACGCTGCAGAGGTGTGCTTCCCATCCCCGGGAGAGGCTTGTGAGCAAGCACCATGTCTTACTAAGAACTCTTCGAATTCAGTGCTGGGACTGGCGGCACCATCAGGAAGAGCGAGGCAAAACGAGGCTTTGAGGTGAAAGTGGGTTCTCAATTCTCAACAGCTCTGAGACTTTCCTCCTCTTTCAGGTCAGCTAGGAAGGTGGATGAGTGTGTGTGTGGCAGGTGTGGCTGTGAACGTCCAGGGGCAGAACAGATGTAGTAGCACAAGGAGAGGTAAATCATGAGAGTCCTGGGCTCAGGAATGGACCTAGATTTTCTGTTTTCCAGAAAGAGGCATGAAGACAGAGAGACCATGATTTAATTTCTACAAACATTTATTAACAAATTGATTGTAATTATTATCCAATGTAATAATGCTGGGGGATGGAGCATATGCAAAACATTATGGGGTAAAGAGAAGAAAACACTCTAACCTTGACTAGGATACTTAAAAGTTTCACAGAGAAGGAAGTGTTTGAATGGGATCATTCAATCATTCCTTCACTCGACAAATATTTGGTGAGCCCTATGATGTCCCAGCACCATAATGGGCACTAGGCAGCAGACAGACAAGGTCGCTCCACTGTGGAGCTCACTCTTTCGTGAAGCTAGACTGCATGCCTACTGAGTGTCAGGCCCTGGGAGGTGCCCTCTCGGAGAAAACAGTCTGTTGAAACAGATGAGACAATCAGACAAGTCACTTCAAAAATGTGCCATGGGATCAGGGAAGAACAGGAAGCAATGGGAGGATAAGAAGGGGACTTGGTCTGGTTCAACAGTTGTCAACTGGGGGCAGTTCTGCCCCCCAGGGGACGTTGGGCAGTGTCTGGACACATTTTTGTTTGTTGCAACTGGGGGAGGATGCTACTGGTATCAAATGGTAGAGGCCAGGGATGTTGCTAAACATCCTACAATGCCCAGGACAGCTCCCACAAGAGAGAATTATCTGGCCCTAAATGTCAGTGGCACTGAGGTTGAGAAACTCTGGTTTGGTGCAAGGCTCATGGAATGCTTTGGGGAAGAAGTGAAGTTTGATTTGAGAACTGGAGGATGCTAGGGGTTCAGAATGCTGGAGGGTAGGGGTCCAGCATCTAATCAGTGGACATAGTGGAGGGAAAGAGGAGCTCCTGGGAGCTCAAGCTAAGGATGCAGGGAAGGTGGATGGGAGATAGTAGGAGATGCAACACAAAATCCAGTCTGTTCCCAGAGAGATTAGAAGGTCTTCTGTGCCATGTTATGAAGTGCGGACTTGATTTGGAGGTCATGATGGCTAACACAATCTCTCCACCCACCCCCCATCACACACACATCTACCCTCTTGGAAATTTTAAAATTCAGCGATATGATTCCATTTGTTTTTAGAAAATCTACTCTAACAGCAATGAAAATGATTGGAAAGGGGAGAGATTGGAGGCAAGTGAGAGGTTTTTGTAATACAGAAATGATGAATGGAGGCCGTGGTGGTGAACATGGGGGAGCTGCAGCAGACTCCTGAGAATAGAGAAATTTTTATGGTTGGTGATTAATTGGATGTCGGGAGAGAGGAATTGCTCAGGATGACTCCGAGGTTTCCAGCTGAGCGCTAGTGTGAGTGGTGAGGTGTGTTATGGAGGAGAAGTAATTTGTAGGGGACATAGTTCAGTTTAGAAATATGGTGTTGACGGTCCTGTGGACACATCCTGTTCTCAGTGGATCTGGTGCTGTAGAAAGAGCTGCACTGGAGACTTAGATGCTAGGATCACTAGGGCCCACAGGTGCTAGTAACCAAAGTCTTGGAAATGGAGAAAGCATTCAGGGAAAGCGCCTGGTGAGAGATGAGAATGCAAAGGGCACAATGGCAGGGTTCACACGGAGTTGAGGTGTTGAAAGAGAAGGGGCCACAGAAGAGGGACCAGAGAGGTAGAAAGAAAGATCAATGATGCTCACTAAGGGAGGGACTCACTTTAAGAAAAAGAAAGTGGTCAAGCTGTCCAATGGAGCAGAGGTTAAGCAGGATGGGAAATTAGATGAAGGCGTTGGACATGTCAATCAAGAGGTCATTGGTGACCTTTTCAAGAGCAGTTTCACTAGAATGGTGAGCATGGAATTTATTTAAAGGCACTTGATTACCCAAATGAAGAGGAAGAAAATGGGCACTGAATGTCTTCATATCTGGGCCGAATTTGAATAGCAGCTATTTTCCAGGCTTGGCAACCGGAAAAGGAGTGTTACAATTACGTAGCAGAAAACCAGACGAACAATAGGCCAAATCACAAGAAGAGCTATTGTATACTAAAAAAGAAGTTTGGAGGCCAGCAGCCCCAGAGTGGACTGGGCAGCTTAACAATGTCATTAACAATCTGGACTCTTCTGTTTTTCTGCTCTGTCATCTTAAACATGTTGACTGTTGTCCTCATGCTTGTAACCACATGGTCACAAAATGGCAGCTGCAGCTGCAAGCATCACATCCTCACATGACAGTACCTACCGCAGGAGAGAGAGGGCAGGGACCAAAAGGAGGCTCACCCCACATGCCTCTCTCCTGTTATTGGGAGACTTTTTCTTGTATCTCATTGGCCAGAACTTGATCACATGCTCTCTCCTACACCAATTAGGTTAAAGGTAAACAGTCTGCCCTAATTGGCTTGCACCAATCCTGAAGCCTTCCCTGGGGCTAGGCACGCAGCTGCCTGAAGAGAACTGGTGTTCTGTTCCCAGGGAAGAAGGGAGACTGGCAGTTGGGTGGCAGCCAGCAGTGGCAGCCGTAGGAGGGGGAAACCATCCTTTCATAAGGGGAGGACAAGCTATGGGGGCAAACCAGAGACCTTACAGAATGGGGCAAGTCCTGGGGCTAGCGTGATAGAGTAGTGGCTAAATTTGTGCACTCTGCTTTGGTGGCCTGGGGTTTGCCGGTTCACATCCCAGGTGCAGACTAGCACCACTCTTCAAGCCATGCTGTGGTGGCGTCCCACATAAAATAGAGGAAGATTGGCACAGATGTTAGCTCAGCGACAATCCTCACAAAAAAAAAAGAATGGGACAAGTCCTTGAGGAGCTTTGAAAAGAATGATTAACTTTTACGGTTGATAGTCACAGCAGCGACATTCTAAGAGCCACCGTTTATTGACCACCAACTTTGGGCAGAGGCTGGTGCTTTGCAGATCTCCTCTCATACACTCAGCAATGTCGAGATGTAGGTAATTATGATGCTGACAGTGCTGCCAATAACGTATACTTACTGAGTGCTTACTGTGAGGCAGGCACTTCACATTCACCTCAATTAATCCTTAAAACACGAGTAAGATAGACAGATGCTATGATTATTTCCCTTTTAAAGATGAGAAAACTGAGGTGTGTGGCAGGTCAATAACTTGCCCAAAGTCCCTCAGCTAGAAGCAGACAACCGAGGGGCAGCCTCATCCCAAAGTCAGTGCACACAGTGACCACACTCTACCTCCTTAGATAAAAGGAAGCCACTGAGAAGTTTGGTTATACCCGGGAGTGGAAGCAATTGTAGGTAAGAAGGGAAAATTTGCTGCCATGTGCATTCTCTGTCTACCAGTGCCCTGAATTTTCAGCATTTCCTTTTACCACACAACTTTGCAACTAAAGCACATCCAACAGACAGCCCATTCCATCCAGCTGTGCATCCTTGTTAACAAGCTCACCCATCTTACCTGGTGCCCTCCAGGACCCGGAGCCCGAGGTAGTTAGGTGTGCTCACGGGCAAAGTGCATGTCGTGTAACCAAAACTTCTTCCTGGTGGGAGCAGCGACACGGACGAGGTTTTGGGGACCAGGATCAGATTCTGACGGCATTCACTTAGAGGAAAGAGTGGGCTTCCAACAAAAGATGACAAAAATTGTCTTAGGTGTTCGAGTTCTCAACCGGAATTTTGGTTCACATCTTCAGATGTGAGAAGAAGAGCTGGCATTTATGTGTGCTGTGCTCTTGGCTCTGTGCTCAGCATTCTCACTGAACCTCACAATGAGGTTATGCAGAAGAAACTTTCATTGCCTCTGTTTTACAGATGAGGAAAATGAGGCTTAGAAGGTTTAAGCAATTTGCTTAAAGTTATACAGCTAGTGAGTGGCAGAGATGAGATGTGAACCGACCCAGATGTCGCTCCAGACTGATCGTTTCTAACCACTGTGCTTGACTGCCTAGTACTCTCTAGGTGCTGCCACGCATAAACATCTCCAGGTATTGAAGGAACCTCGCGGAGGGGCAGGAGGAGGGAGATCTTGAAACTCACAATCTTTCTGTTCCTTTAAAATCCTATTTCTGTTCCAAATCTATTCCAAAGTGTGTATATTTCAGGATGAGCACACATGCATAATTAAAACTGTGGCAGCATGTCGGAAAGGCATCTTCACAGTACCTACAAACAGAAGTAAAGAGGCCCTAAATCCCATGTAACCCCTCAGCTACGCAGCAGTGTCCTGGGGGCCGGGCGGGGAGGGGCTTCTAGTTTCCTCGGAAGGAAGCAAAGAGCTCTAAGGCAAGCCACCCTTCCCGGGGTGAAAAGTGGCCCGGTCTAGGCTGAGTCTTCACTGAGTTGTTTTGCTAATCGAGTTCCAGTTTCTTTCCCACCATTCCACACACTGCTAAGATTACCCCTGTGTCTTGGATTAGGGGCTGTGGGTAGAGAGGCTGGAGACCAAGCTGGGCAGTTGTAAGGAGAAGACCTCCCCGCCCCCCTGCCCCCACCAACATGTGGAAACTCAGCTCCAGGCACCGGTGTCAACCTCTCTCCCTGGAGAATGACTTACAGGATTTGGATTCCTCTTGTCAGCACAGAGATTAGAGGTATTATCCAGAAATGGTATTATCACAAGTATAATCACAATCTAAGACAGGGGGACCTGTAAACAATGTTATATTCATGCACGTCTGCCCCCAGCCCACAGTGTACCCCTGGGGTGCCCTAGGCAGTGACTTAGAATACGGCAGCTCCTCCTCTGGGTGGTACCCCCTGGTGCCGGGGTGCATGACTTGGTGAGCGGAGGGCAGCCTGGATTTCAGCCCTCACTGTGCAAAGCGCAATAAACAATGGCGGCCCCAACCCAGGTGTTGCCTTGGATTCCCAGAATGTTTTCCAGCGGTTAAAAGCAGAAAGCTGGGGGACACATTCTCTCCCGGCTTAAAGGAAAAGGAAGCACATTCTGAGGACTCCTCTTGTTGTTGAAGTACTTAAAGCCTGCAGCTCAGCCTGGAAAGACTCAATTAAGAGGAGTTGTTGGAAAACCTCAGAACCATGAAAGGCCCAAGGCCATGTTCAAAAAGCTTTCAAAAACTGTTAGCACAGAACAATTTTGTTTAGTTCACAAAATTGGCGTTGACCCAGACAACGTCTCTCCTCTTAGCGTCATCTCTTAGCCTCATTCACAACTCCTCATGGCACAGGAGGAAGGAAAATAGAGTTTTAAGAGGACTTGCCTGTAGATATAGGTTTAGAGTTGGCCATAGTGCTTTGGTGCTGTGTGACCTTGGGCAAGTTACTTACCTTCTCTGAACTCCAGTTTCCTCACAGGGTTATCGTAGTGAATAAATGAGATAATGGTGTTTAAAGCACTTTATGTCATGCCTGCCCCTTGGAAAATGGACAGTACATAATAGTTGTTATTAACCCAAGCAGTGCTGGAAGAAAGCACTCAGGAGGGGTCAGTCCAACTGACCTCCCTTTTCTCCTTGACTCAACACCTAGATGGGTTATGGCCAGCATGAAAGGCACTATTAGAAGTATGTGTGACTGGAAGTGGGCATGACTAACTTTATCTTTATCTTTTTTTACTTGTTGAGCATCTATATATGAGGCACTGAGCCAAGTGTGGTGGTACAGATAAAGATGGAAAAAAAATTCTCTACCCTTAAAGAGTTTGCGGATCTGTAAGAAACGAAGAAGCCAAGAGGTATCTGTTAGTATCAGTTCAGAAAAAATTCCGGAGGCATCTATCATTTCCTTCCTGCCCCATCCACCACCCTTCATGTCTTGAGACCCGTTGACTCAGCCTGGAATCAGCAGATTGGACCAGCACTAGACACCTGACCAGGCCAAGCCAATCAACTTCTCCCTGGGAATCTACAATTGAGTGGATTTGAATTCAGACTCAGGATGAAGTTAGTCATAACGGTGGGTACAGAACGAAAAGTGATTCAACTCGAGGCTGATGGAATTCTCAGCCGTGGGCACACCAATTAGCAAGCAGAGAATTCCAGAGGAAGGCAATGATGAGAGGCCAGGTAGCTCCAGAAAGAGATGGAAGAGATGGAGGCAGTAGCCCTTTTGGGGTCCTAATGGCTGTTCACTTCCTATGAGGCTCAGCTATCCTTTCTCCAATGGGGCTCCCTGAGTCTTCTCTTCTGATATACCCCTTTTACTTGAGCAGTCAGTGCCCCCCGGTTCCAGAGGAGGGCTGAGTGTGTGGGACTCATTGATTGGATGTGAGAAGCTGCTAAAGGCCCTTCAGCTATGAGTCCTTTAATCAAAATAACTGCCCCTTAAAAGCCTGATTCGATTAACCGTTTGGTTTTAATCCAAACAACTGTTTGGCAATTGATCCCATTTGAACACATCCAGGAAGAGAAGAGCATCATCTTGTTTTACTCAGGGCACCACCATGTTATATGATGATAGACCATTATGAAGACTTCCCTGAAAACACATACTTCTGAGGAGATAAGATTCCAAAAGTTGTAGACAAAAGAGAGGTGGAATCAAAGTTCCCTTAGGCTCTTTTAGGCCTGCCTTGTGATTTCCGGGGGGGGGGGGGGGGGGGGGGGGGAGGGCAGGCCACGACTACACGGCTAGCTTTCCGGTCTTGGGCTTCTAGGTGCGTAATTATTTTTACAGCAGGCTTAAGGGCACTTTATGCCAGCACCACCCCATTGTGTAGAAGACAGGAACAGCTGGTCAACAACCCAAAAGCAGTGTCCATCCCAAAGATCTTTTTCAAAAGCATAAACACAATTACTTTCATCCAGGCACTCTTTCTGAATATCCTGAGCTTGCTGGTCCATTAGCAACATTGTTTGGCCATCGCTAAAGCGTCTAAAATTTAATTCAGGGGAGTCTATGAAAGGGGTATTGCATTTGAGGAATATGTATATTGCCTGTACATCAATTGGCATCTTGGGACCACTCTGGGGCACAGAGGTCAAAGTTTAGTGATGCATGGAGTTGTCGTCCTAATGGTAAGTATTGATTAGCAGCCTCAGAAACAACCAGCAGGCACTCAGTCTTTTTCCACTCAGACGCCAGGCTCCCAAAGAAGGAGTGTTGTTCCCAGAGAGCCTTGAAAAACAGTGCGTGGAACCCTCAAGCCCGCAGTACAGAGAGGCACTAAGATGGTGAATGATTGCTTCGGCAGGATAAGTGGAAAATGATAAATAGCATCATGCAACATCTGCATAGCTATGCTACCTGATAGGACAGTACTGAAAACCAATAAATAACATATACATATGAATATATTAGTTTTCTATTTCTGCCGTATCAAATTACCCTAAACTTAGTGACTGAAAATAACACAAATTTATTATCCCACACCTCTGTAGATCCAAAGCCTGGTTGGCTGGGCTGGTTCCTCCGCTCTGGGTTTTGCAAAGCCAAAATCAAGGTGTGAGCAGGGCTGCCTTCCCTTCTGGAGACTTGCAGGATGAACCACGTCCAAGCTCGTTCAGGTTTTTGGTTGAATTTGGTTCCTTACTGAGGTCTGTTTCCTTGCTGGCTGTCCGCTGGGGGCTGGGCTTTGCTCCTAGGGGCTGCCAACATCCATTCTCATGCTTTACACATTGCTCCCTTCAGCAATGGTGGGGTCTCTCTCACGCTTCAAATCTTGCCTACCATCAGCCAGAGAAAGTTCTCATTTTCTAAGAGTTGATGTGATTGGATTGGGGCCCGTTGGATCATCCAGGATAATCTCTCTATTTTAAAGTTTGTAACCTTAATTATATCTACCTAGTCCCTTTTGGCACGTGACATAACATATTCATAGGATCCAGGGATTAGGATGTGGACATTTTGAGGGGCCACTATCTGTCCTACTACAATATACTGTTATATCCTGAAAATCAGTGTTGCAGCTGGAGCTCTAGTGGGATCTGCATTGCAATCTAACCGAGCAAAATATATTTGATGGTGTATTAGTTACCTATTGCTGCATAACAAATTACTCCAAAACTTAGCAGCTTGAAACAATGAATCTTCATTATCCCACAACTTCCCCGTGTCAGAAATCTGATGCAGCGCAGCCGAATGCCTCTAACCCAAGGTCTCTCATGAGGCTGTGAGCTGTTTGCCGGAGCTGCGCTTTCATGGGAAGGGGGTTCCATTGACTTCGGGGTTGAAGACCATTTCCAAGCTTATTTACATGTTGGCAGCCTCAGAAGATTCACCTCCAAGTTCACTATGTGGCTGAGGGCAGGCTCTACTCCTTACCACGCGGGTCACTCTCCAGGCTGCTTGAGTGTCCTCCCAACATAGCAGCTGGTGATCTGAAGGAGAACCAGAGAGAGAGCAACAGAGAGTGAGCACACCAAGAGAGAGCGAGAGAGCCTGAGATGGAAACCACAGTCCGTTGTGTTTTTTTGACCCATCTCAACCATTTTTCAGTGTGCAGTTCAGTAGCGTTGAGAATATTTGCATTCTTGTATATCAGATCTCCAGAGCTTTTTCATCTTGCGAAACTGACACTCTACACTCATTGAACAACCCCCAAATCCCCCTCCCCTCAGCCTCTGACAACTGCTATTCTACTTTCTGTCTCTATGAGTTTGACACCTCTAGGTTCATCACATACAGTGTTTGTTTTTATGCAACCGGATTATTTCACTTAGTATAATGTCTTCAAGTTCATCTCTGTTGGAGTATAGGATTTCCTTTTTCAAAGTGGACTAATATTCCATTGTATGTATACACCACATTTTCCTAAGATTGGCCCTGAGCTAACATCCATGCCAATCTTTCTCTATTTTATGTGGGATGCCACCACAGCATGACTCGATGAGTGGTGCTAGGTCCGTGCCCAGAATTGGAACCTGTGAACCCCAGGCCACCCAAGCAGAGCACGCCAGCTTAACCACTACACCACCAGGCAAGCCCCCAGGAATCTGTATTTTAAACAAGCTCCCCAAGGAGATTCTTTTGCCCACTAAAACTGAGACTTAGAGCAGAAGGAAAGTGAGGTGGATAGCAGGAAAAGTGATAATTCCCTCTAAAAATATTATTCCCAAGGGACACCCTTTTCAACAGTTTTTAAAGGTGATGTGATGAGATGTCAGTTCGACATTTAGCAATATGGCTGTGATGAAAAGACCTGAGTGGACGCCGCATGAACACAAAATCTTGAGACACATAGAGGAGGTAGTCCAAAGATGATACCTCTTACTGTTTTTTCTGTTTTCTGTTTTATCCCTCTGTAGATCGTGCCCTCTGGCCAGGCCCCACCCCCAGACCCACATCTTCTGACATAAGAATTTACCTAAGTAGGTCTAATGTCACAGATTCTTACAGCAGAGAAGGACTTAGGAGCTTGTCTTGCCAGTGGCTCCCAAACACAGCTCGTCTGCCAACCAGCTTTTAGGATTCTTTTTGAAATCCTGCTTTCCAACACTTCCCACCCCCGACTCCCTCACACCAACTCCAGAAGTGTAGATTTGGTAGCTCTGGGACCTTGAAATCTGTGGCTTTGCAAAGCTCTCCAGGTGAATCTGATGGTCAGCCAGATTCAATAACCACTGGTCCAAAACCTTTATTTTTCACAGCAGGAAGTTGACCCAACATCAGAGAACTCAAACAAACATTGCCTAGAAGTTATGTCTCCTAAATCCTTGTCAATATGCTTTGAAAACTGTGTCATCCAAATGTCTAATCATTGGAGTGAAAACCATATGGAATTTGAGAATTCAGATTGTTGACACTGGGGTACAAGCCTGTGCACAACTATACTGTCAGGATTTAGGTCAGTTCTTGATGTCGTGACTGTCAGCTGGCCGAGGTTCAATTGTGAAGAATGACCCATGAGTGAAATTGTCATTACCAAGTTAACACCATTGGGAATCAGCAGCCGTTAATATTTTAATTCAGGTTATATCTCCTCATGCTTTGATTATCATTAAGATTTAGAAATTAGAAAATTGGGATTTCAGCCATATCATAAATATGGATAAAATACTCGCTCACATACATGTACCACAAACCCGGAAAATAACTTTCCAGCTCACTGGTTCTCCAGTCTCGCTGTGTATTGGAATCACCTGGGAGGGTTTAAAAACACCCTTGCCCAGCCCCGACCCTCAAGATCTCAAGAAGCAGAATCCAGAGCCCGGGCTCATCTATTTTAAAGTAAAGCTCTCAAGTTATTCTGATGCATAGCCAGTGTTGATAACCACTATTCCAGCTCCTTAGATGTCTAATAAGATGAGAATAATTAGGAAACTTTGTTTCGCATCATATTCCTGAGAAACATTTTTGCCCTGAATGGGCTCATGAAGGATCTCATTCTGTGATCCTGCAGCCTGGGAATTCTAATGGGTAACATTTGTGCCCCGCTTTATAATTTACTAAGTGCTTTTACCACCCAGTTATGATTATTTATTAAGTGTCTATCATACCTTTTCTACTAGAAGTTCAAGGCAGTGGATTCTGCTGCCCATTTTAAAAAGGACTCTATTAATAAGGCTTTTCTTTTCAGAATTTTAAATAAGGCAAAGGAAAAAAAATGTCAGAAAACAGGAGAGAAATCTTTTTCACAGGGAAACTGTGCAGTGTGTAACGATACCTGGACTCTTTGAATATCGTATGTTGAGACCGGGCTAAATTCAGCCTCAGAGATTCACAGACCCTTGGGGTTGAAGTAATGATGAGAAAGGAACCGAGGGGAAAATCTGAGTTCCAGACCAGTGCTTTTCACACTCTAAAGTGCATGTGAATCACTGGGGATCTGGGTAAAATGCAGATTCTGTTTCAATAGGTCTCAGGCTAGACTTGAGATCCCGTGTTTTTAACAAGCTCCCAGGTGACACAAAGGCTGCAGGTCCACAGATCACATTTTGAGTGGAAACATTCTAGAATTACAGACAGGCAGTTGGAAAGAGGTCAAGAAATCTGATTTTCCCGAGTTCTGTCCCCAAATCACCATGAGACTTTGGAGAAGTCACTTCACCTCTCAAAATCTTAGATTTCTCAACCCTAAAACGAGGTGGGGCATTGGTCTAGATCAGCGATGACAAATACTTAACCCTTGTCACTGCTTTCCCAGATGCCGTGGAAAGACCGAAGATCCTGCAGGCAGAATGGGAACCATTTCTAGTCCTACAGCCCAGAAAACGCAGGCGGTGTCTTCAGGAAACACCTAGTAAATTGTACACCATAACATTCGGCAAACTGTGACCCAGGACCTCTTTCACATGGATCTGATTGTCAAAGCAATTAGGTTTAGAGAGTCGGACTTGGTATGGATAAGTTTCGATGGGGAAAGAAGTTGCCATGGTAAGAGAGCCTGAAGCAACCAAGAAGCCCTTTGATGAGAAAAATGCCAAAGGAGGAAAGGAGTCCAGCAGGAGATTGGCAAGGAGGCCACAGGGGACACGCTTAACCCACTTCACATTGCCCTGGTCCTTGGATTATCATCTGAAACCTTGGTCTTCCTAGGGTTTCCGCTTCAGCCCCCAAACCTGGACTATAGAGAAGTCCACTCTGCCCCGACCCAAGCAAAAGAAAGGAGACTCCCATAGGCAGGGCCTGCCCCCATTCTCCCCTCGGGACCCTGGTATCCTTTCCAGCCCTGACTGGCGCTGACTGGTGCGAGGAATGTGCTCGTGGGACTTCCGGGTGGGCCACTGGGTCTCGTTGCCTGGACTTGAGCTCCAGCATCTCCTAATGGCAGCGGGAGATGGTTCTATATCAATCAAGAGAGGCGCTGTTCAGTGGGAGGCCGTCCATGGGCAGAATTGATCAATGCACTCCTCATGCAAAAGCCTCGGGGGGTCGCATGGCTGGCACTGCTTTCAGATTTTCCAGGTTAAGAAAGATATTCCCAGATGGAAATATATATATTCTTAGACACAGAGAACATGCCAACGCACCACGCTAGCAACTCTCACTTTTATCCCATTTAAGCAGTACAACGCTGCAAACATAGTGTGATTGTTCCCATTTCACAGATGAGGAAACAGAGGCTGAGAGGTCAACGAAACTCCTGCAACTCACACAGTGGAGTGTAGATGACCTGGCGTTTGATTCTCAGTTCCTCTGATGCCACATCCGGTGCCCATAACGCTGCACCTCACTGCCTCCTAGAGCTGTCCTTGGAGGAATCTTCAGAAGCTGAGACTGAGTGAGGTTGAGGAAATGGAGTCAGTTTTGTTCCCTCTCTCTAGTTCAGGACAAAACAGGGGCACAACGCATGGGAACACTTCTTGCAGTTCCTGGATGAAAAGAGGTGGACCTGGCTTTCCGTCTCCAAGTGGTGGCAATGTGATTTTGAAGGTCCTGAGTTACAAATAGGTGACATAGAGAAGGTGCCTGGGACTCTGACTACCCCCTTGAGTGGATATAAACTGTGGATGCCCTTAGCGACTATCTTGTGTATACCCCCCAAACCCTCAGTCAATCCAATCCAAATGTTTTGAGTATACAACCTGCCAGACAGTGAGGCAGGTGCTGAGAAGCAGATGCAGGTGCACAAGGCAGAGGAGGCCCCCTCTCCGGGGCTGACCTTCTGGTTTGGAGAGGGGCAGGGGAGACGGTCACAAGTAAGACATTTCACATGTAAGGAAAATAATGAAAGGGGGCCTTGGAGTGCCCCAGGAGCACACAGGGACCCACCCTCTGAGCAGACAGCTGAGAAGGCCAAATGGATTGAATTCAGCTTAACCAACCTCCTCCTGCCTAGAAGAAGTTGAGCTAGACCAGAGGGTCAGCCTCTTCTGCCGCCTGGAGCCATGGCTGCCCTGCTCTCCTTTGCAGAAACACTCCCTACTAGGGTTGTAATAAGTTCCCTGCCAACTTGGCTCACTGTGATGTCCCCGGCCTCTCTTGGTCGGGCAGAGAAGCTCCAGGTGTGTACGTGTGTGCACACAAGCGTGCGTGTGCACACACACAGCCCTCTGCGCTCACGAGGTCATATTTCACATCCTTCCCTCAGGCAAAGCCGAGTGAATGGGGTTTCCTTCTGAGTTTGCCCTGGAGATGCCGTTAACGTAATGTATTTTAAAACCATTTCCTTTGTTCTTAGGGGAATATGCTAAGATATTAACAGTGGTAGATCTGGGTGGCAGAATTATGGGGGAATGTCTTTTCTTTCTTCCTTTCTTTTTAAAAAATTATTTTTATTTCATAGCTTTTCCATAGTGAGCATGAATCACCTTGTGTAATAAAAAAAAAATTTAAATATAAAGAAGGATGTGTTTTCCTTTGCTACACTACACTGCTTTCTAATTGACATTCGCCCTGGAAGATAAGGAGGCATGTGGTGTCTTTGAGCCTTGGTGACAGCTGTCTGCTGTAACGGCATGGGCACTGGACTAGAAACTACAACACACAAGTTCAGCTCCCAGCCTTCCAGAACTTTCTAACTTTGGGACATTGAGCAAGTCACTTAACTTCTCTGAGCCTTCATTTTCTCATGTGCAGCCTGGAGCAGCAATAGCTCCCAGAGATGAAATTGATACACAAATGTGAAGTGGGATTATCATTATAATTATTCATGTAACTTAAAATTGGCCAATTCACACTCATGTATAGAGAAGAAAAAACCAGTGGTTCTGGGAATTGTGGCATGGTCAGTTTCAGTTGTTACCTCAGATGACTAGTCTCGGATGGCCCCCAATGGTTCTCACCTCCTAGTACTCATGCCCTTGGATAGTCCCCTCCCCCAGTGAGTAGGGCTAACCTGTGTAACCAAGAGGACGTGACAGAAATGACAGCATGTGACTCCTGAGGCTGGATCATAAAAGACATTGTGACTCTGCCTTACTGTTGGATCACTCACTCTAGGGGAAGGGGGAAGCTAGCTGCTGGGCCATGAGGACACTTAAGTGAGATCCTTGGAGTGAGGACCTGAGGCCTCCTGCCAACCACCAGCACCAGCTTCCCAGCCCTGTGAGTGAGCCATCTTGGAAGCAGATCCCCCAGACCCAAACCTTCAGAGGGGCTGCAGCAAGTGACATCTTAACTGCAAGCTCTTGAGCAACACCAAGCCACAACCACCCAGCTAAGCCACTCCCTATTTCCTGACCCACAGAAACCCTGTGAGAGAATATAAGTGTATTGTTACTGTAACTCTGAAATTGTGAGGAGGTCTGTTACCCAGCAATAGATCATCAGCCCTTCAGCTGGCAGCCCTCTAGGAAGGTTAGGGACCCGCATGGCTTTGGGAAGAGCAATTCATTCCAAGCCAATTTAATTTCTTTTCATGATGAAGTGACTTAGCATGTGGAGAGAGGAGGGGGGAAGCAATAAGTGTCTCTCTCGGACCTCAGGAGGGCTTTCAATGTGATACCACATGCCGCTCTCATCAACATGCAGGGAGCCAGGGTCTTAGAGGGCCTTCATTGATTTGGCCCCAGGAGAATGGATGCGAGAGCTAATCCAGGGCTTGAGGGAGGGGAGGAACATGGATACCAACACCAGTGCTAATGGTAACACCTTTCACTACTACTCATATTAACACTGCCGATACTCGTTATCTAGACGCCTCCCCGGCAGAGAGCCCCAAGTGCTTTGGAATTCAGTAATCATCCTGTCCTTTAATAAGGAAAACGCTTTCAGCCCCTGTTGCAGCGTTTTGACAAGTCTCCTGCAAAAAGTCCAATGATTTTCAGAAAGATCTCCCTTCTCTGGTCAGTGGGGGCTGCAGCCTTGGTCACCACTGTTCCCTGGTCCTTAACCATCATCCTCTGCTCTTGAGGCTGTTGTCCCCTGTTCCCCTCTCTGTTACTGCTGGACCAACTCACTTCCTCCATGTCCCAAAGTGCCAGGAACACAAGGCTGGTCCCTGAAAGTTGGTGGATAATGGGAGAGGTATTACAGTCCGGCAGAGCAGATCGACTAAAACCCAATCTACAGCAGCCTGGCCCTTGAGTTCCTTGTCTGTTGCTGCTACGGGGGCTTCTCTTGCTCTGCGTACGCCCTCACTGGCCACTGCTCTCCTGAGCTGCCTCCGTTCTCCTCTGGACCCTCTCCTCAATCTCTCCCTTCCTCCCTTTCCCGGCTCCCCCTCACTTTCTTCTCACAGCCTTGCCACCTCCAACTCCAAATCCCTGTCACCTTTTTTGCAGACAAGCTACCTCTGTAGGTCCCCTTTGCCCACCAGGTTGGTATAGACACGGTTCAACACATTGGCTCTGACGCCAGACTAGACGGCCCATGTTTAACTCCCAGCTCTGCATGATCTCTTTGAAGCCTTCCTATCTCTATTTTACAGTTGATAAAACCAACTTCCAAGTGGATTGGTTTTGTGCAAGGACCCAGGGTGGGCAGGAAAGATGTGGGACAATGCCCCGGCCTCTTCCAGGCAGGAGCAGAGCTGGGCTGGATATGGCTGGTTGAGGGCACCTGCAGAAGCTAAATCGAGCCTGCCTGAAGCCTAGGAGGAAGGAAGTGTACGTGGAGTTAGTTCCTAAAGGGCTTATAAATAGGACCATTGCTCACAGATCCTGAAAAGTTGCAGGGCCGACCTTCCCGAGGGGAGGCGGGGCAAGGTCACATGCCTCCTGAGGTCATTTCTAGCTGGATGATTCACGCGGCAAAAGCTGCGTGGGTTTAAACCCCCGAAGATACTTTCATTTTGCATTATGATTTGTCGCTTGAGCTGATGAGAACCCAAATTGATGTCATTTCCCTCCCAATCAGCTCTTGACCAGAAAACATCTATTTCTCCCACTAACTGGGATTTTTTTTTCACCCAGTTCCTTCAAAATCATGTTGCAAAATCAACATTTTTCTTCTCTTTTCAAGACAGCTTTGGTCAGGACTTCTGGTCATAAAAGTAATGTATATGCTCGTTGCAAAGAATCTGGAAAGCTTGGAAAGCTGAAAGAAGAAAATAAAAATTGTATATAATGTCACACCCAGAGACAACCATTAAAATTATAGTATGTTTTCCTTCTGTCTTTTCCCCATGTATATGATAATTTTTCCCCATAATTGGATCAAATGCTTTTTTTGAGACTTCTATTTAAGAGTAGGAGGAAAGGATTATACATTCTGGCTTTAGTGAAAAATGAGTTTTAATAATAGCTTGCACTTACCGAGTACTGACAATGTTCCAGCACTTTATATGCATTGCCTTCTCGAATCCTCACAACCACCCATTGAGGAAGCTGCTAATATTGTGCCCATTCTACAGATGAGGAAACTGAGGCTCTGAGAACTTAAGTAACATGCCCAAGGACAGCTAGTTCATAGCACACTTGGGAGGGATTTGAACAGAGATCTTTTTGTCTCCACAGGCTGGGCTATTAACTTTTATAGCATAGATAGAGTTTGCCTTTTTTAGCAATACCTGCAGCAACTGGAAATTCCACAGTGGAAATACTAGTATGCTTCTTGTTTAAGTGGGAATATTTTAATGGAGCCACAGCATATCCATGGAACAAAGACTATGCTCCATTCTGACCTTCTGTAACACTTTGCTTTTAAAAAATAAAGGGAGAAAGGAAATCCAAGAAAGGGTCAGAAGTTTATTAGCTAGTGCTGCTACAATCTTGCACATGCTTTTATATAAGCTGTTGCTATTTTAGTGCTTGATGGTCATCTAATGTGTCCCCAGGCACAGGGGTAGCTGACAGATGCCAGGGGTCAGCACAAATGCTGTCAAGTGATGGCTCCTTCTTTCTACGGCCATTCATTGAGCACCTACGGCGTTTCTCTCAGGCACGGTGCTAGGCTCAGATTCCAAATGTAATTTGTAGCAAGCCAGCTTCCATGGGTTCAGCCCAAGTGGTGAAGTGGTGTTATAGTTAAAACACACACACACAGAGGCAGGAAATGAAACTTTATTTCAACATAATAGCTCAAACTGTTATGCTGGTTAAATAGTAAATCTGTTAGGGTGCTTTAACTGCAAGCAACAGAAACTGACTCTGGTTGATCTAGGCAAAAAAGAGAATTTCTCGGAAGGAAATTGGAGAGTACACTAGAGCAAAAGAGAAGGCTAAAGACTCAGGCTTGGAGCCATCAGGAACCCAGCATCTCCAGAAGGTTCTTGGCAGCAGAAAATGCTCAAAAATCTCACCCAGCTGCCTCGGCTGGAATGAGAACACTCCAACTGTTTTCTGTTTTGGGCCTGAATCCATGATTCAGATTTCTGAGCAGTAGCCCTCACTGGCCTCGCTGGCAGTCACGTGCTGAGGAGGGGCGGGTACCTGGCTCACCATTCCATCAGACAATAGCGGAGAGCTAGCAGCAGAAGATGGATTAGAGGCTGGGCAGCTGACAAGCAACGATTGTCCTTGCATTTCTTAAGAACAATGAGAGCCAAGTACAGAGGTTGTGATGATAATTATCAACAAAACTCCTTTTCTCTTCTATCCATTTCCCTCACATGCTGAAGCTGCTCCACAGAATTCTCTCTCCAGTTATGTGCAAACTTCCCCGATCTCCAGTCCTTAATACCCTTGCTGTGCAAAATGTGGTCTGAATGCCAGCAGCATCTGAGTCACCTGGGAGCTTGTTAGAAATGCAGGGTCTCAGGCTCCCTGCAGACCTACTGAATCAGAAGCTGCACTTTAACAAGTTCCAAAGGTGGTTCCGATGAGATTAAGTTTGAAAATCACTCATTGATACACTTTCCCTTCCTGTCTCCTTTTCTTTTCTTTTCTTTTCTTTTTTTTTTTTTTGAGGAAGATTAGCCCTGAGCTAACATCTGCTGCCAATCGTCCTCTTTTTGCTGAGGAAGGCTGGCCCTGAGCTAACATCCGTGCCCATTTTCCTCCACTCCATACGTGGGACGCCTGCCACAGCATGGCTTGCCAAGCGGTGCCATGTCCACACCCGGGATCCGAACCGGGGAACCCTGGGCCACCAAAGCGAACGTATGAACTTAACTGCTGCACCACCAGGCCGGCCCCTCGTTTTCTTTATGAATCAGATCAACCTAGTCTCTCATCAACCTGAAAGAATCCCTCCTTTTCAGCAAGAGGCGGGAGATAGGCTGTCAACTGCAAGGTTGACTCTGGTGGGGTGAGAGAGAAGAAACGAGAACACTCGCATGCTAATGATTTTTGTCCTGTAAACAAGGACTAAGCAGACACAGACTGTGACCTTGGAGAGCTCGTGTTGTAGAGGGAGGAGCTGGCCAGCCAGTCCAAATGGATATCGAGGGCTTCCAAGGGCCATGGCACGATTCTCAGTGCTGAGCTGGCTCTGGCACAGCCTGATCTGGTGAGGATCCCAGGGACAAAGGGACGGAAGAGGAAATTCAGTTTTACTGGGCTGCACAAATGCATTTCGAGGGCCAGCGGTACTTTGAGTGCCCTCCCAAATGCCACGCTGAGGTGTAAAACGTGCCAGGGTACCACGGCTGGTCTGTCTTCTACTCAAAGAGAGCAAACAGGGAGCCAGTCCCAGAGAATCACATAGAGGGGACCGTAGAGGCCTATAAAATGTAAAGTTTTGAATGCAGAGTTTTGAAAGCTTTAGACATCGGGTCCCACTGTTGGCTTCTCATCATATTGGTCTTCGCAACATCCAAATAAAGCAGGCACGCGATTTCTCCCAGAGTTAGCAGTCTTCTGTGAGTCATCTCTCAGGAACTTGGTGGCAGTCACTTGGCTGAAGGCAGCTGTGAGGAGGAATGTCCAGGCAGGGCGGCTGAAGCCAGGGGAGTGGCTGTAGCAGGGGCACAGACGGTGGGCGTGGCTGCAGCCATGGGCGTGGCTGCAGTGGAGATGGGGCAGGCTGTGGGCGTGGCTGTCAGCCTCACAGTGGTAATCTAAGTAGGTGCTGCTGATTGACCATATAGCAGGACTCGAAGAATTGTGCCCTTGGTCTCCCAGCACAGGCAGGACGCTAGGCAGAGTCAGGGGAAAAACAGCCAAAGGCGAGGACAGGCCCTAAGGGCCTGGGAAAAGATCAGAGATCCCAGTCGCACACCTTGAGGTTTTCTGTCGCTGCTGGTGGCAGTGGGATCTGGCATGAGGGTGACCTGAAACTGAAGCCGAGTACCTAAGGGTCACTGTAGATATTAAGCCAATTTCCTGTTTTCCTCTTTAACTTGAGGAGTGACTCAGGGGTCTGGAGGATTGGTGAGCTTGTTTAGCGAACAAAGAGAATGACTTTGGGGAGGTTGTGATCACTGGATGGCCCGCCCCCAGCAGCTCTGGAAACCCGGAAGTCAGATGCCCAGGGGCTTTTCGGGAGTGACCCCTTTGTTTCCCCCAAGCTCCTCCTGCCAAGCCCCTTAGGTCCATAAAATCTCCCTGCTTTCTGTTCTTGCGGAGGTGGATTTGAACGAACCCAGGCTCCCACTTACTCGTTTTTGGCCAGTTCGAATATATCTGTCTCCATCTCCAAGCACGGATGTCTTAGGGTTTGGCTTGCTGCGCATCGGGCACACGAACTTGAGATTAAGAGGTTCAGTGTCACAACCACTTGGACCCCTTCTGTCTGGAGGGTACCTGGGTTCAGGGAGCCCAGGCTGACAGTGTCTGTGGCAGAGGGATGTGATGTGAAGATGCCCCTCCCAGCTCCTCGGGGTCTCAGCAATTCTCTCCTGCCACGCAGCCCTACCCTCCTCTCATCATTCACATCCCTCAAGCAGGATGAAGGGACAAACACCATTCCACCCTTTTCCTCATCTTCTGTCTTCCTCAGGCTCCCAGTCCACAGAATATTCTCCTCTCTTCCATCAGACAGAAATAAGCAAAGCCCTGGGGCTTACAAACCCTATGGCCTCTCACCAGCCCAGCCTTTCCACAAACAGTGAAGCTTGGAATTCAGTTTGGGCTCAGCTGGAATATTCCGTCGTGATGTCCAATGAGTTAATGGTTGCAAAAGCTCTTAAAAAGAGATGCACTCTTGTGTTCATAGGAGAGTATGATTTACATTTCTTTGACATTCTCTCATTTCAAAAGCCACTTGCAAATGCCAGTACTTCTGAGTTTTATTTCTGATACTTGTACCTACAAAGAAAGGCATCTCTCATTAAAAAAAGAAAAGAAAGAGGGCTGGGCCCGTGGCTGAGTGGTTAAGTTCGCACTCTCTGCTGCAGGTGGCCCAGGGGTTCATCGATTCGAATCCTGGGCAAGGACACGGCACCCACCGCTCGTCGAGCCACGCTGAGGTGGCGTCCCACATGCCACAACTAGAAGGACCTACAACTAAGAATATACAACTATGTACCTGGGGGTTTTGGGGGAGAAGAAGGAAAAAAATAAAATCTTAAAAATAAAATAAAATAAAATAAAAAAAAGAAAGAAAGAAAGAAAGAAAGAAAAAGCAGCCTTTTAAAGCATGGCACTTCAAGAAGGAAGAACTGAAGATGCGAAAAGTAATAATGATGAAATAAACAGGCAAATCAGTTTGTGAAGTAGCCCCAGCCACAAGTCCACAGCTTCTCAGGAGCTCCTCGTCAACAGCGAGTGGTAAGGTCTACTGAGCACTTATTTGGTGCCACTTTACCTCTATTATCTCGTGTGACACTTACAGTAACTCTCAACTGCTTGCTTCTCTAAAGGGGTTTATTTTGCCCCCCCAGGGAATATGTGGCAGTGTCTGGAGACATTTTTGTTTGTCACAACTTTGGAAGTGAGGGGGTTATTGGTATCTAGTGAGTAGAGGCCAGGGATGCTGCTGACAAATAAAAATGGCAAGCAATAGGATATATTGGAATATATGAGGAAGCCATTTTGTGTAAACCTAATTCGGGCTGACCTTGTCTTTCCAAAAGGGCCTGACCGAGGGAGGCCCTTGAGCATGCATTGTATATCTGCTTTAGATATTCCCTGTGGCAAGAGCAAAGGCCCTTGAGATAAAGGTGCAACTTCCCTCCCCCTCCCAACACTGGCATTCCCTTAAGGATTAAGCATCTTTCCTTAAGCTAGAAACTGATTGCTGCGCTCACCTGTGACCACCCAGCTCAAGACAAGAGACTTGCCTCCTGCTACACCCGCCGAGATAGCAGACCCACAAGCGCTGTGCTGACAGGGCAATCTTGTGACTATTGTGGGAGGGACATTTCAATCATATGTGAAACACCCTGTATGGGGGTATATAACCACTCTGTATACCTCACTTCTTTGGTGCCCTTTCTTCCTTCGGGAAGAAAGGCCCTGGGCCATGGTCCTCAGATTTCAGCTCAGGATAAACTCTCCCAAATTTTCATTTATAGATGGATTATTTTCGTCAACACTGCTAAACATCTTATAATGCTCAGGAGAACCCCCACAGCAAGAATTATCTGGTCTCAGATGTCCATAGTGCTGAGGTTGAAAAACCCTGCTCCGAAGAGATAAGGATTCTCATTCACCCCATTTCACAGATGAGGAGACAAGATCAGAGAGCTACTTTAAGATATTTGGGTTTATAATCAAACATAATCAGCAAAAATGAGTACAAAGAGATTGAGAAATGTTGGCCAATGTTTGAAATGAGCCAAGAATAGAAGGAAAAGGGAAACCATCAGCTTTGTGTCCTGTAATTTTCGGTGTTAGGATACTATGAATCTGTGAATTATCCTGAACTGACACATGGAAATAGCTCACATGCAGGTTGCCCTCTCCAAGACACTTTTAATGAGGGTAGCAACACTGCTTTCGGAATTCACTGCTTGCAGCCTCTGTTTGCTGTCACTCTGGTTTCCAATCTCACAGCCATGCTTCTCATTCCCTTCTCAATTTGCAGCCTTGTTAGGTCCATTTGTGAGAGCTCAGCCCTCAGCCCGGTGGTGATGGAGACAGGATCTGCCCTCCCGACCCAGCCCTCTCTCGCTTTAGACAGCTCGCATCTGTCTCGGGGCTGTGGTGGATGAGGGTATGTGGCCAGCTGTCTCCAGGTCTCTCCTGGGTAAAACCTTCTCAGAGTCATGCAAATGTTAGCCAATGGCCTATACAAGGAATGAAGCCAAAAGGAATTAAAAAGAGAATAAGATTCCTTCCATATGGACCATGATGAAAAGATGCTCACGATATTTGGAGTGAAAAAGCCGAGTACAAATTTGAATGTACATCGATGACAACTTTTTAAAAAATTTTGCACTTTTGGATGTTCCATTTTCTAAATGAACATATATGACTTTTATCAGAAACAAACAATAATTATTTGAACAAGAATTTTTTTAAAACCCACGTAACCAGAGAAATGAGTGATGTTCACAAAAAGGCACGAACAAAAATGCTCATAGCAGTTTGTGTGTGTGTGACAACCAAAACGGAAACAATCCAAATGAAAGTGAGAAAGCCTAAATAAATTGAGGGTATTTTGCTACAACAGAATAGCAGATAGCAATGAAAAAGAACAAAACGCAGCTGCCTACAAGGTGGATGGAAGTCAGAGATGTAAGGTTAAGCAAAGGAAGCCAGACAGAACCCAAAGGAGTACATGCTGTAGTATTTTATTTACATGAAGGTCGAAAATGGGCAAAATTAATCTGTGGTGATGAGTATTGACTGGAAAGGGGCAGAAGAGAGCCTTAGGGGGAGAGGTGGCTGGGAAGGAATGTCAGTGTTCCATCCCCTTCTTGCGCAGAGCCACGGAGCTGGCCCCACGTTTGCATAAGCGACTCAGCCAGACAAAAGCCCTGGAGGTAACAGGAATCTGCTCCTTCTGAAGGCAGGTTAGCAACAATTTATTGGTGATCAAGTATGCTGCTACCTTGGGGTCTCGCCACCAACCCCCAAACCCATACTCCCCTCTCCATGGTCAGAGGGAACATCGTTACAGTGGTACCAGGGATTTCCAACGTTATGCCTGTGTATTTTAATCTCCCCCTTGAAACTGTATTTTCTTGCAGCTTCCCAGCTCTAGGGTTTATTGCCCCAGGGAAGGAGAAAGATTGTGGAATAAAGAGGCCATTGATCAGCATTAGTCGCCAAGCTGAGATTCTTGACTTCTGCAGAGGGACAATGGCCTTGAAAGCCAGGCTTTATGGAGGGGGAACATATTTCTCAACTACTCAGTTCCCTTCTAGCAAAGTCAGGTTGAAGTCTCTAAGGAGGGCTTCCTAGCCGGAGTGCCTCCCCACTCCCCAGGAGACTTGGTCCCTTCTGCTGTTGGCACAGCCTGGCAGGATCTGGGCGCCTGAGGACCCCACTAGTCCTCCATAGCACTCCCCCAGGGTTCTAAATCCCCTCCAGTGGCCCAGTGGGCCAGACACATGTTATTTTCTATGTGTCCTGCCCCATGATAATCACCAAGTTTTGTCATTCCCGAGAATGCCCCAAACTTGTTCATGCTACCCTGGGAGGATGGTGGCAAAGAGAGGAAAACCCGAAGGCTGTTGATAAGGTCAGATATGTCTAGGGAGAGGAGATTTAGACATATCCAGAAAATGATGGGGGAAGTGTGAGAACATCAGGGTGAGTGGATCACATCCCAGGGCACAGAGCAAGGAAGCCTGCCAGCCCTGGGGGACCTGCCTCTGGCTTAATGCCATGTGTCCCTGGGGCCAGGAGCTGTGGTGTGCAGGTGGCAGCAGGAGGAATGTACGTGGAGGAGTCTGAGGAAGGTGCGCTGGTCCTCTGTGCCGTGTACAGGGTATGTAGGGAACCCAGAATGTCCCATGAGCCTGCTGTGGGACAAGAGAGGTGCCAAAAGAGCTTGGAACAAGCTCTGGCCTGTGATCAGGACCAACGAGCTGCCGTAGAAAAGAATGCAAAGCCAGGAGCAAATATCCTGGACTCTGGGTGCTGGCCAGAGTCTGTACCGGCCATAGAATGCCTTTGTGCTAATTAGAAAAAGCCCCATTCTTCTGACACATGCAACCCGACGGGTTCATGGCTTGGTAGCAAACCACAGCCTCGATTTTAACCCCTCACTGGGTGCCCTTGTGCAGGGCAGAATCCCCACACCCATTAGAGATGGCACTAGTTCTAGGACATGGCTACAAAAAGCTATGCGGATCAATAGCCCCTCAACGGTCCCCCAGTCCAACTAGCCGCTCGGACCAATCATTCCTTAAAAGAGACCCGTGGGGATCCTGGTTCCCCTTCCACCTCCCACTCATCCCGCATATCCCCAAATTCCACCTTAAGGTGTAGGGAGGGGACTGTGCCGGTGGGGATGGGGAGGTGGGGCTGAGAACTCTGGCTGCCCTTCTCCCCGTGCTCAGCCAGGTAATGGATGAAGAGTGGCAGAGATTGTTTAAATTCCCAGGTGGGCATAAAATTGTACGTCCCCCTTTGCTAGCCAGCTGGGCAGAGATATGCAAGGAAAAGATCTATTATAGAAAAAGAAAGGAGCTACATTTTCTTTGCACATCCAAGCACTGGGTGAGTAAAACCACAACCCTGCTGATCAATTTCCTCCCTCTTGTTACATTTCTGGGGAGGTGTTGGTACCTCTTAGGGATAGGGCGACTGGACGTTGCTGTTTGGCCCGGAACTGTCCTGGATGTTGCTGATTCCTAGGAGCATTGTTAACAGCACTCCCTTTCGCTCTCAGAAGTGTCTCAGTATAGATGATAAATTACGTGGTCATCTACTAATGAAGACACAACAGATGTCAGGCCTGGCTGAGCTGCCCTTCCTTCTGGTTCCAGTTAATGCCGAATAAGAAGGACAGGGATGGTGATGGGGCTTAGAGGAAGCAGACATCCCTCTGGGCCAAGGAATCTAGCCAGGAGGAGGAATTTGATTTGAGCCTTGAGGGAGAGAGAATTTGAAAAGAGTGAGCCTTCTAGACAGGAGGGCGAATGTATTAATTACCTATTGTAACATAACAAAGTAACATAAAACTCAGTACCTTAAAACAAAAATCAATATTATCTCGCGTAGATTCAGTCAGTCAGAAATCTGAGATTGGATTAACTAGGTGGCTCAAGGTGGCTCATGAGGTTGTAGTCAAGATACCAGCTGGGGCTGCTGTCATCTGAAGGCTTGACTGAGGCTAGAACACCTGCTTCCATGATGGCTCACTCACATGCCCATTGGCAGGAGTTCCTGGTCACATGGACCTCTCCACAGGGCTGGTTGAGTGTCCTCAAAACATGACAGCTGGCCTCCCCCAGGGGAAGTGATCCAAGAGAGAGCAGATGAGAAGCTTCAATGACTTTATGGCTTAGCTTTGGAAGTCATACTCCATCATTTCTATTGTATCCTATTGATTACATAAGCCAGCCGTATACACTCATGTGAATACCAAGAGGTGGGAATCATTAGGGGCCATGTTGAAAGCTGCTACCGCAATAAGTGTGCACCAAGGCAAGGAGGCAGAAGTAGGGAGAGTGTGCTCAGAAAACTAGTGACTGGGCAGTATTCTGGAATGTTCACTGACTTTCCACTGTCCTCAACCCCAAACAGTCTTCCCCAGCCAAAATCCAGCCATCCAATATGAGGAAGTAGTGATCCACTGAGCGTATTTGAAGAAACGGGGATTTGCAAACCCGTGTACACTGCTGAACCCTAGAGAAAGCACTAGAAAGTTTGGTTTTGCTGGTGTGAGAAAAGTGCTGTGTATAAAGCACATTGTTGCCTTACACAGGAGTTGAAGCTGACCACTTTTTAAAAGTAAACTCCAGCAAAAGCAAACAGCACCGCCAAAAACGATCTTTGAAAATTCATTTTTCTTTTTGCTTATGGGCATTTTTCTCACTTAAAAAAAAATGATGTACTACTTGTGTAATTTTTAAAAGATTAAAAAGCGTTAAAAAGTACACTCTGCAGAGAGCCGCTATCATTCTCTTCCAGTATCTGACTTTTCCGAAATAAAAGAGAATGAGTTGCTAGGAGTCTGTAGTATTGCTGAGGAACAAAATGCAGCTAAGGTTGAGCCGGCCGGGGACCCGCTGTGGTTACTGGCTGCCTGGCTTCTGGCTAGATCAGCATTTTAAGCGGGTTAAGGTAAGGCTTGAGCATTTGGGTTTGGGAGTCACAACTGATCTTTGTTTTACTCTGTGACCCTAGGAATTTTAGCCCTTTCCTAGATTTTTCTCCATCCTTAGCTAGTGTTATACACATTATATCCTTGTTTAAAAGCTTACTGCTTGAAAATGTTTTGGAAGTCCTTTTAGAATACAGTTCCTCCACGCTTAACATTAATTTATTTAACAATTCCTTAGGAATACCGTGCTGCAGATGGCAGGCACAGCCCTGCCCACATGGACCTTCCCTTCTGGAGGGCAAGTGAAGGGAGTTCTGCCTTCAAATTTCATAGAGGATCTGCTGAAGGGAAAGCCTGTTATCTCTACTTCTCTTAGGAGGTTTTAGAGTTAACTTGAAGGAAAACTGCATCAAGATATTAGATTAGGATATAAACACCGTATGAACATACCAGTAGCCAAAGAACCCCCAGAACCATTTACATCCTATATATCTCTATGATTTCCCTCTGTTTTTCTTTTCCCCATTTCTAAATAAATGAAGGATGCTAATTATTTGAGCTATTAAGAATAGATCATTTTCAGCCAGCCCCCGTGGCCTAGTGGTTAAGTTCAGTGCTCTCTACTTTGACAGCCCAGGTTCGGTTCCTGGATGCAGACCTATACCACTTGTGTGTCAGTGGCCATGCTTTGGAGTGCCTCACATACAAAAAGAGGAAGATTGGCAGCAGACGTTAGCTCAGGGCAAATCTTCCTCAGCAAAAAAAAGAGAAAGAAAAAGAAAAAAATCATTTTCCATTTAAAAAACCCCACATATGTAGTGAGTGCTCACGATCTGCCAGGCACAGGACTGATGGCTTGGCTCACATTATCTCCATTCAATCACACAACGACCTCACCTCTGAGGCAGGTCCTCTTTTTACACCCATTTCACAGATGAGGAAATTGCCATTCTGAAAGGTCAGCTCACATGTTCAAGGTCACCTGGTTCGTAAAGGACAGAACAGGGCTCAGATCCCTGTGCATCTAAAGCAGGCGGCCAGCACTGCTTGGTGTCAGTGCTAACTTTCAGCAGTCGTTGCCTAAGGAGTCTATTTTGACATTAGACAGAACTGAAATTTAGCTGTAGCTCCTATGAACTGAAAGAGCAAACTGAAAAAGAGGAAAGGAAACAGCTTGAAACCTGTTTCAGACCCTGCGTGAGGCGGGGAACGGAGTCAGTGGAAATGAGGAGCCAGCTGGATGCGGCAAGGCCTCGAGTGAGGGGGGCCGTGCGCACCGACTTAATTGGATGATTATTTCAATTATCTAATTAAGAAAGATTACAGCTGAACAAAGACGGAGAGGGCCTCCAAGGTGATAAAAAAAAAAAAGGTTGATTGGCTGGGCTGGCCCTTGGCGGTGCTGGGAGATGGAAGGGACTCCCCATCAGAGGCCCTGGCCCTTGGGACAATTTGCCACTGAGAGCCGCTCCTCTCCGTCTCCTACCCGCCCCTGTTGAAAGCTGTCTTCCACCCTCCTTGCTCCTTGAGACTCGAGTGGTCAAGTAGCAGCTGTTTCCTCCCTCCTTCCCCTCTTCTCTTTCTGTCCTCCTCCTTTTTTTCCTTCCTATTTGTTTTTGGACTAATTTAGCAAACAAAACACAGTACAAATTTACCTCCCAGTTTAGGACAGAGGTCATAATCTGGTTATAACTACACTCCCCTCACCTCCCACCAGCATCTGGCCCAAACACTTAAAAGAAAAAATTATTCACTAATATTTATAAGCCAAGGATTTCACATAGAAGTCCAGACCTCGGGGTTTATTCCAAAAGTCAGATGTGATCACACTGGGTCCACCGTCTCAGGGGTCAGCTTCAAAATACGTACCACTGGGTCCGGCTCTGTGCTGTCCTGTCAGAACAGATGTCAGGGATGAACCACCCGGTGCCAACACACTGGCAGGAGCATGGGGCCCCTGCCCCTTCAGATAGGCTGTGTGCTCCCCAGCTCCAGGGTCTCCATCTGTCCTTTTGTGCTCTTGACACTGAGGTGAAGGTCACCTGCCATTTATCATCACACTTGCTTGACCCACTTATAGTGGAGGGAAGAGAGTGTTTCTGTGGCTTGGCCTTCGGCTCAGTTATCTCATCTGCCTGGCCCGAGCTGGCTTTGGCCTTGTGATTCTTGTTTTTTGGGAGCCCAGGGCTTTTATTCTCTAACTTAACAAACAGTGGTTGAGGGACTTCATTGTGCAACACTGTGCGGCAGAGCTATCCAGAACTAGGCTATGGAGTCCACAGCTCTGGGTTCAAATCCCGGCTCTATCACTTCCTAGGTGTGAGATTTGCTCCATTTCCTAATCTGCAAATGAGGAAATTTAGAAATTGTCTACATACCTAAACTGTCATAATACCTGTTTCTCTTATAGCATAGTTGTGAGCTTTATTGTGAGGGTTCAGAGAAAATAAAAGAAAGGGCCTAGCACAGTGCCTGGTATGGGGGAAGCACATCAACACGTGGCAGGTTAGGGAGATAAGTACTAGCTCTCATCACTGTGCATCTATAATCTGTCTATAATGTAGACAGTATCACTGTGCTATGCGCCCATGTGTGTTATCATCCAGTCCTTATGAGATCCCTGGACAGTGAACAGCATTATTCCCATTTTACAGAAGAGGACACTGCCCATCAGATATTGGATTCTGTCGTTAAGGACCCACGCGTGGCGGGAGAGAGAAGATGTGCACACAAAAATGTATGAGAGGGTTAAAAGACAAAAGTACCCTACCAAACGTGGGGAGGGGCGGTCAATTGATATAGGAGAGGAGAAGAGAGACTACTTTTGCCGGGAAATAAATTATAGTAGAATAGTGCTTCTCAAATTTTAATGTGCATACAAATCACCTGGAGACCTTGTGAAAATACAGATTGCGATTCAGAGTCTGGAGTGGGACCGAACTGGCATTTCAAACAAGGCCCAAGATGATGCTTTTCTGCTGGTCCACAGACCACACTTTGAAAAGCAAGTTAGTCATGAGTTAGCCTTGGCAAGTTAGCCAAGGCACGGGTGGGTGATCACAGTGCCTCAGTTCCCTCTCCACAGTGACTGGTTCAGGCACAGATGTGGGAACTGAACTTGGCCAATTAGAGCTTTCCTGGGATTATACATGAATGTCGGGGGAAGATGTTCTCTGTTTCTTCTAGGGCCTTTAAGTGGGGATGAAGAAACCCTGGGTTGCCTTTCTGTATAGAGAAAGTGTCTCTGTAGTAGGAGAGAACGAAACCACTAGAGAGAAACCACTAAAGAGAAAACTGAGAAATGAGAGAAAGAATCCTGATGACGTCATTTGACTATTTGGTATCCCTGAAGCGAGCTCCATCTCTGGTCTTCCCAAGTACAGAAGCAACACTAATTCTTTTTCTTTTTTCCCCTCACTAGTTGAACTGGATTTTTATCACTTTCAACTCAAAAAGTCCTGAGTCAATACCAGTATTAAATTAAATATTAGTATTAGTTATCTTAGTGTATTTATTATCTATCACTGCTTAACAATTACCCCAAAAGTTAGTAGCCTAAGACAAGAAACATGTATTGTCGCCCACAGTTTCTATGAGTCAGGAATTCGAGAGAAGCTTAGCTGTGTGGTTCTGGCCCAGGTTCCCTCATGAGGGTGCGAATAACATGTCAGCCAGGGCTGCCGTCGACTGAAGGCTTGACTGGGACTAGAAAATCAGCTTCCACGGTGGCTCAGTGAAATGGCTGGCAAGTTGGTACTGGTTGTTGATGAGCGGCCTAAGTTCCTCCCAGTAGACTTACCCCAAAGGCCTCTTGAGGGTCCTCAAAACACAGTGTCTGGATTCAGAGAGAGAGAACCAGAAAAAATTGTATTCTTTTTATGACCCAACCTCAGAAGTCACATAGTGTCACTTCCCCACATTTTATTCATTAGAAGTGAGTCACTCAGTATAGCCAATATTGAAAGGGAAGGGAATTATTCTCTGTCTTTTGAAGGGAAGAATGTCAAGGGATTTGTGGACGTATTTGCAGACATATTTTAAACCACCACACCTAGCATGTCACATGGCTGGTTAATTGTAGGACCGGCATCTGGGTTCTTGTCTATGCTTTGCCACCCATGGACTGTGCGGCCCTGGGCAGGTCATTCCAAATCTCTGAGTCTTGGTTTCCTCATTTCTCAAGTGAGGGGGTTGGATTTGACCTATTTAGCCTAAAAATCCTACCAGTGTTTATACCCAAGACCCTTAAGGCCACGTACATTAGTGCCCTTGGGGGAGCCTAATTATCTTTGCCTTCTGCTGGGCCTCCTGTCTTCTGAAAAATGACTCTTATACATGAGGAGCCAAGATGTTTTTCAACTGTGAATAGAACTGCTCTCAGATTGCAACCCCCAACCTCATCACACGGGACTTGATTTAACTAGTCACCTCATTAAACAAATGCGACCACGTATGAATCTAGAGGAACATGTGTGTTTTAACCAGGGTCTTCTGGGAATAATTACCCTCAGGCTGTTGCTTGATGAAGTCAAGTTTCAGATGGTGGAGATTTCAGGATGGGATGGGGGATGAGCAGCCACATGACAACCCAGTGGGTGAAATATTTGGAGGAGACCTTCCTGCTACCGACCACGACGATGATAATGCCTTTAACTGAGTGCTTATGGTCTGTAGGTATTGTGCCTTTTATCTCTTTTTCCCCATAATAACCTCATGAAGAAGGGAATTTTAGCACCATTTTATGGATGAAGAAATAGAAGTTAAGAAGAGTAGGATGAATTGTACAAATTCACATAGCTAATAAGGGGCAGAAATGGGATTAAATGTGAGTCCACTGGATTTAGAAGACCGTGCCCTCTATTACTATACTAAGCTACCTATTTCTTGTAGGTGGCTAAATAGACTCTCAAAATCCAAAAAAAAGTCTTAAGAATAGGCCTGATTTCATTGCCATTTTCAATTTCTTTTTTTATCATAAACTTCAGTCTTCTTCTATATTTTAAAGAATGATTAAAATTTGAGAGTTACTCATCATTCTAAAACACTCATGAGGTCCTCCACAGTGTAATCCTGTATTTGACAAAGATAATTAAATAGGCTCAGCCTGAAACGTACCTACTTAAAACACTCAATCAAGGGAAGCCCAAGATGGTGCTGTGAATTAGGTAGGCGATGCCACGACAGTCAGGGGCCTCAAAGGGGAAGGAGAATTAGTCAGAAAAGTCAAGGCCAGATGGGTAGGCAGGAGGCATATGGAGAGGGGAGGCACAGGAGGGGACAATATTGGCAAATATCATCAAGTCCTGGATCGATGCTCAGCCAGAGGGTCAAGAGCTAGATGAGTAGCTGGAACTCTATTGTACCAAGTCAGATGGCACAGGCGACCCAGTAGAAGTCAGGAGATGAACAAGTGCCAGGGGACAGGGCATGCAGAAATCAAGCTGACAGCTAGAATCAGGAGGGCAACAAAATTGAGAATAGGACAAGGCAGTCAGAAGGCACAGGCAAGTAGACAACAAACCCACGGACAGGAGAAAGCAAGTGGTGAGAACCCCAGAGACACAGTTTAGGTATTAGCAGAGAACTCGGTGACGGCACAAAGAAAAACTTCCGTTTCCTCGAACGGTGGGCTAGGTTATTGGGACCAACCCTCCTTTGAGAAACGACTAAGCTTGCTGGATACATTGAGCATCTTACAAGCCCTTAAGAGTTAATTATCTAGTAAGACATTATTGAAGGGAAAACAGGAACCCAAAGAGATAAGCAGAGCACGGAAGTCACTTTTGAACCAAGGGTATTAGCTGATTCTAGCAATTTGAACCTTTGTTTTGATGGCCTTTTGGGACAAGGGAGGCAACAATTAAAAGGAGAGTCTAAATGGAGACCCTTCCATAATAATAGGGACCCCAAATCTCTATACCTTCTGGAAAAAGGTGAACTGGAAGTAAACTAGGCTGGTATATTGGATTTGCAGCCAGGATTCAGTGTTTGGTGGTACAGGCAATCTTTAACCTTGAACGTGGTTTAAGGTTGTCCCCAGGCACCTGGCAAATGCACACACACATCCTCTCTGGAGGAAAGTACCTTTACCCCAGACCTCAAATTACTCTTATAAATTATGTGTCAGGCCCAACGAACAGCATACAATCAAAGATAACCAGGGATAAAAAGAAATAAAGCATCATGAGTAAGAACAAGCAGAAACAGTCCTGCCAAGACTCTAGATACTGGAATTATCAGGCACAGATTATGAACTAACCATGCTTAATATGTTTGTGGAAGTAAAAGACAAGGTCAAGGGTATCTACATGGGATGGGAAACTATCAAGTCACCCAGTAGATTTGAAAAAGAATCAAATAGAACTTACGGTGATAAAAAATACAAACCAACATCAAAGAAAAAACTTTATTTTAGAAACAAAAGTATATTCCATCAAGGAAACTTCTTTCAAACAAGTCTAAGACATAGTAATAGGATGATTTTTGGCTATAAGAAAATACACAATCAAATGTGGCTTAAATGATAAAGATTATTTACTCTTACATAACAAGAAATCCAGTCGTTGAGTTATTCTAGGGTTACTTCTGTGGTGAAATGTGTCATCTAGGACCCTGCCTCGTTGCATCTTTCCACACCACAATACTCAGTGTGTTGACTTTTGTTTTAGACTTGTGCCCTCAAGATTGCAAAATGGCTGCAGCAGCTCCAGCCATCATATCTTTATATTACCACACTCAAAGGCAGAAATAAAGGAGGCTTTCCCTTGTGCATCTCTCTTTTATCAAGGAAGAGAACTTTTCCCAGAAGCACCTCCACCAGACTTCCCTTCATGTAGAATTGCCCAGGAATAGGTCACATATTCTAGCTGCAAAGCAAGCTGGGAAAGTGAGCTGCATTTTCAGCCTCTAAAGTGGGAGGTGGCATCTATACCTAGGGAGAAGAAGGAGGGAATGGTTGCAGCATCAGCAGCCTTGATTCTACGTAGGAACACTTACAAGGAGAATATGGTGAGAGAGAGAGAGGAGGAAGATTCTAAAATGGAAGCAGTCTGTCTTCAGAAGGGCTGAACTCCCCTTTCTACACCATTTTCCCTCGTTGGGAACCATTGCCACATATCATCCCCTTCTTTAAAAATCCATTCTCCTAAGATACCTGAAGCCTTTTCTTCTCTGATGAAAGAGAGTCTTAAAAGCAATTCATCAACAGTTTAAATTAGTTGTCTGTATTACCACTCCCATAAGCAGCACAGAGAGGACCCAAACGAATCCATACAATGGTGATATTAAGACACCGTGGGCTTGATGAGGGGTAGGGGGCAAGATAAGAGGAATTTGGGGGCAGTGAGGTTGGGGAGACACACGCAGTGACTTGGGAATGACGCGCATCATCAGCCGGTGAGTTACCCGACTAGACCAGCCCGGAAGGACGCCGACACACGCCGAGGTGGACTCTTAGCCTGGGGTGCCAGTCCCGACTCAGAAGCTGGATGGTTCCAGGGAAGGCGCTGTCTCTCTTGACTGCATTTTGTTCAGCTAGAAAACAATAAAGGTTGACTTAACGACCTTTAAAAGCCCCCTCTTGTTCTCAAACAATAACAAAACCAAAATCAAAATCAAAAAGAAATAACAGTTACACAGGAGAATTCAAAAGAAACGTCAACAACGCTGTTGGGACGCCCCGCCCCTCTGCTTACGCATCCGCTTCCCTTTGTGTGTAGGTTTTCTTTTCTCCCCAGGCAGGAGAAAGGAGGGAGGTGGAGGGGAGCTGGAGGTGGAGGGGAGGGCAGGGGAGGAGGGATGGAAGAAGGATGGGGCTTTGCTACCCAGACCTCCAGACCTCCACCATTTCAGGTCAGCAGAGAAAAGAGAGAGGGTCTCTCTTCCAGCATTTCTATGTAAAATCCCAAGAAAGGACCTTGCCTATTTCACATGCCCATGCTTTATTGGCCAGGTCTGGGCCCTCTTGAGGGCACGGTGGGTAGCAGGTAATGGATATTAGTAAGATTGGTCCCTCCACCAGAACCACAGAGAATAGGAGATGCTATTACCAGAAGATGGAGTTTTTCTGGGCAGACAAGGAAAAAAAAAAAGAAAAGATGTCTGCATAGTATAAATTGCCCCATTTATAAAGATAAAGACATTGAGACCCAGAGAAGTTAATCAACTCACCCAAGATACACAGCAAGTAACTGTCACAGCCACATTCAATCTCAGGTCTTTCTATCTCTGAGGCCTGGGCTCCTGCCGCTGTGCCTCAGTGCATCCTTGTAACCACAACCATTTTCTTTGCTTTGCTTTAAGTGACTTCTCTGTCATCATTATCTCTGAACTAGATCAAGAAGAGAGAACTTTTATTCATTTGTAGGTCACCTTCTATTACTGGAAAACTCTTCTAATTAACCTGTAAGGTGCTCAACAAGGCCTGGGAGTGGGGTGCACAGATATGGGGCAGAGCTGTCACCAAGCAGGTATTGCCAACAGCATCACTTCATATCATGCTTTTGAGGAGGGAGAGACAGGACAGAGAGGGAAATGGCGGAGGAGGAGCTCTGACAGAGTCATAATGGTCCTAGGTTTCCATAAAGCACCCCAGTTGTCCAGGAAGTCGAGGAGCGTGTGATGATGAATGGCGGGTTTTTCACAAAGACATTCCCCAAAGCTGATGGATGATTAAAAGGTAAGGGGCACTGAAGTGTAATGAGGAGAAAATCTCTACAAATTGTGCTAAAGATAGAGAACTTATTAGCATCGAGGGAGAGGTCAGAAGCAGAGGGTACGTCGTGCCTGCTTCTTGTAACAGCTGCTCACTAAACAAGCATCCGAATGCCTCCCGTTGTTGCTAAACGTCTATTTAACGCACACCAGCTCCGATCTTGAAAATTGCCCCCTGCTTGTGTTCAGGGCTCCTGGCCCCAGTCAGGGCTTCTTGCCTTTGTCAACAAAGTCAGCCTCAGAATTGGTCCTTTCTGATGCCAAGTGGGAAAATTTGAGAAGGAGGAAAGAGTGGCTGCAGAGCAGGACTGGTCCAGGGAGTGGGAAGAGGCTAGCCCTGGCCTTAGCCCACAGCATCCTTTCATTCATCCACATTTAGTTGAAAAAAAAACCCCCGAATTTGAAGCGTTTTATTAACCAGATGGCTCCCGCAGGTCTGAGTGGACGTGGGAAATGATATCATGTCTTAAGCAGGAGTGGGAGAATAAGAATAAGAGTAGAAGAATAGCCTGAGAAGTGTTGGTGTGAGAGTGTGTGTGCGTGTGCATGCATGTGTGTGCACGTTCGCATGGGTGGTAGCGTGGTGGAGACCTGAAGGTATGCCAGGCTTGCTTTTTTCAATAGTAATCAGTGATTAATTATTAAGCACTTAGTCAGATATTCCACAGGCGGCGTCTTATTTAATCCTCTCTTAGTTTGGGTTTTCCTAAAAGCAGAGCCTGAGAAAAGGACTTGGGTGCTGGAAGTTTCCTTGGGAGCTAATCTCAGGAAGAGAGAGGGAGGGTATGGAGAGAATGAGACAGGGAAAGAGAGAAATGGCAATATAAGGTGAATTATTGAGGTCACCGCTGTGGGTAAGGGACAGCTGGATTCCTCCGAGACCTTCTGAGCAGATGCGAATGCCTCTTAGAACTGTCTGCCCCCAGGACCAGGGCTGCTGGAGCATTTGTCCTGCGGTTCCTGACACCGTTGGTTGGAGGTTGCTCCCGGGGTGGGTGCTCCAGGCATCAGGAAGGCCCTGCGCGCCGTGCCGGGAGGAGGGCCCGAGCTGCCTGCCCCGTGTCCTACCCAGCCGCAGTGGAGACAGTGGGAACGCCGGCCTGTCTGCTACAGATCCTCAGCACAGGAGGAGGAAGAGACTGCCACTCCCTTTTGCACATAAGGAACTGGAGGCCTGGAGGAAAGCAGCAGAGCCAGAAGAGGAATCCAGGTCAGGGCTGCCTGCCCTTCACCGTTGACACTGCAGGCCACTCAGCACGGATCTCAAAGAGGAACATTTCTTGAGCTCCTCTGATGTGTCGGACAATGTGCTTTCATTGCCCTCGATGACCTTGATCAGCAGCAGACTTGAGGGGACCCCAAAGTGGGGACTCCTCAGGGGCCCTTAACGTGGGGCTACCAGAACTCTCCAGCAAAGCCCTTCAGCCCAAAAGCCTCCTTTCGTTTTTTTTTAAAGATTGACCCTGAGCTAACATCTCTTGTCAATCTTCTTCTTCTTCTCCCTCTCCCCAAACCCCCCAATACATAGTTGTGTATTCTAGTTGCAGGTCCTTCTAGTTCTGCTGTGTGGGACGCCACCTCAGCATGGCTTGATGAGCGGTGCTAGGTCTGCACCCAGGATCTGAAATGGCGAAACCCTGGGCCACCAAAGCAGAGCATGTGAACTTAACCATTCGGCCGTGGGGCCAGCCCCCAAAAGCCTCCTTTCTTTTTTTAAAAAGAATTTTTTTAAGGTATGCTTTTTTTGGTGAGGAAGATTGGCCCTGAGCTAACATCTGTTGCCAATCTTCCTCTTTTTTTTTCTCCCCAAAGCCCCAGTAGATAGTTGTATATCCTAGTCGTATGTCCTTCTAGTTCGTCCATGTGGGACAGCCCCTCAGCGTGGCTTGACGAGCAGTACTGGGTCCGTGCCCAGGATCTGAACCCGTGAACCCCAGGCCGCTGAAGCGGAGCAAGTGAACTTCACCACTCGGCCATGGGGCCAGCCCCCAGCTGCTTTCTTGATGTTGTTCAGAGTCAAATGTAAAATTCCATGGCTGGAAGAGAAAACCAGCACAACCCTCAGAGCCTGAAAGGACAAGACCTGCTGCCAGGACTGACAGGAGCCCGTCCCTGCACTCAGCCCTCTTGTCATCCACCACAGATGATCCTGTCCGCATCCCTGCCCTTTGAGCATCCAGCCTTTGCTGCTTGCACACTTCCCTTAATGAGGAGCTCACTACCTCACACAGCCCAATCTATTTTCAGACAACTCCAACTGTATTTCCCTAAAGGGTTTTTGTAACAGACTAATCCCCAAAGATGCCCTGGAGGCAAAAAATGATCAGTGGATAAATACACTTGGAAAAAGCTGCTTGTGTTGATATCTTCTTAGAGATTTACACCACAATAGTACATTCCAGGCTCTAAGAAATACAGCCATTGAGAAATTTGCTTAACTGAGAATTTCTCAAATTTATTTGACTAGAGAAAACTTCCTTCAAGAATCATCTACCAGCATCTCAAGAACCCTGTATATCTTGGAAGTCCTAGGTCAGCACGTTTTTCCTGGGCTTGGAATCTCTCTTCCTGAAGGTTCCACCTACTGGCTTCCTTGCCGAGCTCTGAGATATAAAGAACAAGTGTGGCCCCTCCACAGATTGGAGTAACAGAGCTCTGACTCTCATGAGCACTGATGTGGAGCCAGGTACTGGGCTGAGTGCTGGTCACAGGCTACCCACACCCCTTGGCTAACAGGTGAAGACACTGGGCTCAGAGGGGTTAAGTGATGTCACACAACTAGACAGAGGTAGAGCTGGAATGCAAACCCAGCATTAAATATGATATTCAGAAAAACACAGTAGGTGTTCAATCAATGTTATCTGTGTCAGATTGTTATTGTTATTATTATTGTCATTATCTCACTTAAGAGTAAATGCTCTTAACCGTTCTGTGTACCTTGCTGGAAACTTCTGTTCTCTGGGTTAAACATTCTTAACTTTTTCCCATGTTCATGTGACGTCTCTTTCCTACCCATTTCTCTACACTGTACGGACTAGGAAGAAGGACTCAGCACCAAGGACATCCAGGTTTCTAGTTGAAAGCGATCCTCCATTTGCAGTTTCCACGGAAGCACACTTCTTACCCTCTGTCTGTCTAAATCCTCAGAAATACACTGGAAATAAATCCATCAGGGAGACCACTGAGGGAGAGCAGAGGGAGCTGGGGAGAGGCCATCAGGAGGACGATCACCTCCTAGACCAGTGGTCAGCAAATGACAGCCCACAGGCCAAATCTGGCCAGCACACTGCTTTTTGTAAATAAAGTTTTATTGTCACACAGCTACGCTCATTCACATAGGTCTTATCCACGGCTGCTTTTTACACTCTAACAACAGAGTGAGGAGCAGTGAAAGAGACCTAAAATATTTACTACGTGGCCCTTTACAGAAAAAGTTTGCCAACTCCCGCTCTAGATTGTGGAGAGGAAAAAAGTAGGCAGGAGAGGTTTTTGATGAGCCTTTTATGGTTTTCTGGATGCTCTTGGAAAAGCCAGCTGGGAGTTGCTGGGGCCCAGAACAAGACACCTCCTAAGAACTTGCAAGAAAGGAAGATATAGCACCCTGCTAAAATTAAGCTTTAAATCTGTTTATTATGGATCAGAGCCAAGATACGCAAAGTCCTGTGAAGGCCTTTGTGTTACTTCAAGGCGAGATACATGTGGCTCTCAGTGGATCAAGGTATTGACTTACCTTAAAAGAGCGAGTCAACAAAATGGAATTTGGTCAAACTTCTTCACTTAGAGAGAGGAGAGAGGTCAATGTTGGCGGGACTCCACTCAGGCACTCCTCCAGGTGAGGGGGGACCTCAACGCATGCAGTGTCTCCAGTGGCAAGGCCATTTCTACCATGTTGAAGGCGATCTTAGCCCAATGCCCTTGAACATTCAGTCCACCTAAACAACACCCTTGTTCCAACTCCACAGTCTCGAAGCAACCTTCTGGGTACGACTTGACTGCTTCTCGTGTAGCTCTGCCAACAGAGGGGGAGATTCTGCACCCCACATCCCGGGATGGGTTTCAGGGTGACTGAGAATCCCCTGAAATGGTGTGCATGATGGGTGTGTGTGAGAAGGCTCATCTTTCTGAGGACAGGGGCCTTCACAGTCTTTAGAGTCTCAAAGGGCTCCATGAAACACATAAGGGACCTGGTGTTTATCTGTGTGAATGTTCCCATCTGGGTTTCCTCCCACCCCTCAGATGGAGGGCAGGCACTCTGTTGGTTTCACACCCCATTGTTCCTCCAGGTCTCAGCCCCACGCCTGGCTCATAGGACACGCCTAGGAAGTATTTGTCAGAGCAGGAATGGAAAGAAGGGAAGAGGAGAGGCTAGGAAAATGGAGTGGGGAGGGGTTGGGCGTGCAAACATGAGTGTTCTGTTCCCCAGGATAGTTAGAATTTTCATTGTAAACTAATAAACTGACCTTCTGGTTTTACGCGACAGTCTCACGAGCGTGGTTAATAGATTTTCCCCGGGGCATAGGTCCGTTCCTGGTGTGCTGCCCACAGAGCGCATGGCCAGAGCTGGACCTGGGTGAGTTCACAAGTCACCCTGCAGGGCTCCTCAGAGACAGACCTCTGGCTTTTACCCCAAATGGAAGAAGAGGGTTTTAGCTTTCATGAATTGTGTTTCTACTGCTTCGATGGCATTTGCCGTCCCCCCACAGTGCTGAGGACATTGAAAGCCAGCGTTCTAGTGCCGAGGGCAGAGCCAGCACCCAGTAGGTGCTCAGCAAATAGTTATGGAACAAATGGATATTGTTCTGGCATGGGTAACTGGTAAAATGTAGATTGTACAATTGTATTCAATTGTATTGAAACATGATGGAATAACACACAGGCTGCTTGGTGTGGTCTGCAATGACAGGCTTTCTCAAGGAATAGGCTAGCAAGCATCCAAAAAACAAATCATTGCTAGTGTGGAAGCACAGGGCCCCTTAACACACACAGGACCCCAATATGGCCCAAACCCCCCTCTTGAGGGAGGGATTTCCCAGGCTTTGCTGGACGCAGTCTAGGTGGGAGCAATTTACAGCCTTCAAAAGGAACAATTTCAACAGAAGAATTGTTTGAGGATTTCTAGGTGTCTAGTAAAATCTCAGAAAGCTGGAAATTACTGCCCTCTGAGGATTGAAACATGGCTATGTCTCCCTTTGGTAAGTAGATCTCTGTGATATTCTCTCACTCTCTTTTCAAGGCATACACACACGATTATTTCTTCTGGAAAACCTAGTAATACATGTATGGTGGTATATTGGTTCTCTGTTGCTGCATAACAAATTACCTCAAAACTTAGCAACTTAAAGCAACGTTAATTATCTCATACAAGTTCTGGGTCAGGAACCCAGGAGTAGATAGCTGGGTGGTTCTGACCCAAGGTCTCGCGAGGTCCCGTGAGAGCGCGAAGTGCCAGCGCGGGCTGCCATCTTATGAAGGCTCAGCTAGGGGCTGAGGGATCTGCTTCCACTCACTCGTGTGCTTGTCGGCTGGCCTCAGTTCCTTGCTGGCTGTCAGCTGGAGGGTCTGGTTCCTTGCTGCGTGGGCTTCTCCATAGGGCTGCTCACAACACGGTTGCTTGCTTCCCCCAGAGCAAGGTGTATGGGGGAGGCTGTACCTTTTTGTAACCTAATTTTGGAAGTGACATACCATCACTTCTCCATAGGCCATTGGTCACAGTGAACAACTGTGATGCGGTGTAAGAGGGAAATACACAAGTATGTGAACATCAGTAGCTGAGGATCACTGGGGGCCATCTCGAAGCTGGCTACTACAAGAAATTTTAAAACATATCCACAGGGGCTGGCCCCGTGGCCGAGTGGTTAAGTTCGCTCACTCCGCTTCAGTGGCCCAGGGTTTTGCTGGTTCGGATCCTGGGCATGGACACCACATTGCTCGTCAGGCCCTGCTGAGGCAGCGTCCCACATGCCACAACTAGGAGGACACACAACTGAAATATACAACTCTGTACTGGGGGGAATTGGGGAGAAAAAGCAGCAAAAAAAAAAAAAGAGATTGGCAACAGTTGTTAGCTCAGGTGCCAATCTTTAGAAAAAAAATATATATACACATATATCCACAAATTCTTTGACATTCCTCCTTTCAAAAAGCGGAAACTAAATTTTGCTCCTTTTGAATAAGAGCTGGACTTAGTGACTTTCTTATCACATGTAGAATCGGGGGGAGTGATGGTGTACGACTTCACCTGGCCAAGGTCATGAAGAGCACTGTGGCATCCACCTTTCTCTCTTGGACTGCTCTCTCTAGGGGAGGACACTCCAGCAGCCCTGCGGAGAGGCCCATGTGAGAGGATCTGAGGCCTCTGCCAACAGCCTGCACAACTGGCCAACCATGTGAAAAATCCACCTTGAAAGTGGATCCTCCAGCCCCAGTCAAGCCTTCCGATGATGATAGCCCAGGCCAACAAGTGACTACAACCTCATGAGAGAGCCTGGGCCAGAACCACCTGGCTCAGTCACTCCCAAGATCTTGACCTACAGAAAATATGTGAAATAATAAATGTTTATTATTGTTTTAAGCCACTAAGTTTTAGGATAATTTGTCATGCAGTAATAGATAATTAATACAACATGCTTATTGAATTTAAGCTTTTTTTAGTTGCAAACAAGAGAATCCACCCTAGTAGGTTTAAGCAGAAAAGGAATGTGTTAAAGGAACTAAGTAGTTCGTTGAATCCGTGGACTGAACGATGAGCCTTGGAGCTACAAAGCCATGACACCTCTAGTGGGGATCCTTCTGCTGCCATTGCTGGCACGGATCCCCTATACTCTAGGACAGGGAGCAGACACTAGGACTGCTGCCACTTTGCCTCTGTAAGCTGGAAGTCTCCACCATCACCTCTCCTGAAGAATAGGTGCCACATGGTACTTACTTCCAAACCAAAGCCTGTGTAAGAACTGGGTCATATGTCTTTACCCTGTTCTGATGGTTAATTTTATGTGTAACTTGGCTGGGCCATAGTGCCCAGATATTTGGTCAAACATTATTCTGGGTGTCTCTATGAGGATGTTTTTGGGTGTGATTAACATTTAAATCAGCAGAGATTTTTTTTGTTTTGTTTTGTGAGGAAGTGGGCCCCGAGCTAACACCCATTGCCAATCTTCCTCTATTTTGTATGTGGGGTGCTGCCACAGCATGGCTTGATGCTTGATGAGCAGTGTATAGGTCCGTGTCCAGGACTGGAGCCTGTGTACCCCCAGCCGCTGAAGTAGAGTACATACACTTAACTGCTACACCACTGGGCTGGCCCTCAGTGGGGTTTGATAATAGCTGATTGCACTCCATAATGTGGGTGGGCTTCATACAATCAGTTGAAGGCCTGAATAGAAAAAAAGACTGATTTTCCTTGAGCAGGACGGAATTCAGCCAGCAGGTAGCCTTTGGACTTGAATTGCAACACTGGCCTCTCCTGGGTCTCAATAATGATGTGAGTCAGTTCCTTAAAATAAATCTCTCTCTCTCTCTCTCTCCTATCCTATTGGTTCTATTTCTCTGGAGCACTCTGATGAGTACCCCTACAAGGTGTATTAGCCTTCTGAGTTCCAAGGGAGCCTCGGAAAGCAAGTTTCTGGCTTAGGCATTTTTGGACCCATAAGATGGGAAATTCTATAAATACAGGAAAGAGGTTCTAGTTGCTGGGTGGCCCGGGAGCCTAACCGATATCCGTTATACCTATTATTTAAATAACCAGACACCACAGCAATCTTTTATATCAAGTTAAACATATCCCTCAATAACCACCTCTCTCCCAATCCACAGAGGAAAGCATAGATGATAGCTTGGTGTACACCCCTCCAGCTATTTTTTTTCCAAGTTAGAGACTTTAAATATGTGTTTGGAGCATGCACCTGGTGAAATCCCAGGGAATTTTGCTTCTATTTAAGCATTTGCTCTACAGACACTGTGGTCTTTCTTCTGTCTATACCGCCTGTCTTTAATTACGTACATTTGTAAATAATGAATGACATTTCCCTCAAGAGATTTTCTAATTTTATCTGTTGATCCAAATTAAAATCTGACCATAATTCCTTCTCCAGGGAATGAGAGCGTCTGCCTGGGAGGAAAGTTATAAGCATCGCGGTCCCATGGGTAGAGAGTGGCTGTTCTTTCTTGGCTGGAAAAATCCCATGAAATCTTATTAATTCAGATTCCTTAAGGTTGGAATTTGTGATTATTCACCCTTCCTTAGGTTGGAGTCTGCCTTTTCATTTTCTCTCGGCAAAGTGATTAGATAAAACAGGCAAATTGCAAGAGGAATGTCTCCGTACCTGCAGCTTGAGAAGGTTTAGCACACAGCTTATCTGGGTCCAAATGGAATTGGCTACAAAGAAGTGATTATTTTTTCCCTAAGTTGAGAGGAGCAATGATGAAGACTGGTTCTATCGTAAAATCTTCTAGAGTCTTCTGACGAGATTGCCAGAAAGCTTTGTTCCTTGCTTTAAAAAATAGCAAGGATGGAATCTTTGTGGGACTTTGGACTCGAAGAAACAGCATTCGCCTAGGATTATGATTCAGGGACAATCCAGGATCCAGTGCGAGTATCCAAGAGAAAGGACATCCCAAAGAGATTGTCACAGTTGTCCTCTAAAAGGAAATCTACCAAACAGAGTGCAAGCAAAATTCAGGCACAATCAGAATATAATTATGAGTTCCATGAATAGTTGAAAATCAGAATAAACACTGTAATCATGCTAGTCGAGTTTCTGAACTTCCAGATAGATACACTTCCCTCGGCATGAAGGAGAAGCACCTGGGAATCACGCATTTTCTGTAGAAAGAGCCTCTGTCCTATAACCAGGGCCTGCTGGTGCTCAGCGAATGGGTTCTATGTACAGAAATTGACCCCTCTGCTCTTGGAAAAACTGGTCAGGATCTCGGGCCGACAGAGGACCTAGGAAAAAAGTTCTGGCTTCATGTGGCCTTGTTTCTTTACTCCAGTGAGTTATACAGACAGTATCATCTTCCAGCTGTCCTTGCATGAAAAAGCTTGGGTAGATCTGAGGCAAAGAGAGCAAGGGGCCTCTCCTTTGCACCGTTTCCTCAGCAGCTACTTTGAGAAACAGCCCTCCAATGACTTACTGTGTATGCTATGGGCGTGTTGTTGAGGATGCAGCCCAGGACCATTCCACAGGCCTCTCTGTCCACACTCTTCCAGATCTGTAGGTTTTTAAATATTAAAAGTGATTCATGATTGTTTTTAAATGCAAACTTTACAGAAGCTGATAATTAAAAAGTGAAACCCCTTTCCTCTCATCCCGGAGTGTGCACTGTGTGAAGAGTTGAGTGTGTATCGTTCTGGTCCTGTTTGCCATGCGTGGACAGACACGAACTTTTATCTGTTCCACATCAGTCAGCTGATGGAGCCATCTAGCTATCATCTATCTACCTGGTCATCTGCTGATCTGTCGAAAATGTACTCACGTCTGCCAGTAGCAAGGAAGGCTCGTATGCCAGGCTGTGATTAGCTTGAATGCTTAGCTGTACAAGATAAGATGCTTTCTGGTGCAAGTAACATAAAACATGACCAAACCATCCTTTTTTTCCCCTAAGATTGGCCCTGAGCCAATATCTGTTGTCAATCTTTTCTCTTTTCTTCTTCTTCTCCCCAAAGCCCCCTAGTACACAGCTGTGTATTCTAGTTGTAAGTCCTTCCAGCTCTGCCATGTGGGGTGCCACCCCAGCATGGCCCGAGAGCAGTGTCAGGTCCGTGCCCAGGATCCCATCTGGAGAAACCTTGGGCCGCTGAAGCGGAGCGCACGAACCTATCCATTCTGCCACGGGGCTGGCTCCATGACTAAACCATCTTAAGCCAAAAAGAAGCTATAGGCAAGAGGTCTAATTTCAAGCACAGCACTATTCAGGAGCTCAAAGACATCATCACCACCCTAGTTCTTTCTCTCTCTCCCACCTCCCTTCTTTCCCGAGGTTGGCTTTATTTTCAGACTCCAGGGATGGGTAAGATGGCTGCCAGCAGTTGGGGGCCCCGTGCCCTTCCAAGTTCAAGTCAGATGGAAATGTGAAGAGACTCAGCACAAGTCCCACGGCCTCTCACTGGCTCTGGTTGCCCTCTCTAAAGAGCCCGTTCCTTCTCCTTGTTACTCTTATAACCCATTACAGTCCTATTTTCTTTAAAACACTTATTATCAACTGAAGTTACGCTGAGTATTTGTTACTTATTATCCATCTGACCCCGCTGGCAAATAAGCTCCACTGGAGCAGCATCCTTGTCTGTTTTGATCCCTGCTGTATATCCCAGCTCCTCTCAATAAATGTTTGTTGAGTGAATGAGTGAGTCACTGTAGCCAGGGAAATGCCAAGCACTTATTGGCCAGGCTTGAGTCACGTGACTCCCTCGCCCTAAACACCTGGAATGAGAGCTTCCCAGAGGAAAATCGAGGTACTGTTAGCAGAAGAAAGGTGACTGGAATGGATGTTGAGGGGCAAAACCTACAGAGGTCCACCGCACCAGCTAAGCGTAGGTGTGGATTTCCCAAATGCAAGGCGAAATACTGTAGTGCTGTATTTGAGTACCGGGTTTGACGTGTATTAGCTGAATGACCTTTCACAAGTCACTTTGCTTCTCTAAGCCTTGGCTTCCCACATGAGTAAAATTAGAAACAGACCGAACTCTTCAAGTGACAATTAGAAGTAATATATGTAAAGTGGCCAATAAGCAGTAGATTCAGTAAACAGTCACTTCTCCTATTTTTGTGGCCCTGTTTATCCATTCCTAGTAATCTTATCCTTTTGATATTTTAAACAAAATCCAACACAAACACATTTCTAAAGCCCCAAAGGTGAGGGAATTAGGGGTTGGTTGAATGGCCACTTCACTTTTTTGAAGCAGAGTTATCAGAAAATTTAACCCTAGTCTGGTGTCACTCTGATATCGGAGGCTGCTGGCAAACAATGATTTAAAAGCGATCCCTGGCCAGGTGGCTTTGAAAAATATTTAACAACTGGCCCAGCTGGGCATTAACCAATCAGAATGATCAACAGCTTCAATCAGAATGGACACTGGCCTTCAATAACATGTCCGGCTGTCCTAGGATGCGCTAGTCAGAGGCCAGTCCAGCCAGGAGTCACTTGTGGTCAAACCAATTGTCAGGGTCCCGTCACACGGCTTCATCACATCAGGAGTGGTCAGTGGCTGTGCTTCGTCCCCATCTGGGAAGATATTTCCCATCCCAATTTACGACCGAGGTATAGCTTGGCCTTTGTGATGCCATGGAAGGGAGCAGCCCAACCTATCCCAGGGGGTTTCCCACAGTCAGGCAGACACTCTGCCCTTACAACAGGCCTGCTTAGCTAATCTGACCATACAGTCATTCGCAGAGGAGCGTGCACATGCTTGGTGGCTTGTGGAGCTGAGAACCACCCAACTGCTCGGGCCAACGTTTAGTCCTTAAATGATGTGGGCGATTGCCTCCATCCCGGCAGCTTATTGGAAACCGGGTGGATTTTCCTGAAATCACTGGTAATACCACTAATGACGGCTCTGACATTTCCTTTCGACCTTTTTCTTGGCATTATTATAAAATCGTTGAACTGGAAGAATCACCTCTGATTTCCCAGGCAGACCTATTCCTGAGCCTTCAAACACAGAAAGCGAACTCTCCATGGCAGCCCCGCAGCTCCACACGGTTCCTTCATCAGCGATCACCTTTCAGCACTATTAGTCACAGGGCCTTCAGACTGCTTTCAGTTCATTGAACTCTTGCCTGCTAAACTTTGAATCCATTTGAGCTTCTTTGCATATGACATACCCTTATTATTACCAAATTTTGTCCACTTGAAATTTAAGTCAGTTTTTTAAAGTTGTGGTGAAATATACATAGCGTAGAATTTACCATTTAAACTGTACAGTTCAGCGGCATTAAGCACATTCACACTGTGGGGCAACCATCACCATCCATCTCCAGAACTTTTTTCATCTTCTCATGCTGAAACTCTACACCCAGTAAGCAATAACCCCTCATTGCCCACTCCCTGTACGCCTGGGCAATGACCATTGTTTTCTGTCTCTATGAGTTTGGCTAATTCTAAGTACCTCATATAAATAGAATCATACAGAATTTGTCTTTGTGACTGGCTTATTTCACTTAATATGTTGTCCTCAAGGTTCATCCATGTTGTAGTGTGTGTCAGAATTTCCTTCCTTTTTAAGGCTAAATAATGTTCCATTGCATATATATACATTTTGTTTATCCATTCACCTGTTGATGGACATTTGGATAGCTTCTACCTTTTGACTATTTTGGTGTAATCATGGGGTAAGTCCATTTCTAAGGTTATTTTTTTTCCCCTAGGAACTTGTTAACTGGATTCACGCCTTGAATATCAGCTCTTTTTTTTTTTGAGGAAGATTAGCCCTGAGCTTACATCTGCCACCAATCTTCCTCTGTTTTTGCTGAGGAAGACTGGCCCTGAGCTAACATCCATGCTCATCTTCCTCTACTTTTTATACGTGGGACACCTGCCTCAGCATGGCTTGCCAAGCAGTGCCATGTCCACACCTGGGATCTGAACTGGTGAACCCCAGGCCGCCAAAGCGGAATGTGCACACTTAAGCGCTGTGCCACCAGGCCGGCCCCTGAATATCAGTTCTTGTATTTATATTAAACGGTTTCTATGATGCTCTCCTACTAGGATTTATTCTACATGAATTTAGAGATGCAATGTGAGGTTTATTGTACAGTTTAAATCCAATAAGGTCCCAGGGGGCCTCTTTCCAACCTTTCACGCTGTCTCCCTGTCACAGCCAACGTCTGCTTGTAGTTCTTGTCTAATCAGGCACCAGAAAGATAATCCTCACTTTTACCGGAAGCTGGAGCAGGTTTCATTTTGTCAACAGTTGGTCAATCAGAGATAAGAGAGAAGATTTTAGAAATGGGTACTCAGTGGATGATATTTATTTTCTTTTTTTATACTCTTTGGTATATTCTACATTGACTACAATGGTCTTGTGTTACTGTCTTAAAAAAGAAAACAATATTGTTTTTGGGGGGGTTTTTTTGAGGAAGATTAGCCCTGAGCTAACAGCTAACATCTGTTGCCAATCCTCCTCTGTTTTTTTTTTTTTTTTTTGCTGAGACTGGCCCTGAGCTAACATCCGTGCCCATCTTCCTCTACTTTATACACGGGACGCCTACCACAGCATGGCATGCCAAGCAGTGCCATGTCCACACCCGGGATCCGAACCAGCGAACACCAGGCCGCTGAGAAGCAGAATGTGTGAACTTAACCGCTGCGCCACTGGGCCGGCCCCCTTTTTGTTGGTTTTAAAAACAAAGTTATACGTGAATAAATCCCCTTCTAAGAGAGAGGTCAGCAAAGCTTTCCTGTAAAGGGCCATACAGTAAATATTCTAGGTTTTGTGGCCCGTATAGTCTCTGTCACAAGGATTCAGCTCTGCTTTTGGACAGTGTAAGCCACCACAGACAAGATATAAACAAATGGGTGTGGCTGTGTTCCGATAAAACTTTCTCCACAGGAAAATTTGAATTTCTCGAGATGTGCACTTTTTCAGCCATTAGTAAAAACCATTCATAGATTACAAGCTCTACAAAAACATTTGGAGCACTGGTCATAGTTTGCCAAGCCCTGCTCTAAAATTAAAATACCGTAGATAAGATAAAAATTCCTCTTTAAATTTGGCACCAATTCCAGTCTCTTTCACGCCTTCTGTTATTGTTATTTATTTATTTATTTTTTTACATTTTATTAGGGAAAATTTCAGACATATACAAAAGCTGAAAGAGTAATATAATGATTCCCCAGTATCCACCACTCAGCTTCGGTGATGATCAACTCACGTCGACTCCTGTGTCATCTCCATCGCCACCTATCCACTCCCTGCTCTGCATCATTATTTGAAGCAAATCCCAGACATCCCATTTTGTTTATACACATTTTAGTACGCATTTCTAAAGACAACACCTTATTTAAAGATATCATTATCACACCTAAAATAAATAACAATGATTTTAATTTTAAACATGCTAAAGCAGAATTTCAAAAGCTCTTTAAGTAAGAAAATATCACCGAAGACATCTGGAAACTCATTAGAGTGTAGTGGTTTAAAGTATGGCTTCTAAAACCAGCCGCCACTTAGTAGGGATGAGGTGTGGGGAAAAGGCATTCAGACTCTCTGTGCCTCAATTTCCTCATCTGTAAAAGTGAGGCTGTTAAAAGTATGTAGCTTGTAATGTTGCTGCGAGGATTAGATGCGTTAATATGCATGAAAGGCTTAGAACAGTGCCTGGCACCCAGTGAGTGTTAGCCGACGTTTGCAAGAGCTGTTAATGTCTTACTCCTTTTTATATTTCGTTCTCATTAGGGTTCTTGTTGGAAAGTATGGGAGCACCCCGGACCAGCTGAAGTAAAAGGAGTGTGTCTTTGGGACTTAGCGTTAGTCTACAGAGATTTCCTAGAAGCGGAAAACAGGAAACAAAGCCCACCAGGCCCTATAGGGATGAACTAGAAAGCCAGGGCCGGTTGAGGGCTGCGCCCCCTTTTCAAGCCTCCTTTTCTGTCCTCAGTCCCTCTGTTTGTCACTCCCTTGTATCAGGGGTCTGTCTTCCACTTTCCTTGTCCTTGGCCCAACGTGGCCCACAGTCCCGACTATCCTTTAGATTCTCTTAGCCTAGCTTCTACTATGGAGTGGCAATTGTCTCTTTATCTCTTAGCTTTCGAATTCTTGAGGAAGAATCTACAGGCTGGGCTTTTATCAGAGGTGACGAGTCCGCCTTTGGCTTAGAGTTAAGGGTAAGGAGCCAAGATCATAGAGCACACCAAGTGACCATTTTCAGACCCTGGTGAGCAGCTTAACCATTCTGGATAGGCTAGGCCATGGTGTGGTAACACACAATCCTGAAATCTCAGGGGCTTGAAGCCACAGGGGCTTATTTCTTGTTCACAAACATGACCATCAAGGGTTGGCTAGGGTCTTGCTCCCTTGGGAACCTGGGCTGCTGAAGCAGCCACTACCAGGCACCATGGTAGAGGGGAACAAGCCTCTGGAGAGAAATGGCATTGACTCTTAAAGCTTCTGCTTTAAACGTGTCACTTCTGCTCATGCCATTGGCCAAAGCAAGTCACACAGCTGTGCCTATCTTCAAGCAGGCAGGAAAGTGCAGTCCTACTGTGTGCCCAGAGGAAGCAGACAGCTGAAGTGTCTGTGGACACCCTCATGCATACCACAGAAGCAAAGATACTCAGCTCTCATCTATGTTCTCTTCTCACCAGTCTGATTGTGTAGAGACAGGCATTCAGGGAGAGCAACGCCAGGTGTTATTGCAAAAGTCTGCCATCACTTTCTTCCTGAGCTAAAATACCTAGTTTAAGAGGAGTAGAGTCTTGTTGAAGCAAAAACAGCCCTAACTGTTAACTTTTTCACCCTGGGCTCATTTTTCATCTCTTAAGTCATTGAGATTATTTTATTTGAGAACCTCTCCAGGTGCCTCCCATTTCTCTGAAGATAAACAAGCTGAAATTACTCAGAATAGTTAGAACAGCCCTTGACCACTGCAGGGTGACTAATTGTGCACCTTTCTGAATTAGGCTGGTGTTTTCTTTGACAACTCTTGTACCGCCGACTCAAATTCTGTCCGAGCCCTCTGTGAGCCCAGCACTGTGCCCCCGTTAGAGGCGTTCACTCAGATTTTCCACATCTTCTGAATACTTTCCCCTAGAACTCATCCTGTTTTTGATGTCCCACCTCTCGAGTGTCTCTCTTCCAGGTTGTTAGTGTATTAATGGTAAGGCAACGACTGGTCTACTGCCTCAATAAGCCTAAAGCCAGCCCTGTGTACCGGTTTTCTCATTAGAAAGTCACAGTAGCAGGGCCAAAATTTACACTCCTCAACTCGGATGTGCAATAAAGATGATTTTTAAAAATCTTCCTTTAACTGACCTCATTTAGCACTGGAGTCCCTGTTTCTTTGGACAGTGGAGAAAATGTAATCTTAACAATGGGAGGTCGTTCTGCTGCTTCTGGCTTAAAATGGTCTCTTTCAGGTTCAAATTCCCTAAGGGGACTATTTCTTTCATCTTAAGAGGTTTCCATACTTCCTCTTTCTCTAGATGGCATCTGTGAATAACTTGAATGTCCTTCAACGTAGAATGGATAAATAAATTGTGGCACAATGGAATAGTACCCAGCAATGAGGAAAAACTGAACCGCTACACGCAACAGCGTGGATGACTCTCAGGGGCGTGATAGTGAATGAAGAAAGCCGGCCGAGAAAAACCACACACTGTGTGATTGTACTCATACCAAGTTCAAAAACTAACTTACGGTGATCAAGTTAAAAAGTGGTTATCTTTGGCTGGGGGTCTTGACTGAGAGGGAGCGCAAGAGAGCTTTCTAGGGTGCCGACGTGGTCTATCTCTGAATCTGGTGGCGGGTACGTAGGTGTCTACGTGGGTAAACATTCACAAAGTCATAGACTTAGAATTTGTACACTCCTCTGTGTGCAAGTTATATCTCAATGAAGCGACAACGAAGATGGCATCTGCATATGGGGAGAAGCTTAATGACCTTCGGGGAATGGGGAAGGAACCATGCATCTGTGGGAATTCACTGGACTCTGGGGGGCAGGGGGAGCTCTCCTATCTGTTCGGGAACTGTCCTTCTCAAGTCTGTGCTGGGAGGTGTTTGGCTCCGCCCTTTTTAGGAGACCCCCTGCTCAAGTCTCAGCCTTCGCTTCCTGCAGCGAGCTTCTTGTTTCGACCCCAGACCTCTGGCTCACTGTTCCCTGAGCATTTCAGTCCTCTTCTCCCCTAGGGGTGGGAACCCCAGCCCATCCCCAACCCCCAGCCCTAAGGAGAGGGGCCTGACCCCAGGCCCACGCCTGGATGCCTCTCTCAGCGTTTCTACTCCACTGCCTTGGCACCCGCTCTAATCGGAGCCTTCTAGAGGAGGGGCTGTGTCTCCACTGTGCCAAAAAGGGCTTTCTGCTTACCCTTCCTGTCTGATAGCAACTGCCTGTGACGTTTCCTGTCTGAGGCCAGCTCCCTCCTGTTTCCTGGGACAATGGTGGGAGATACACTACAGGTAAAGAAACGGTACCGACATCAACAAAAGCAGGGTACGTCGAGCGGCATTTAGAAAAACATCCAGTACTTTTGATTTTTTTTTTTTACACAGTCTGATTTCTTTTCATCATGTGAGTTCGATGATTCAAATCAGGGTGGCAAGAATAGAATCACAGTACTTGAGCAATGAAGCAGTTCCTAATCACCCTTCCAGACTCGAAGAGGGACAATTTCCCGTTGTGCGGTCCTAAGCACCGCATACATTTAGCATCCCTGCTCCGCACCCCTCAACACGCACATAAATGTCACACACATCAATCATTATGACCACCGAAAATGCCCTCTCAACGCACCCTTCATTCTAAAGGCCTCGACTGTTTATTTTAGAGATAAGGAAACTGGAGCCCAAAGCAGAAAAATGGCTTATCCAAGTTAGCAGCAAAGCAGGCGCTGGACTCTGAGCTCCCGATTTCCAGTTCCGTGAGATGGTTGTGGTGCCCCACGACTTTCAGTTTAGGTTTGAGGAACTAAAACAAGGCACTGCCGGGGAACTTCTGTTTCTTGCTGAATTTCTGCTTTCCTCTCTTGCAGTGGAAGCTGCCCCATCATTTCCTCTTTCCCTCCCTTGAAAGTTCGCAGACGCTGGAGTTCCGGAGCAGCGAGGGTGACTTGTCTGGGAACTTACGGGCGGGCACACCCAGAGGGGACCTGCCCCGTTTGTCCACACTCTCCGCCCTGACCAGTTTATACAGATAGGCAAACACACAGCCTAGCCATTCCTTCACCGCCCTTCGCTTGCTGCCAAAAGCTGATAAAAGGGAGAACACAGCTAAGTCTGATATTCTACCCTAGATGCGGACAGTGGTCAGTCCTCGGAATGACAGAGAGTGGAGCGAAGCGAGGACGAGGTGCAGCAGAGCTGCTGAGAATACAGGAATTAGAGACGCTCGTTTGTGCATCCGTGCATCCATGCATTCATCTTTCATTCCAGGATTTAGGGAGCGCTTGCGATGACTGGGTCCATTCTGGGCACCAGGTAACACACTGGCAAACATGGCTTCCCTTCCCCTTGTGGATCTTACGGTCTGTAGTCTTAGGCTACGAGCTGGCTCACTGCTTACCGGCTGTGTGATCCTGGGTGAGTTGCTTCATCTCTCTGAACCTCTACCTCTTCATCAATAAAATGGAAAAATGGAAATAGAGTTCTGATAATTAAGTGTAAAAAACCCGGGAACGGACTCACCCAGTTCCTGGCACGTAAGTGACAGCTATTATTATTACTAAGAATTTAGCATTCCATAGAAGAAATCCCTAAATCCCTATGTCTACAATCCTGATGTGAAGTTTTGGCTGAGAACTCTACATTTTTCCCCAAATTATGTATAATAAACCTACTTTCTCCAAAGTTGTATAGCTGTATATCATAAACCAAAAATATGTATACCCTACATATTTGTTTGTGTTTATATTTATATTTGTATTTATAGTGTGTGTGTGTGTGTTAGCCGGCCTTGTGTCATAATTTCTGTATTCCGAGGTAAGGACAGCAATAATTTCTATTTGTAGCTCACTTCTAAAAGAGCCTTGTGTGAAAAAACATGACATAAACCAGGAGTTTTTTAATATTCTATTCTCTTCCTCGGGCCTCCACTCTTGACAGACACTTTACCTTATTTAGCGTCTGCTGCCTGGTCTTGAAACCTCTAAATAGATTGGTTATTTCAGGCTGGCCAAACCCTCGAAATTATTTGCCAGCAGCCTTTTGGAACGTATCCCCTTACTGTGAGCAAGAGCGGCCAATGAGAAGGGCCGTGTGTGTCCTCCTGGCCCTCCTCCCTCCCAGCCTCGGCCTTGACCCCTCAGTCTGCAGAAGGAACTACAGGCAAAAGCAGGAGCCCGGTTTCGAGGTCATTGCCAAGTGTGCGACCCTTGGCAAGTTACAAAGCTTCGAGGGCCTCAGTTTCTCCATTGGTCCAGTGAGGAGCGTACATTTAACTTTGGAGGGTTATTGACAAAGCTAATGGTGAAAATAGTCACTCATAAACGACAGTTAATGAATACGTATGACATGTTATTGCAAATTAGGGATTAATCTTAAAAGCAAACTCCCAGGGAGGGGTGGCGGGCCTTACGGTTACACCATGGTGGCAGTAGGTGACATCCCTGGGCATTTTCTACAGGCCCTTTACATGGAGGGAGGGAGTATGGAGAAGGCTTCTCTAAGACCTCAGGTTCAGGAAGGGCCCAAGATGGAGGGGAGCACGTCCCAGGAATTGGCTGGAGCCCCAAGGAGATGCTTCTACCACGGTTGACCTTGTCTTCTCCGGGGCTGGCAGGGTTCCTTACAGCCTATCACAAATTGACAGACTAAGGTGTGTTTCTAAGAAGATGCTTCTCTCAGCAATGCTGAACATCTCAGGGTGTCAACTGGCTGATTGCAACCTGCAGACCTTTCCCACTGTTTTCCAGTTGGCCCAGAAACTGCCTGCACACACTCATGGCTCTAGGTCTCTGATACTTTGAAAAGACTTTCTCACACCTTTTTTCCTTTCAACAGTGTTCACTGAGAGTCTGCTGTGTCCTCGCTGCTGTCTTTGGAGCTGGGAACCCAGCAGTGAACAGGCTAGATTCATCTCTGCCTCTTGGAGCTTGAATCTTGGGAAGGGACGGAAGAGAGAGCCCATGGTACATGGATGATGACTGTGAGGTTGTAAGAAGCCCTACAAAAGAATTAGAGCAGGAGTCAGCGAGAGTGTCGGGGGTCTCCGAGGAGGTGGAATTTGAACAGGAACCTGAATGAAGTAAGGGAGTGAGCTGCGCAGAGCTCCGTGGCAGGAGCATCCAGGCAGATGGAATGGCAGTGCAAAGGCCCAGAGGCAGCAGTAGGTTATGACTCCCATTCTACCCATGAGGACATTGAGACTCCAGAAAATTAAGTGACTTGCCCAAGCCGACCCATTAGGTAAAAAGAAGACCTTGATCTTGAACCCAGTTGCCATATCAGTCATTTCAGAGCTCTTAGCACTCATGTAACCCAATTACATTCACCTAATTACAAAGTTATTTGTTCCAGCTTTCCCCCAAATCAAGGGCCATCTATCGTTATCGTGTGATCATTATTATTAATGGCCAGTATGTATTGAGTGCTTACCACATGCCAGGTGCTATACTGAGAGTTTTACAAGCGCTATCTCATTTCAGTTTATCAAGAAATCTATGGGCAAATGCTATTAATGTCCTCATGTTAGAGATGAGGAATCTGAGGTTTGGGAAGGTTAAATCATTTGTCCAGAGACATATAGCTAATGAGCAGTGGTGTGAAGCCCAGCAATATGACCTTCAAACCTAAATGGCATTTTTGAATTTTAATGCCTAACAGAAGAATTCTAGCAATAAATGTAGGTATGGTTTCTCTAAGCTGGCCCCTTGGAAGAGCATGAGCCTGGGTCTTCCCACTGAGACTGGGCTCCAAGAAAACTTTGCAAGGCCCAGGTTGGGGTCAAAGTTGGCAGCAAGGGAGATGGGAAAGGACAGGGTCCAGAAGGAGCACTGGGAGACCCAGCAGACAGCATCCCCAAGCCCAACTCACAGGGTTGGGCAGAAAAGTAGAAATGGAGTATAAGGCTTTGGAAAGGAACCAGAGACCCCAGGACCAGGCCAGCCATAGGGATGAAAAACCCAGAGGCTGGGAAGAAGTGCTGGGGGACTGAGTGAGGGGTTGAGGGGGCATGCAGCCTCGCCAGGGCCGCGGAGTCCGGGCGGCTGCTGAGTCACCTGCCATCCACCAGCTCTGCCATTTACAACGGAATTTCCCTCCGTGTTCGCCGCAGAGGAAGTTTACCTGCTTCCGAAGCAGGCTTTCAGAGGGGCAGAAGGAAAGTTATCTTTATTTGGGAGGAATCCCAGAAGCCAAGACAACGAGGCACACAGTTTTAAAGATTTTGTAAAACCTTTGGGCTCTGCGAGTAGGCATAGCATAAAGGCCAAGGACTTTGGAGTGAGACAGACCTGGGTTGAATTCCAGTTCTGCCTGCGAGCTACGGGGCCCTGAGCAAGTCATTATTCTCTTAAAGCCTCCATTTACCTATCTGTAAAGTGGGGGTTAAAAACAGCTACTTTATAGGGTTATTAGGATTAAATTAAGTAAGTTATTGTATGTGAAGTTCTTGGTCCAGAGCAAGTACTCAATAAACAGGAGGTGGTATTATTATTATTAAAATTTATAAAACACCTTTGGCAGTCTGGCAGTTTCTTCAAAACTAAACATACTCTTACCATACGATCCAGCAATCATGCTCCTTGGTATTTATTCAAATGAACTGACATCTCACGTCCACACAAAAACCTGCAGACGGATGTTTATAGCAGCTTTTTTCATAATTGCCAAAACTTGGAAGCAACCAAGATGTCCTTCAGTAGATGGACGGATGCATGAACTGTGGTACATCCAGACAACGGAACATTATTCAGCGTTAAAAAGAAATGAGCTAGCAGGCAATGAGAAGACATGCAGGAACCTTAAATGCACGTTACTAAGTGAAAGAAGCCAGTCTGAAAAGGCTACATACTGTGTGATTCCAAACAGAGGACATTCTGGAAAAAGGCAAACTCTGGAGACAGTAAAAAGATGAGTGGTTGCCAGTGTGGGTGGGGAGGTCAACAGGTAGAACACAGAGGATTTTTAGGGCAGTGAAACTACTCTGTCTGATACTGTATTCATGGATGCATGTTCTTATACATTTGTCCACACCCATAGAATATAGAGTACCAAGAATGAACCCTAATGTAAACTATGGACTTTGGGTAACTATGATGTATTCACATAGGTTCATCAATCGTAATAAGTGTACCCCTCTGGCAGGGATGTGGACAGTGGGAGAGGCTTGTGTGTATGAGGGCAGTGCGTATATGAGAACTCTGCAAGTTTCTGAAAAATTTTGGTGCGAACCTAAAACTGCTCCAAAAAATAAAATATATTTTTTTAAAAACTCCAGAATAAAATAAAAAATAAAATAAAATAAGTTAAAATGACTAAGGCCATGGTTCCTAATGGAAAAAAGAAAAAACATCTTCTGCTGTCATCTTCTCCATGAATTGACCACTCCAACCGTATTATTAAAACATATTTCCTTTCTAGGAATTCTCATTGCATTGCAACTTATCTGGTAATTATCATTTTGGTTATGTTAAAATTATTAGGGATTTATCTTATTTCCTCTCCTATAACACTTTGGAAGGTTCTGGCAGGAATGACAGTGTACTACTCAGTTCTCTATCTTGCAGGGCCTTCACGATGCCTTGCATGTGGATGGTGCTTAAAAAAAAAAAACACAGTTGTGGAATTTAATCGCTACATTCTAGATTTCCTGCACTGTCTGATAAGGTATTCACTAGCCATATGTAACTATTTAAAATCAATTAACTTAAAATTAAATTTAAAAAATCGGTTCCTGGGGCCGGCCCGGTGGCGCAGCAGTCAAGTTCACACATTCTGCTTCTCAGAAGCCCGGGGTTCGTCGGTTCAGATCCTGGGTGCAGACATGGCACTGCTTGGCAAGCCATGCTGTGGTAGGCGTCCCATATATAAAGTAGAGGAAGATGGGCACGGATGTTAGCTCAGGGCCAGATTTCCTCAGCAAAAAGAGGAGGACTGGCAGCAGTTAGCTCAGGGCTAAACTTCCTCAAAAAAAAAAAAAAAATCAGTTCCTCAGTTGCACTGGCCACCTTCCAAATTCTCAATAGCCACATGGAGCCAGTGGCTACTGTGTTGGACAGATCAGATATAGGATCTGTCCATCACTGCAGAAAGCTCTAGTGGACAGTGCTATGCTGGAACATTCTTGTTACAACTTTTTCACTTGTCCTTGAGTTAAAATTATCTTTGCAGGGGCCGGCCCTGTGGCCGAGTGGTTAAGTTCTTGCGCTCCGCTTCGGGGGCCCAGGGTTTCTCTGGTTCAGATCCTGGGTGTGGACATGGCACTGCTCATCAGGCCACGCTGAGGCAGCATGCCACATGCCACAACTAGAAGGACCCACAACTAAAATATACAACTATGTACCTGGGGAATTTGGGGAGGAAAAGGAAAAAAAAAAGACTGGCAACAGTTCTTAGATCAGGTGTCAATCTCAAAAAAAAAATTATCTTTGCAATGCTTATATTTTATTTTCCAATTAAAAGGAAATGTTTTCTTAAAACCTGTCCCAACTGTGCAGATTGTGCTCTCTAAATACCATTTACCGCCAAAAGAAACAAGGCTATTTAGAGAAATGAGTGATTCCAGGTCTAGGGCATGAAAGGTGTAAAATAAGCCTGGCCGCCTAGTCACATGAGAGAGTAAGGAAGCTGTCAAAGATGACCGGGACGAGTCAAAAGGACTCAGGAGTCAAAGAGTGGACGCTCCCATTGGCCAACGACAGGATGATTTGAGCACTAACGAGAATAAGGATTGAATCACGTTGGATAAGGAAGAATTCATGAGTTTGTAAACAACAAAACAAACACACACAAGAAAACTCTCAGTCCTTTTGGAAGATGATGGGGAAACAATTTGTTATTCTGAGCACTGGTAAGTAAAGAGGAAGAGTCAAGCATTTATCCTGTCTTTCCTGCAGGAGTTGCTCCTCAGGGTAACCATAAACAGCTGAGGAGGGAACGTTTCTGTCTATCAAGTATTCCAGCTAGTAAATAAAGCTGGAATAAAAGAATTAGAATATCACGTTTGCAAACCCCTATTGAAATAATGGATGGAGCAAATGATCATCAGTGTCTGCGAACGTCACAGAGATAATCAGGCACGACGGGCCTCCCGCTGTAAGAACCTACATACACCCATGAAGCCAGATCCAACTCGAAGGAGAGCAAGGCTCAGGATCCAATGACCGGTCATCAGGAAATGCGGGGGATGAGGAACATGTTAAATGACACCAGTGGGACGAAGTCAGCAAATCCAGACCTTGGGACACTTTACAGGGTAATGGGTAAAAAAACAGATAAAGTGGGACCCTGCAGATTAAAAGAAACTTGAGACATCTCATGCAGCAACCCAATACATCCAGTAGACCTTGCTTGGATTCTGACGTAGACAAATCAACGGTAAGAGAGAGAGAGTGGGGGAGGGGGGAGAATGGGAGAAGGTTAAACATTGACTGGATACTTGGTTATATCAGTGAATTATGATTGATTTTAAAGAGTGATTATGCATTACAGTTATGTCTTTTATAAAAGTTCTTATCTTTTTGAGTTACATACTGAACTATACAGATGAAATGATATGATGCTGGGATTTACTCAAAACAATCCAGGGGGAAGAGAGGAAGTGGGTGGGGGTACAGATAAGGTTGGCCAGGAGCTGGTGATTGCTGCAGCTGGGTTTATTGTCTATGTGTTAGATTTTTCACAACAGAAGGTTCATCTCGGGGCTGGACTGGTGGCATAGTGGTTGGGTTCGAGTGCTCCGCTTCAGCAGCCCAGGGTTCACGGGTTTGGATCCTGGGTTCAGACCTATGCACTGCTCATCGAGCCATTCTGTGGTGGTGTCCCACATACAAAGTAGAGGAAGATTGCTACAGATGTTAGTTTAGCAACAAACTTCCTCAAGCAAAAAGAGGAAGATTGGCAACAAATGCTAGCTCAAGGCCTATTTTCCCTACCAAAAAAAAAAAAAAAGAGAGAGAGAAAAAAAGTTAATCTCTCTGATTCAGTCTCCGTCTTTCCCAGCTCCGTTCTATGATCTTTTAAAATAAATTCTCCAGGTTGGCATTTTTCTGGTCTAATTTTGACTAGTCATGGGTCTTAAGCATGAATGCTCTGAGGAAAAACCAGGCTTTGAAAATATCCAAGGGCTGTCTTGTTAAAAATCTTAGCAGCAAGTTCCCCCAAAATGGCAACTGGGTTCCAAGGGTTACACAGCCTTGCTGTCCGCAGAGCCTTTCTCCCTCTCAGGGGATTCTAATCCACCAACCAGATTGTACTTCAAGTAATATGCAAATTACATGATTGCAGAAATTTGCAGGTCAGCCTAGAGGGGTTTTGAAGCGCAGGGGAAGTGTCTGCCCGCCCCTCCCCCTTCTTTAACAAAATGTAGAGAAACTCCTCTTACAGTAAGTAACTGATGCTACTGCTCTCTGGAAAACTCCTTCTGGCCTCCTCCTTCCCCTTACAAAGATGAGTCAAGATCAAAGCCAGAAGCTCAAGCATCTGCCGAGGAGAAGGCTTCTCGCGTCGGTCCGACTCCTGGGCACTGTTTTCTACGAATGGGTCTTTCAAAGAGGTTAAAAGGCCTCAGCGGCACAGCACCAGTTTCTATCTTCCCGTTTTCTTCCAGGAAACCTCACCACCTCTTTGGATCCCTACTCAGGAAATTGCAATCACGTTCCAGACCTACTCCTGGATTATTCCCAATGACTCAGCTGAGGATTTGGACGTTCTGGCACTTTTCGATTATACACTTGGAGACAGTCTCGTGGTCTCTCTCAAGGATAGTTTAGCAGACTGCTAGCTGGGCCCTGCTAATCTGTCCTCCTTTCAGTGTAGAGACTGCCCAGGTCAAGACTACATTTCCCAGCCTCCCTTGCAGTTTGGTGTGGCTGTTGGACTAAGTTCTAGCCAATGGGCTAGAGAGAGTAACGCTGGCACCAATTTTGGATCTTGTCCTTGAAAAGAAATGGATGAGTGCTCCTGTTCCTGCCCTCTTCCTACTAGTTGGGAGAAGGTGAGAAACAGACGCACAGCAGAAGCCATATTCCAAGAGCAGAGTGATCCAACCAGCCCTGAATTGCTCACTCTGAACTATGACATGAGAGAGAAATTACTTGTGTCTTGGATGACCTCCAAAGCTGGGGAACTCTTTGTTGGCAGCTCACCCTGTTTATTAACTAATATAGACGGCTACCTATCGTCGCTGGGAATGAATTCTACTTGGGCAACTCTAAGCACAACTTGACTTCCAGGAACCTGAGGGAGACCCTCGCCATCACCTTCTTGCCCTGATTTGATGTCTGTGAATCCATGCAATGCAATCACTTTGATGATGTGTCTGTCCATGGCTTTGAACTTAAGAATCATTTTGTGAGGCAAAAAATTCTCTGTTGAACGCTCACACCAACACCTTCTCTTAAAAGTCAATTGACAAGGAGGGTTTAGAAACTCCTACAAGCAATGGGCTCTATTCCTATTTTCCCAAGTCCCTAGAGTTTGCCTCTGACCCTTCCTTGGAAAGAACATCTCACGCCAAGAGCCAGCAGCTCGGCCAACACCGGCAGACATACTCCATTACAACCAATAATGGGACTCAAGCACTTTAGAAGCTTTTACTAATTGAGTCGCTGAATATCCCTATGAAGCAGGTAACTATTATCGTCCCCAATTACTGTCAAGAAGCTGAGCAGCAGAGACATTAAGTGGCTTGCCAGAATTGTGCAGCCGAGTCGCAAGCAGAGTAAGCTCCCTAGCGGGGGCTAAATTTCAGCCCCAATCAAACGAACTACATTTGGCCCGGAAGTCAGGAGACCTGTGTTCTGGTGGCAGCTCTGTCATTAACCACGGAGTAGAAGTCATTTCCTCTTTCTGTGCTTGAGAACGTGTGTGTGGATGTGTGTGTGTGTGAGTGTGTGTGTGTGTGTGTGTGTAGTCTGAGTAATCCACCCACCAGAAAACCCCTGTGGGGATTTTCCCACTGAGGGTGGAAGTGGAGTTTCCCTGAAAGAACAGACATCACACGGCTGATTCTCCTGGGAAGCCGGTAATCCTGAGACAGGAAACAAAGATGTAAAGAAGAGAAAGCGATCTCTTTTTTGGGCCAAGACACCAAGATGAGGAAAGGCCTGCGTTAGGGTGAAGTACCATCTCCAGGGTGTCAGGGGTGTTTGCAGATGGCCTACGATATGGGGCGAGAGAGAGCAGGGAATCCAGTCTCCTTTCCAGGCAAGGCGCAGACACTGAAGAAGGCGACAACTGGACGACAGCCCAGCCTGGCAGTGATCACCTGAGGCCCAGGTGATGCAGTGGTGGGGCAAGGCCCACAGCCCGGAGCAGGAAAACGTGAAGGCCCGTGCCCAAAGAGGCACGAAGCAGTACCTCCGGAAATGTTCCAGATCTGCTGGGAAACTGAGACCCCACTGTGGGCTGTGCCATAATAATTTGGGAACAAACAGAAGCCACAGACTGCTTGGCCTGGGGCACACGGGTGCCTGTAAAAGGGGACTGTTCATGCCGTCTGACTTCTCACTGTGATGCATGAGCCACACTCCAGTGCTGTTAGAAATTTGGCCATGAGGCCCCTGGGGAAGGCTGACAGAGGATATTCACCCACACTGCAGTCCACTGTCTATGGCGGCCCCAGGTCTAGGTCATTGGCTAAGGTTAGCCTTAGGGCAGAGGGCCTTCATTATGGGAGGTCTGGTTAATTCCCAAACCTAGAAAATGGGAGGGGGTGTCTGTGGTCTCTCCCTTCTGTTCCCAATTTCTTTAAAAAATGACTTAACTTTGGCTACTTCATTGCAGTATACACTTCGATACGTTTTGACAAAAGTCACTACCCCCTCACTCAAGACTTAAAACCTTTCCATCCCTCTAGAAAGTTCCCTCCAGCCCCTTTCCAGTCAATGCCCCCACCCTCCAACAAGCAACCATCTTAATTTCTCTCACCTTAGTTTAGTTTTGTCTGTTCTAGAATTTGCCATAAATGGAACCACGCTGTATGTACTTTCTCTACATCCATTTTTAACATGCAAATGATGTTTTCAGGTACTCGCCATGAGTAAACATGTCACGTGATGGAAACACAGTGCCCTGATCCGGTGGCTCTGCATGTCTCCCAGCACACCGGAACGCGCAGACCTGTGTTTGCAGAGCCCAAACGCCGGAAGCTCCACCTTTGCTTAGTCGCAGCCAGGCTGATCCCCCCCTTCCCCCATTCTGAAGTCCTGAAACCTCTGGGCTTTCTTCCCCCAAATGCCCTCCACCTGGCCCCAGCACTGAGCAATCGCTGTACACTGTTCTCAGGTCCTGGCATCCTGAGAGGTTCTATTTTTGGCTAGAATAACAACTTTAACACGGGCATAAAGCTGTTACAGCTTAATAACTAATAATAATATTAGCTACTATTTATTGAAGGCTCTCGGAGACACCATATTTATGTTTGCATACATTATCTCTTGTAATTTTCACAGCACCCCCCCACCCGGCCCCCAGTGAGGAATTATCTCTATTTTACAAAGAGGGAAACTGAGGCTCAGAGGAGTTATGATGGGGCTTCCAAGACTCTAAGGTGCAAATGATTCACCTGGAGTTCTTATTAAAATGCAGATCCTTATTCGGGATGTCTGGGGCTGGCCTGAGAGTCTGCATCGTGTAACAAGCTCCCAACTGATGCTGATGGTGCTGGCTGATGGACCACTTGGAGTAGTAAGGGCTCAGACAACCCCTCTAAGGTCAACTACCAGCAAGGGGAAAATCTAAGAAACTGAACTTCTGCTTCCAAAGCCGATCTTCTTAACAGTTCTGCTTAGTAATGAGGAGAAGAAAAAAACTGGGGCAGAAAATCTTTTCCAGGAGGCAAGTGTTTTTGTTTAGCAAAACCCCTTGATGAGACATCTAGGTTGTGGAAAGCTATCCCTCTGGGCAAGGCAGGGATGGGATAGAAATGAGACAAAGAGATAGCTAAAGGACATTGCAGGGGAAATGAACAACCAGCCTGGGGGCTGGAGCTAGTGGATGAGAGGAGAGGGGAAGCAAGATGGTGGGCAGCTGGAGAAGAGGAACAGAGACAAGACCCTGGAGCTTGGAACGATGTAAAGATTCTCACTATCAGCTTTCAGGTGTCTGCTCTGTCGTGCCATGAGCCTTTGATGTTGTCCTGATCCTTCAACAGAGTCTGTCTATACACAAAGCCTTGAGCTTGAGTCAATGGAAGTTGGGGGAGAGGAGCACTGAGGTGGAGTAGAGCATGTGCACTAGGCAAAGGTGGAGAAGTCAATCTAAACGGAGTCAGAGCCAGAGGGGGTCAGGGGAGGGGAGTCCCCCCTCCGACACTGGCCCCACCCCAACCTACTGCGAGAAACGCTGGGTTTCCCATGGCACTTGAACCGGGCATTCAAGCTCCTCTTGTTTCACAATTTCAAAATTTCACATCTTTTATTTCTTTTATTCCACAAAATAGTCCTGGCGGTCAAGAGGATAGGAATCATCACCCCCATTTGACAGATGCAGAAATCAAGGCTGGGGGTGGGCATTGAAAGTTTCCCACAGTCACACAGCCAAAAGGGGTCAGAGAAGGGGCTGGAGGTGTGCTTCTCAACGCTCTCTGTGAATCAGAATCACCTGGGGGAGAGTTTAAACAGTACCTGTTGCCTGGGTCTCCGCCAGGCCGTCTGATTCTGCTTATCTGGAGTTGATTTAATTCTGTTTATCTCCAGTTGGGGTCAAGCATCAGTATATTTCAAAAGATCTTCATTGATTCTAATGTTCAGTCAAGATGAAAGCCCCTGAATTAGATGATACACACAAAGTGCTTAACTAAGAGCTGGGCACATAGTCAGCCTCAGTTAACATTAACTGCTGTGGCTTTTTCTACATAGACTCCAGCCCTATGATGCCATCTGTCAACCACTGGTCCTGACTCTCCTAAGCATCAGCATCACCAAGAGCTTGTTAGACGCAGATCACTGGAGTGGAAACTGAGACTGTGCCTTTCTAACAAGTTGCCTTTCCTGATGCTGCTGGTCTGGGTGTCATACTTTGAGAACCAGCTCTGCAGACTAAGCAAGGGAAGACAGCTCAAAAAGGTACATTCTCTTCCATCTGTCCAGCTTGGGGTGAGATAGCCAGGCTAGGGCTCTTCCAGGGGCCTGCCGTGACAGGTGGGAGGGCCCACGTCAAGGCTACCTTTGTCAGGGGTATCATCAGCAGCTCTGATAAACATTGCTGGCTGGTGGCTCACCTTTCAGGACGGGGCCCTGTATTGGATGGCTGAACGGAGGCTGAGACTAATAGAAAACACCTGTAGCCTAGGCAACTCAGTCTGGCTCACTCCATTAGAGACTACTTGACAAAGAGAGGGGTGGACGAGGGGAAGAAATGGAAATGTACAGGAGAAGAGGAGCTAGGTGTCAAATGTGCTGAATGTGTGCATGCTCATACAGGCTCCCAGAGACACACAGAGAAGTAATCATATATTATATACTCTTTCAACCAGGGTTGGGAGAGATGAACCGAGCCTAGGGTTCTGGAACCTTCTTGAGATTTTCTGCTCTGAGGACAAAAGCCAGACATTGTCCCACTTGAAGCCATAAATTAGATCATGGGAGAAACACCCTGCACTACAACTCTGACCAGTCTGATCAGACCTACCAGCCCCAAACCGCTATCTATATGCATAAGGGAACCCAGCATCCAGGGAGGAGGCCAGGAGCAAGAACTCTGACCAATAGAGAAGCTCTGTGGTGGACAGTAGCCAACTGTCCGGGTTAGGACTTCCTCCTTGAGAGACACACACAGTGAGGGAAAAGAAGCAGTGGTCACAGGGAGGTGAGACAAAAAGAGTAACTGAGTCACCAGTAGGACCGAGTCTTTAGAGTTGGCAGCTCCTTCTGAGGCAGTGGCTAGCTGGCCAGCCACCAGAGCTGCTGGTGTGTCCTGAGCCTTATTCTTTACTGGCTTCTTGGCCATAAAGCTTGTTGGCTACATGGAGCCCATGACATCCTCCCACCCTACCCCATGGAGCCGGGATGGAGGTTTGGGTCTAATTCAAAGACCCTGGTGGGCCAAAATTCCCAAAGGTAGAGCAGAGCCCTGAGTTCCAAAAGTCATGCACACATGGGTGTGGTCTCTCCTTGTCTCCTTCTTCCATGTGGCTGAGCAAGAAGAGCAAGGACCACCCCAGCCATTTCGGTCTCGTCAGATGTTTCTTCTTCTCCCACCCTCACCCTACCTTTGGACAAATGTTCTCTCCCTCCCTCTCTCTCTTCTCACTGTGGGTGGGTCTGCCCTTTCCTCTCATTGCAGAGGTAAGATTGGAAATTCATATATGGGCAGCTCGGTTACTAGGTCACTGGTGTGACATGAACTTGGGTAAAATTTTCAATAGCAGAGTTCGCCAGCACTCTTCATTGAGATGCAGGGGGACCCCCAGTTAAATATAAACATATTTTATTCAGGACCCTTTTGGTTGGTAGTGAAATAGAAATCCAGTTCAAATTGGCTTAAAAAAACAAAGGGCTGGGGCAGGGGCATGTGTGGGGAGGGGGAAAGGGTTCAGGCATGGCTGCATCCAGAAACTCCAACAATCTCATCCTGACTCATTGTTTCTCCACTTCTCACCTCCCCTTCATTCTTGAGTGGTAAGCACCTCCATCAGCAACTCAAGGCTCACATTCTACCAGTAGAAATAAAAGGAGCCTTCATTTCTCTTAGATCAGGCAGGAGGCTTCCATTGGCCAGGCCTAGTCACAAGCCTATTGCTGCGCCCACTGACGCAATGGTCGGGCCTGGGTTTTGTGCCCACCCCTGGACAGAAAGTGGGCGAGGACTGGTCCCCAAAGGAGGGTTGGGGTCCTGTGATCAGAAGAATGGAGAATGAACGCTGGGTAGATGAAACCAACAAATGCCTACAACAATGTATTCCTTAGTTTCATTCTCTCCACCTTTACCTTTCCCAAGGAAGGGTGATCCAAACCAGGATTTGGGTAGGCTGAGTCTTGGAAAAAACCCGTCTTCTTACCACCACCCAACACCCCCAGTTCCCATGTGCCTGGCCATGTGCTTGCTGGGATGGTTCCTCTTCTGTTCTCACTTCTTCCTATAATCTAGAACACAAGTGTAAAGGCCTAACGTACCTTTGCCAGTTTCTTCTCAAATTTGTAAGATGACTCTCAGCCTCTATGACGTCTCTCCAAAGGGGCTAAAGACAGTACCCCACACACATGGCCTCAGGACACAAAGCACGCATGCCAAAGGCTGTCTGGAAGCTACTCCTTATGCAGAGCCTCCTGGGTAACTCGTTGACTCCCTGATAATACTGCTTTCTTGAGACCTGGAGCTTCTAAAGCTACAGGGGAAATCCCAAATCTAAATTCCAAATAATATTTGCCTTCCTGTTCTCTGCTATAACATAGCTGAGAACAAAAGCAAAGATATAGGGGCTCCTTTTTAAAAAATTCTTCAAGGTAACACTTTCTCTCTATCCTGAAGGAATTAATCATGTATATACACAAAGTATATTGAACTACAAGCATATTAACTCCTATATTATTTACAATGGAAAAGAGTTGGAAACCATCTAAATATCCACACAGGAGTGGTTAAACAACTAGTGGTACATCAATACAGACATTACGTAGCTATCACTCAGGAATACTATGCAACCAATAAAAATAATGTAGAAGGATATCCAATGATATGAGAAGATATGACATATTGCCAAGTAAAAACAGAGTAAATCCTAGTTTTAATTTGAAAAAAATTGTATACATACTGCTATGGAGTGAAATGTGTCTCCCCCAAATTTATCCATTGAAGCCCGAATCCCCAATGTAACTGTACTTGGAGATAAGGCCTAGAAGGAGGTAATTAAGGTTAAGTGAGGTCATAAGAGTGGGACCCTCATAGGATAGGATTAGTTTCTTATAAGAAGAGAGCTCACTCCCACTCTCTCCACCACGTGAGAAGGTGGCTGTCTGTGAGCCAGGAAGAGGGCCCTCACCAGAACCAACCAGGCCAGCCCCTTGGTCTCGGACTCCAGCCTCCAGAACTGTGAGAAAGTTTCTGTTGCATACGCCATTCAGCCTATTTTATTTTGCTGTGACAGCCCGAGCTGACTAACACACATGTCTGTAGATGCCCTATCACAATGTTAACAGACATCGACTCTGCGAGGGAGTTTACTGGTGACTTTACGCCTCTTCATTTTATTTTTGTGTTTTCTAAACTTTGTACAATGAGCAAGTATTATTTTTATAAATGCACAAGATCAATGCCATTTTTATGTGCATCAATAATGGTTACTTATGGGTATTACAAAATGAATACATGTTCAATGAAGAAATTGATGATTTTATATTCTTTTGTTGATCTATTTTCCAAAATTTCTACCATGAGTGTATATTAATTTCATTTTTTTAAAAGTTATTTTCAAAAGGATTTTCCCTTTACACACTAAATCATCCATAAGGGGTGCCTAGGCCCATTCATGTGTGTGAGAGAGAGAGAGAAAGATTGAGACCTTGAAAACCCATATCTTAGGGTGCTTTCATTCAAAAAACTTCAACTGATAGGCCACTGCAGGTCAGGTTCTGAGCTGCATTTTTTCTTTTTCTTTAGTACTGTAATAGATTTGTTATTGTAGAGCAATATTACCACAAACTTAGCAGCTTAAAACAATACACATTTCTTTTCTCCCAGTTCCCGTGTGTCAGGAGTCCCAGCATGGCTTAGCTGGGTCCCCTGTTCAGGGTCTCACCAGAGTGCAATCAAGATGTCATCCAGGGTTGCAGTCTCACTACAGGCTTGACTGGGGAAGGATCCACTTTCAAGCTCCTTCAGGTTGTTGGCAGAAATCAGTTTCTTGTGGTTTAGGACCGATGGTTTCAGTTTCTTGCTAACTGTTGGCTAGGGGCCACCCTCAACTCCTAGAGGACACCACATGGTGTGTCCTTGCCACACGGAGTTGCCCGACAGGAGTGCTTGCTTCCTCCAAGCCAGGAAGGGATACAGAGACTGCAGCAACATCTTAACGTACTGTAATCACGTACACGTGACCACGTACAATCTGTCACCCCACTGCATTCTACCCGTCAGAAGCAAGTCACAAGTTCCGCCCACACTCCCAGGGAGGGGATCACAAGGACACGACCACCGGAGGATCACAGGGGCCATCTTAAAGCATCTGTCACAAGGGCTGTATTTAATTTTGTTTATTGTATTTGACGCATTTAAAAAATAAAACAATGGAAGACTTTTTCATATTCTGTCCTAGAGACTTATTTTCACAGGGCTTTAATTCTATTATTGTATTTTCTGTGATTCACTCGTACTCTATTTGTCTTACTATGTAAAAGTTTTAAATGAAGTATAACATACCTACAGAAAAGAGAACAAATCATACATGTATACAGTTTGATGACTTTTCAAAAAGTGACTGCACCCAAATCAAGAAGCAGCACATTCCCAGGCCCCAGAACCAGCACCCCTCCCCCCAACACACACACCCTTCCTGGCAGTCACTGCGCGCCCCACGCCCCAGCGTGCCCACTCTCCATCAGGGCTGCACTCTCCTCCTCCTCGAACTTCTTCATGCCTGCCCAGCCCACTTATGAAGTTGTCCCAGAGTAGGGATTTGGGGCTTAGGAACAAGACCTGCTCAGCCAACCAGGACCGAAGAGAATCTCGGCTACAGACCCAGTGCTGATAGAAATGATGCTTTGCAGTCAGACGCACTACCGTTGCGCCATGCGGTCCTGCTTAGAAATGATGCTCTGGCTCAGGCAGAATTGAGCCGCTGGAATTTGTGGGTTGATGGCATCCTCCCCACTAGAGAAACTGGAAAAAATTGTGTTAAGGGAATTGAAAGCCAAGAGAGGAAAGCTGCTGTCAGGTGCTCCTTTGCTCCTTAAAATAAGTCTCTGCTTCCAGACTCAAGTGAATTACTCCCCCGAGAAGTGAAGGAAGCTTGCAGATGTGATGGGGAAATCAAGAATTCTCTAAGGCAGCACCGTCCAACAGAAATATAATGCAAGCCACCTTAGGCTATTTTAAATTTTCTGGTAGCTACATTAAAAAGTAAAAGGAAATAAGCTTTAATTATTTTAATAATTAAATATTAAATAATAATTTAAATAATATTTTCATTAAATCAAACTTGATATCATTTAACCTCTAATCGATATGAAATTATGAATGAGCTATTTTAAATACAATGAGATATTTTACATTCTTTTCATACTAAGTCTCTGAAATCTAGTGCCTTACATCCAGTGTTTCACACGTTAATTCAGACCAGCTGCACTGCAACTGCTCAGTAGCATGCGTGGCTGGTGGCTACCATATTGGCCACCAGTTCTAAGGAATCAGGAAGAGATGCCAGGATATGAGTGGGGGGAAAAAAAATGCTGATTTTTAAAATGCTGCAAGAGTGGGTTGATATAATATGCAAGTAACAAACATTCCTTCACTCATCAAACATTTTTGTATGCAGGAGGTGGAAAGAAGGACTCAAAGCTTCGGCCCTCAAGGACCTCATAATCTAGCAAGAGAGACAGACATGAATAGACCAGTATAACATCAGGTGGCAAATGCAGTGCCGGAGATAAGCAGGAGGGAGCAGAGAGATGGGCCATGCACACGGGAGGGTGGCTGGAGAACCGGTACCCTAATATTACCATCCATTACAACTGGTTAAGATGCCTGAACTTCCCATCATTCAATGAGTTCTGTGTCATGAAAACAGCCTAGTTAAAATGCAAATACCTACTCAAGCAGGGCGAACATGCCAACTCATGCATGAGCCTTTACATGCGTTATTTTTTTGAAACCAGATTTATTTGTGTTATTTAGCAGAAAATAAAGCTGGAGGTATGGAGAAAAATCTAAGACCAAGGGTTCATATGTGGAGCACTCATGCCCTGAAGGCTTCTAAGAGGAGCCCTAGTAAGAGGAGAAAGGGAGCATTGAGGGCGAAGATTTAGGCGTCAGGAAAAAGAAGCAGGAAACTGCCCAGCTTCGCGCATTGAACCAGGCCAGGCCAATGACTTTTTTTATCCTAATACATGGTAGCCTGGAGGTCCTCCAAGTGTGGCCCTCAGACTTCCTGCAACAAATTTATCCTCATATACTGTTAAAAATTCATAGTCCTGGGCCCCACCCCAGACCACCTGTGGTAGACAGTGTCACTGTTCTCAGTCATTTGCTCGTTCTTTCCTATAAGATGATTATTCATCTTTGATACGAGAGTGGCACATCCCCTATGGGGGCTGTTCCTTTAGTCTGTGTCCTTAAGTGAAGAAAGTATGGCAGAGCTGATCAGTAAAACAGAAATGTCACTGTTTCACATTACAGTCAACATGTGCTGTGAGCGAGAAATAAACCTTTTTGTGCTGTAAGCCACTGAGGTGTGGGGAGTTATCTGTTACCGCAGCGTAACCAAGCAAAAGCTGACTGATACACCTACTGAGTCAAAATTCCAGGGGAGAGGGTGGATCCTGGGAATCTGCATTTTAACATGCTCCCCGTGTGACCCCATTCTCATTAATGTCACCTGAGGAAACAATCCTCCCTGAGAAATGAGCCCTTCACCAGCCAGAAAGTTGAATGTTGGCCACAAATCAGATAGACACTTCAGAGTTTTAGGTTTTAATAGTGCAGAGTGGTCCGTGTAAACACGCGTCTGATTTCCTCAGTCCATCACCGTCCTCCAAGTGAAGAGAGACTAGGCAAGGCGGCAGGGGCCTCGCTAGCCCGCCAACAAGCATTGGTTGGGTTCCTTCTTCGTGGAAGGCATCGGGCCAGGCACACCGAGAGACCCTCCAAAACTCATCACCCATGGTGCCTGCGAGTCAGGAGCTTTGTCTTTCGGAGTTGGGCTTCTCTGGTCCTGTGACCAAATGAGGGGCCTTGGTAGGAGGGTGAGGGCATTTCCGGTGACAAGGGTGGCTCCTGTTCCAGAGCGGGAGGCGGGCTTTCCCACCCAGAGCAACCGTCCCCTTCTAATAGACATGGCAGCCGCCACGCTGCTTCTAAAATGAGAACCGGACAATGTAACACCGCAGCTCTCCACCCCGCCACGGCGCTCCACGGCTTTCAGGGGTGCATCCAGACTCCTTACCAGGACACGGAAGGTCTTTAGCGAACTGACCTTGCCTGACCTTTCTGGTCTCTTCTCTCTCATCCTGTACTCCAGCTACTCAGTATTTTTACAGTTCTTCAAAGGACCACCCTCTCTGTCTCACCTCTGGGCTTTTGCACATACTGTTCCCCTGCCTGGAATATGCTAGACCCGGCTAACTCAGGGCTCAGTTTATGTGTCACCTCTTTTAGGAAGACTTCTCTGAAAACCCCCACCCCCCTCAATTAGAAAAACCCAACAGACTAGGCAAGGTGGTCATCTTATGGGCTCAACCAGCACTCTGTGCTTCCTCTCTCCTTCACCTACCACAGCGGGGGCCTCTGCCCATTAAAATGTCCACTTCTCTGCTAGTCTGTAAGCACTGGGAGGAGGGACTCTATCTTGCTCATCACAGTATCCCCTTCAGCTGGCGCAGTGCTGTTCCACGGCAGGGCCTCGATCAATATTTGTGGAATGAATGAACAAACAAGGAATAGAAAAACCATCTGCACAGCTCCTTTCTGAAACTACTGTGGGCCGGGATGCAGATGATTCTTAACAAGTTTCTCACTTTCCCATGATTTGTCAATAACTTATTCCTTATCCCCTCCAGAGCCACCCCCACTCTCTCTTCTCTTGTGTGGGCTTCTCAGGGTTCTGGGGCTGGCCACCCACTGAGTTCTCCCTTGGCTGAACAACAACCAGCGAGAGCTAGCCATCCCCTGTTCACTGAGCACTTACTACGTGCAAGGGCATCAACGCCCACCTTAGGAAGGCTTTGCTAACCCTGGGAGGTCAATTTGATTATGTTTTAAACCCTTTTAAAGTGGTGGAACACAATATTTGCATAGACAAACGCCAAAAGCAGGAACACGGAGTGTAACAAAGTATTATCAACAGACACCTGTTGAACCACTACCCAGGTCATGGTAGGTTTTCCTTACCCCAGAAACCTCCATGTCTGACCCAGGCCGCCACCTTCTCCCTCCACCTCTGGTAAGCACTTTCTTGCTTCCTTAAAGGCACCTAAGTATGCCTCCCTAAACAACTGTGCTTTTGAAGAATCTCTTCATAAAGTCTAATTGACACACAATAAACAGCGCACGTTTAATGTGCCGTTTTTGAGGTGGACGTTTTTATTGTCTCGATTTCTCAGATGAGGACAGAAGGCCCAGAGAGGGCAGCCTGGCTTTTCCCGGGTCTTACACCCCGAGAGCAGGTTTTGCCTCCAGGGCTCCAGCACAGGTCCCCCGGGCTCCAAACCCCATGTGGTAAACCATAGGCAACATATCGGTGGCCTGGGCAAGGCTGGGATGGGGAGTTCCAGGCTGGCAGGAAGACTCGGGCAGGCTGGGCAACTGGGGTGAGCTCTAATGCAGACCCCAGGACATCTGGGGAAGAGCAAATGGGGAGGGGAGAAGTATGCTCATGTGTGGGCTCTGTTTCCCAGACTTTCACAGCAGGGTCAACTCGAGCTCGAGCCTCCCTCTTCCGGCTCTTCATTTCCCTTGCCCTTCCCAGCCCTCCGCGTGCTCATAGCTGCCATGGCCAAAAGGGAGGCACCCAGGGCCAGGAGCCCAGGTAAGATGCGTTCACGTCTTCATTCTCCCAACGAAAACGCTGATAAAAATCTGTTACATTTTCACTGACTAACAAATGAGTGTGTGGAACTGCTTTGGGGATTAATTAAGGAGCATCCTTACTCAAGGTTTGCTCACAGGGAGAGGCAGCGGAGCACAGTGAATAAAGGGCAGTCCAAGGGTCCACATCCTGAGCATGTCCCTCTCCTGCTGGGGACCTTGGGCGGGGTCTTTACCTCCCTGATCTGCCTCAGTTTCTCCCTCTAACATGAGACCACAGCACCGCCTAGTCCTGGAGTTGTTGGGAGAATCCAGTGATATGATGCCTAGAGAGCCTTTACGTGGCACCTGGCACATGGGAAGGGTTTCAAAAGGTTAGCTGTTACATATCAGTAATAAAAATCTCACTACCTTAGAGAGAAAGTGTGAGGGGGCCTCAGTCTTTGCAAAACTTTCAAGTGTGTGCCTCAGTGCCTTTGTTCTGGAGCAGCCCGCAGTTGTGGAAGGAATTGCCACTGACCACGCTCCTGAGGCCCCTGACCCTGATGGCACCAGCTGCAGAGTCGGCCGCCAAGCCCTTGGTGGGCATGGGTAGCAGGAGACAGGCGGAAGGACCAACATGTGGAAGGTTCCCAGGAAGCCACCTTGCCGGGAGACCACTGGAGTGAGGTGGACGGACGCAAGGCCTTCCTGGGTCTGCATCATCCAGCAAAGAGCAGCCGGTCACCAACTGTACCTCCCCCCCACGCATCCCATGTGCACAGCTCGCTGCAGCAACCCCGTTCTGGGGCACAGTCAGCCTCCCTGCTTCTATTCCCAGTGCCAGCCTAGGGCTACCCAGGTGACAGGGCCTCAACTGCAGCTCTGCACCCCTCCCCATGGGGCCACGGGGTGAGGAGCAGACACCCTCTCAAAGGTATGGGTTGGGTGTGGGGGTGTCATGTCAGGATGCAGAGGGCACCTCAGGAACCTAAGGCCGAATCCTCAGATGAAACAGGATGTCAAGGGGCACGGACAGTGGGGGGTGTCACGTCAGCGTGGGCACATTCTCTCTTCTGCTCCTCCCTATACCACAGCGTCAGTTTCGCTCTCCTCCTTCCTCCCCACCTTCGCTTTTGATTTTCTCCCTCGCCTTCCCTCCCGCTCTCAGGACTGATAGTTTGCATCTCCTAGGATGAATTCGCTTCCTAGGGCTCCCATAACAAATCACCACAAACTTGCTGGCTTGAAACAACATAGATTTATTCCCTCTCAGCTCTGGACGCTGGAAGTCTGAAATCAAGGTACTGGCAGGGTTGGTTCCTTCTGGAGCTTCTGAAGGAGGATTGGTTCCTTGCCTTTCTCCCAGCTTCTGGTGGCCGTTGGCAATCCTTGGCGTTCCTTGGCTTGTGGACACATCGCTCCAATCTCTGCCTCTGTCTTCACATGGCCTTCCCCTCTGTGTCTCTGTCTATCAAATCTGCCCCACCTTTTACTTCTAAGGACACCAGTCGTTGGATTTAGGGCCCATCCTAAACCCAGGGTCATCTCATCTTTAGGTCTTTATCTTAATTACATCTGCAAAGACCCCTTTTCCAAATAAGGTCTTATTCTGAGGTTCTGGGTGGCTATATTTCTTTTGGGGGCCACTATTTAACCCACTAAGCTCTCCCTTCTCTCTCCACTCTCCCATTTCTGTATTTCCATCCCCTCTATTTCCCTTCCCTTCCTTCATTTGCCTCACCCTTCCTCTCCTCCTTTCCCTGTCTGTCTCTCTCTCCCCTCTTCTCTCCCTCCACTGACTTCTTCTATAAGACTTGTTTTGTGTCTCCCCATCACTTAGCTGGTACTGACCATAACCCTACGTGAATTTATAGATCTGGTGTCCAGCAACAGCTAGTCTAGAATGTTTAATTTAAAATTCCTGGGAGAAAGGATTTGGTTGGGCCAGCCTGGTCAGGTGTCCAACAAGCTGTGGGCAGAGGACAAGGCTAGTTACCATGTGGTTACAAGAGGGAGGATGGCTCGGCCCCTTGGGAGGCTGTAAATGGCGCACTGTACGTGAAATCAGGACTGGCTGCCCAGTGGCCACAGGTAATGGGGCATCAACAGAGCTTTCAGATCCCTTTCTCTGATTAGATTTAATAACTCTGCTCTGTCTGGGCCCATCTTCAAGGCCATGAGGCACAGTTTTTCTAACTCGCTTAATTGTGAGGAGGGTATTTTGTTAAAAATGCAGAGTATCAGGCCGCTTCTCTAGAATCTACATTTTAACAAACACTCTAGGAGATTCTTACAGTCAGAAAAATGTGCAAAATAGCACCATTATAGGATATAGTGTCTTTCCAATGTCCAATATTCTGTCTCATTGTTCCCCGAAAGTCTGTCCCCAATTACAAATTTCTGTGAAGTTCAACCAACCTAGAGAGAAGACCTGGTGGCCACGTGTGCTACTTGACCTCGAAGTGCCACAAAGTGGGTTACGGACGTGGCTTCAGTGCTGCGGCACAGACCTAGGCTTTCTGGCAGATGACCCGCGGCTGGACTTCTCTCAGCCTCACGTTCACAGTAAAGTGGGGACAATAATATTCTCATTGGTTTGTTGTGAAGATGAAAGACACTTAAAGATACATTTTGAGCATTTCCTCTGCTGAATGCTTCACATGGGCCGCCTCATAAAGCCGCCGGCACTGTAGATGGCAGCTGTGGCCGAGGGCGCCTGCCTTCACTCCTGCGGCTGGAGCCGCACCTGGCCAGGTAGACGTGCCTGCGAGCTTACTCGAACAGAATTGAGATTCTTCGCGGAGAGAGAAAACAGGATGGCACTGAGTTAGAAGCAATGACTGTGTCTGCCACATCTTCTAAGGGGCATTTCTCAGCAGTGTTTTGTTTAATTTTTTGTTATAGAAATTCTCAAATACACGACAAAAGTAGAGAGAATACAGGCATGCGCAACAGAACGAAGTTTCTGTCAATGATGGACTGCATATATGATGGTGGCCCCATAAGATTAGTACTGGGTAGCCTCGGTGTGTAGTAGGCTATACCATCTAGGTTTGTGTGAGTGCACTCTGTGATGCTCACACAATGACGAAATTGCCTAACAACGCATTTCTCTGAACGTATGCCCATTGTTAAGCACCGCATGGCTACAGTACAGTGAACCCCGTGTACCCAGTACCCAGCTGCAATGACCATCTTCTGCCACTTTTATTTCCTCTTTCTCTTCCTCACCACCTATTTTTTACCCCGTGGAGTATTAGAAAGCAATTGTTGCACTTTTTAAAAAATAGACATTATTTTTTAAAGCAGTTTTAGGTTTACGTCAAAATTGAGGGGAAGGTACACAGATTTCCCATATAGCCCTTGCCTCCATACACACAGCCTCAACCATTACCAACATCCCCCACCAGAGTGGTACATTTGTCACAACTGATGAATCTACATTGACTCGTCATTATCACCCGAGTCCGTGGTTCACATAAGGGTCAGCCTTGGTGTTGTGCATTCGCTGGGTTAGGACAAACATATGATGACATGTAATCGCTTCCCTTATAAATATCACAGTGTGTATTTCTGACAGCTACAACCCGACAATACAGTATGAGCTGCCTGATGTGATACAATGGGAAGTACAGGTTCCACCTATAAAGGAATGTTGCCACAGTATTGAGCCTGAATCGAATTGAACTCCAGAGTGACAGGAACTACGGGTAATGGGGGACATGTTCAAAATCCCCAAGAGGATACAGTCAGTTAAATCTGTAATGTGGCACGTTCTACAGGACAGATAACCTGGGTTTTTTTGGTTCAACAAATGAGTAGCACGTAAAAAGGATGGGGAGTGTTAAAGATTAAAACAGACTGAAGAGACCTATCAATCAAATGCAATGTGGGAGTCAGGACAGAAGTTTAGTTCTTGCTTTGAACAAACCAACCACAAACATAAGTTTTTGAGACGATTGGGAGAAAATTGAATAGGGACTGGGCATTAGATGATAATAGATGATTATTGTTAATTTGGGGCAGGGTATTATAATGGCATTGTGGCCATTATTATAAGTCCTAACCGGCATTTTAAATCAACACACAAGGGACAGACTTTGGAGTAATTTTTCCGAGATCTTGAGCCCAGTCTGGTCTCCACCAATAAATCGCTGTTTGTCAAGTAAGTCATTCAACATTGCTGGGCCTCAGTGTTCTCATCTGCAAAATGTGTAGGTTGAAAGGGATTTCATCTGTAGGCCCCACCACCTTGACAATTTCAATTCCAGTGTCATCGCCACCCTTCTTCACGCTGACACCATCCTTTGATCCGAGAGGTCCCATACAATGACCTCATGGTTTAGACAAACCATGCTTCTATTTATGTATCACACTAACTTCATTACTTTAGAGACAACATTATTGATTCCCATTTAGCTTGTGGGCCACTCTGAGATGCTTATCTTCCCTCTGCCCAGGAGCCTGCCTCTGCTCAGCCTGGATCCAGGGAATGACACTCTTCTCTATCGAATGCCTGTCTGATTCCCATCTGCCCACTTTTCCACTTTGTCAAGGTTATTTTAGCTAATAAGTCCCATTTATTATTTATTATTCACGTAGCTGTGGTTGTTCTAAGATGGGTAGATCGCAGACTGGCTCTGGTAACCACAGACTCATAATAGTAAAAATGCCTTCCAAGGGGCCGGCCTGGTGGCATAGTGGTTAAGTTCACGCACTCTGCTTTGGCAGCCAGGGATTCACGGGTTTGGATCCCAGGCATGGACCTACATACCGCTCACCAAGCCATGCTGTGGCAGCACCCCATATACAAAATAGAGGAAGACTGGCACAGATGTTAGCTCAGGGACAATCTTCCTCAAGCAAAAAGAGGAAGATTGGCAACAGATGTTAGCTCAGGACCAATTTTCCTCACCAAAATAAAAAAAACAAAAACCCTTCTAATTCTGTAGAGTGGTTCAGCCTTTTAAAGCACATTGTCATGGATTATGGCCTCCTTTTATATTCATAGTCACGTAGATTAGAGTTGACAAAATAGGCATTCTTTCTACCCTTTCACAGATTGAGTAATTAAGGTTATGAAGCAGTGAAATAAGAATTCAATTAAGAGTTGGGAGCCTGGGTTGCAAATCCAGGTTCTGCCACTGATCACCTTTGTGACCAGGGCTGGGGCCCCATCAGGCTACTATTTAACTAATTGAATATACATTCGGATTTGCCCAGGAACACCCCTGTTTTCACCTGCTGAATCTGTGTGGCCATCATCTGTGACCCCTTTCACTCTGAAACGTTTTCCAGTTTGGATGAAGAATTATGTAGTTCCCCACCCAAGGTCCTAGAAGGTGAGGAGCATGGACCAAACGTGGTTTTCAGTCCTGGTTGCACAGTACAATCGCTCGGGGAGATGATTTAAATTTCTGATGCTCAGACCCACCCTAAACCAATTAAATCAGATTATTTGCAGGGGTGGGGCTGGGCATTGGATGTTGTTCAGCTTCCCAGGTGATTCTAATGTGCTACCATGCCCGCCATTAGACGCTCTTGTCGCTCAGCAGCATCAGCATCACCTGGGAGCTTGTTCCAATGAGGAAGCTCCAGTCCCATCTCTGACCTACAGAGTGAGTCAGAACCTGTATTTGCACAAGCTCCCCTGGGGATTCACGTGCACATTCAAGTTTGGGAAACATCGCTCTAAGAGCCCTCAAAGCTGACTGCATCTAAATGGCTTGGCCAATATCACTTGGCTAGTGAGAAGAGTCAGAGTCTCACCAGAGAGTCAGAGCTCAGTGGGAGCAACCAGTTCCCAGTTTGTGTCACCTCAGGAGGTCGCCATGGCCTAACAGCGGGGGCTGAAGCCCAGAGACACCATGATGTAGGTTGGAGCGGGTGTACTGAACAGGTAACAAGGTGGGCTCACACACTCTCCAGAACGTATGTAACAGTAAGAGCAACAACGGTCAGCTTAGCTAGCTTGCCCCTCTCCAGCAGCTTAGGGTACAAATAAGGACACATCCGTTCTTAACATTCACATTATTGTTCCAAGCTTCCTCTGGTCTAACTAGCATCATGCCCATTACCTCTCTCTCCTTTGCCCTATCCCTGCCCCCTGTTTTCAAGAACCCCGGGTCCTCACCACTCCAAAGGGATCAAACCTGTGCCCAAGTACCAGGCCACAGAGGATAGAGAAACTGACCGATTTACTCAGAGCCCATTGCAGTGCCCGTTTTACAGACAAGAAAGTTGAAACTCAAAGAGGTTAACTGACTTGCTGGAGGTCATGGAGGAGCCAGTTACCAGCAGCAGGCCACACAAACTTCAGAACCAGTCACTCGGCTAGTTCAGAGGGTCCCGGTGCAAGCAAAATGTGGGGAATTTAGGTAGAGGCCAGGGAAGAGGAATAAAATTAAATTTTATTTTATTTTTAGGGGAAAAAATGGCTGGAAGAAATAGAGTGGAGATGAGGATATAAGAGGATTTTGGTCACCTAAAAATTTCAGGGCGCTTTATAATTCTGTCCTTAAAAACAGATTTGCCATCCCTACCTACCCTCAGCTGCTGGCAAAAAGGAAGACCAGACTGACCATAACCCTCCGGAGACTTTGAAGTATTAACCTGTGTGTTGGATGAAGATGGTGTCACTTGAGGTCAGCCACCAGGAAAAATACCAAGATGTACTGTAACAAACCACCTTAACACATGGGGGTTTAAAACAATAAGCTTTTGTTATTGCTCTCCAGTCTGTCAAACCAGGCGTGTCCACTCATCTGGGTGAAGCTTGGCTCATCTCCACTGGGCTCACTCAGGCTCCCACAGCCTGTGATGGGTTGCCTGGGGCTAACTAGTCTGAGATGCTCTCACTCACATGTCGGGCGGCTGGCAGGCTGTCGGATGGGGCAATGGAGGGGCTTGGGTGTCATGTCTCTCATCATCCAGCAGGCTAGCTCGGGCTTGTTCACAGGGTAGCAACACAGTTCCAAGAAAGGAACAGAAGCATACAAAGCTGCCTGAACTGATGCAAAGCCAGCCACATTCAATCAGCTGCATCTTATTTGTCCTGAGGCAAGCACAGACTCAAGGGATGGGGAAATAGACCCCACCCTTGAAAGGATTTGCTTCAAGAATGTGCTGCAAGAAAAAAGATGTTGCGGCCATTTTTGAAAAACAGTCTACTACAGGTTGGCTTAAGGTAACAGAAATGCACGATATAAAGCAATAGGGCCAAGCAGTGGATAAACAGTGAGGGTTAGGGAGACCAGGAGGGCAGAAGGAAGAGATTTCTATGCCAGAAAACCAGTTTATTCATTCTTTGAACCAATATGCACTGAGTATCTACTGCAGGCCAGGCACTGTCCTGGCCCTGGGGAGGCAACGGGTGACAGACCCAGGACCCGCCCTCCTGGGGGCTTACCATTTAGAGCAGGAGACAGAATGTTCACTCTTCAGTTCACCTTGATCAGGGCTATGTCAGGGGAACTGTGGACAGCTGTGGGAACTCACAGGAGGGGCACCTAACCAGTCTGGGGTGGGAGAGGAACTAAGGATGTCTTCAGGGAAGAAACTCTGAAGCAAGATTCATGGCACTAACCATGCCAAAGAGGGGTTAGGGAAGAGACAAGAGCATGGGAAGCAAGAGAACAATGTTTGCAGAATCCCTCAGACGAGAGAGGGTGTGACTTGTTGGTTCACTGTGGCTGGAGTGAAGGGAGATGGGAGCTGAGAGAGGCAAATGGAGACGGGTGCAAGAGGAGCCAAGGAGTTGAGACTTCATGTGGAAAGATTTTTAGCTAGTAGGGGGCAAGATCAGACCGGCATTTTACAAAGACCACTTGCCCTATTAGTGCAGAAGATAGACTTTTTTTTATTTTGGTTAGCGGAGTGGAGGAGTAGGGTAAGATGAGATTCACAAAGTCCAGGTAGCCTATTTGAGCAATCCAACCAAGAAATGAGAGACGGACGGATTAGAGAGAGAGATTTCAAAGGATAAAGCTCTAGGATGGGTAATTGCCACCAGAAGACAGAAAATTCTAGAATGTTGTCTGGGATTTCCGGCTTCAGGCAGAGAGATAGATGGTGGTACTAGTCAACAAGACAGAAAAACTTGGCTAAAGGAAGTCGCCTTAATTGAGCACAAAATTTGATTCTAAGCTTCCCAGCAGCAAAGGCAAAGAGAAAGCAAGATAAACAACCTCATCTCACCACTCTTAAGCAGGCCTGGGCATGATGGAAACCAAACTTCCTCATGGGGTACACAAGGGGAATCTATCAAGGGGATCTCCATGGAAAGGACCATGAACCAAATACAGACAAGATCTTTGTAGTTTTATAAAAGATGCAGAAATGTTCTTTGCAGGCTTGTTCTGTATATCAAGCCCTGATAAGAGCCTAGAGCAAGATATTAAATCACAACCCTGCAGTCATTTGTGTGAAGAAGTCAGTGTAATGGCCTCTGGGTATCTCATTTGCTAAAGAGCTTTGAGTTCCAGGCATCCGGAGAAGTGAGGGATTGGATACAAATGGAAGGAACTTACGCTAATTAATATATTTTATTTTATAAACTGGAAATTAGGAGTTCATGACCCTAGTGCACAAATTAGTGCCCCAGGATAATTTTAAAGGAAAAAAATACAAAAGCCCCAATTCCAGCAAATACCATTAACAACACAATCAAATAAGTCTGAGCTTCATTTTTAAATGTTGAAGCAATTACAATCCATTGTGGGGGGTTTTTAATTACATTTTTTTTCCTGATTGCTAAAGTAGTTCAGGTTTATTATAGCAAATTGGGAAAGTTCAGAGAAGTGGAAACAAACAACAAAAAATCACCTCTAATCCCAGCAAAGATGACCAATTGTTGTTAATGCTGTGGTATATGTATCTTTCCAGTTGTTTTGTCTAGGCCAACATATAAGTAAATATTTTTCTCTTTAAAAAGCTGGGATAAGGTTGGATCCACTGTTTTGTAACCTGCTTTTTCCAGTCACATTTGCCAATGACAAATAGAAGGCTTTGCTTTCAAAAATTTAGTGTTCCAACGACCTCGCTTAATTTCTCAAAATTTATGTGTCTTTTGTCACTTGTGCAGACTTTGGTGCAGTTGCGCTGCTTGTCCTCACTAGCTTGTTGAAAAAGAGAAGCGAAGTTGGTGAACTTGACTTTTTCTTGCCAAGGACTTAATTGTGTCATTTATAATAGAGATCTTGGGGCCTGGCATTTGAGCACAGAGAGGAAGAAATATGCTAACACGCTGTGCTTCCCAGAGAGCACAGGAATAATTAGCCACCCCAAGGCCAGCCCTGAACAGATTGTGGCCTTGCTGCCTCATTTCCTGGGGAACTTTCCAGGGGAAAGCTCTCCTCTGATAGCTATGCCACAGGGAGGCAACCTCCATTCTTCCCGTCTCCTCCCTGCAGTGTCATCATGGTAGACTGCAAACATGGCCACAACACACTGCTACTCCTCCCACCGAGAAATGAAGGCTCTTTCCTCAGCCCTTGAATCGGGACTCATGATTCGCTTCCATTAATGGAAGAGACAGCCGCGACAGTGTGTTGGTTCTGCGCCTAGGACTTAAGAGGTCTTGCAACTTCTACTCTTGTTGTCCCCCTCCACCAACACACAGACAGCCTGGGTCAGCCTGTTGGATGATGAAAAACCATGTGGAGAGAGGCCCCATTCATTCTAGCCATTATAAACCAGCAGCCCCCGCGGACCATGGGTGAGCCTGGCTGAAATCAGCCAAGTGCAGCTCAGACCAGAAGGACTGAAACTGATGACTTACAAAATTGAGAGCTAAATAAGTACTAGTGGTTTTGGATTAGGAAGCTTTGGGGTAGTTTGTTACGCGGGAAAAGCTGACTGATACAGTCCCTGAGCATATTTGAAATAGATTTAAACACGGCATTGTGGATGAGAATCCGAGAGTTTAAATGTTGCCCTGACGAGACTGGATAAGTCCCACAAAGGCAGATGCCACACCTGTCTTGATCACTGTGGTAGCTACAGGTCCAGCACAGTGCTGGGGACGTAATAGGTGGTGCCTAAATGATAATAATAGCATTTGTTGAATGCTTACTATGTACCCAGCACTATGCTGCATGCTTTTATATCAATTATATTATTTTGCAATACGTAGAACAATGACCCTCACCACTACCACCAGAACAAAAAGAGATGTGAACGTCCTAATCCCCAGGACCTGTGGGCAGGGACTTTGAAGATGTAATTGTGTTAAGGACTTTGAGATAGAGAAGTTATCCTGGATTATCTGGATGGGTCCAACGTAATCTCAAGGGTCCTTGTAATAGGGAGGCGAGGGGGTCAAAACCAGAGAAAGGAGAAGTGACTATGGAAAACTAGAGGTCAGAGTGAAGTAACTTGAAGGCAGAGGAAGGGACCACCAGCCAAGAAATGCAGGCAGCTTCGAGAAGCTGGAAAGGGCAAAGAAACACATTCTTCCCTGGAGCCTCCAGAAGGAACACAGCCCTGCTGATCCCTTGATCTTAGACTTCAGGCCTCCAGAACTGGAAAAGAATAAATTCATGTGTTTTTTTTCTTTTTCTCCCCAAATCCCCCAGTACATGGTTGTATATCCTAGTTGTGGGTCCCTCTAGCTGTGGCACGTGGGACGCCACCTGAACATGTCCTGATGAACGGTGCCATGTCCGCACCCAGGATCCGAACCAGTGAAACCTTGGGCCACCGAAGTGGAGTGTGCGGACTTAACCACTTGGCCACGGGGCCATCCTCTAAATTCGTGTTGTTTTAAGCCACTAAGTTTGTGCTAGTTGGTTACAGCAGCAATAGGAAACTCATACAGATTTAATCCTCACAATGCTTTATAAAGTAAGCACTATTGTTGTATTTCCATTTGACGTATGAGGAAACTGAGACTCAGACAGGTAAAGTAACGTGCCCAGCTGTTCAGTGGCAAAACTGGATCAAACCTGGTCTCCTAAAATTGACGCTGTAGGGCCTCCCATTGGGTTAGGGAAAGAGCACTAGATGTGGAGTCCAGACTGGAAGCACCTCTCTAAAAAATGGGAGGAGCAGTCGGATCAGGTGACCTCAAAACCCACTTCCTGTTCTGATTTTCTATAAATGGGCATATTTCAGGGCTAGGTTCCCAACTCACAGGAGGACCAGGCAGGACTCGGAGGGGCTCGATCATGCCTGAAGAAGGAGTCAAAAGAAATCTCTGGACAGTATGGACCACATCAAACTAGGACTTTTGAGAAAGATCGGGTTGTCAGAATTCTAGCAGAGAGCACCGCAGCCCCCTGAAACCCATTAGCCACCCACCCAGCCCTGTGTGCGTCAGCTCATGGCTCGCATGGAATTGACCCGGCTCCAGCCCCAGGATAGGCTGCAATTGGCCCAACCCCTGGTAATCTCATCTCCCCTGCCACAGTGATTGATTCAGATGTGATTAGAGTGACAACTGATACTTTTGTTTAGTGATTGGAGAAAGAAAATCTCTTATTCTTGAGAGTGTAGTACACAAGTATGAGGCCTGGGACTGCTATAGCCCCTTGGCTACAGTGAGGAAGCCAGTTTGAGGACAAAGGCAGCACTCAAAGAAGGGCAGAGCTGAGAGAATTACAGAGAAACTGAGCCAGATCCTTGATCAAACTATTCCTGAATAGGTCTAATCTACCTCTGGACTTTTAAGTTATAAAACCTAATAAACTTCTTTCACGGTTTAGAGTAGTTTTAGTTTTGGGGTGTTTTGTTTTTTATTTCTTGTGTATTTTAAAGCAAAACTATCCCAACAGATACCAACCAGTCACTTCTAAGCTACCTATTTTAAAAGGCAGCAATAGCAGCCATCTTTCATACAATTTAGCTTCCTGGGAGAATCATTTGGCTCTTGGTCATCTCTTTCATCATGCCTCTTGCCTTCCCCCTAGTCAACTCCGGCTCCCTGTGTCCTTAGCACCTGGTTGAGCCTGGCCAGCTCATTTTGGAGTCAATTTTCCTACTTTGTATCAGCATGTATTTCTTTGGTCTCTGCTCCACTACGGGCTCCTGTTTTTGTCTTGAATTTCTTCATCATGAATCTGGGCTGGTCTAATGTGCCAACGTCATCTCAGCTTGAAGCCTCTGCCTGGAACCCACATATTGGTGGTCAGAACATCTGGGCCTGACCTGTTCCTCTAAGGAGGACTGGGAAGCCCTGACATTCCCACTATTTGAACCCTCCGAGTGATGAAATGGTCCAAGGACAGGGGATACTGCTCAACTGTCCAAACTTGGGTGAAATATCAAGCAGGCTAGAGTCATGAAGCGAGGATTCTGTCTCCCTGGACATCACCAAGCAGAGGCTAGACTGGCACAGACTGGGGATGCTTACGGGAGGCAGCCTCACCTAGGGGATGAACCAGGGACAGAAGAGTAAAGAGTTCTGAGTTCTAGACCCACAAAGGGCTGTGATGTCTTGGCCAGTTTGCTTACCTTTGCTGGGCCTTGTTTTCCTCGTCTATAAAATGAGTTTAAACTAGATAGGGATGTTGAACCTGGAATTCAAGCAGGAATTTCAGTTTTCCAGTGAGAATACCATGATAGTCTTCATAATGTTATCAAAGGAGGATATACACCAAAATCTAAGAACTACAGGCCTAGATTATCGTAAAGCTTCTTTCCAGCATGCAGTCTGTGATTCTAGACGAGTGAGTACAATGGAATCCCTCTAAGGATGGGAGACATTGCAAGTGCATAAGGTGCAAATCGCGGAAGTCAAGGTCGCCCCACGCTCTTCAATTGTATATAAAATGCAGAACTGTATATACGTTCAGATTGCATAGATTACCCTGCACAGGCATCTTAGGCACACTAACATTGAGAGCCACTGAGCTAGACCCGAAGAAGAAACAAAGAGAAGTTCTATTTGCAGGTACTTCCCAGCTCAAACCAATCTCCTCCAAAAGAACTAGACCCCCGAATCAAAACTTAGACTGTGAGATAAGGTTTACATCATTCCCGGGGTGTACACAGTGCTGGTGGAGCAGAGGAAGGGCCCCAGTACTGCACGGTAGGCACTTGGGGAAGCTGAGAAAGGCTCTAGAGGATGTGACCCAAGGGCGTGGAAGGGCGTCCTGGGAACGCGTGAGCAGAGGCATGCAGACGTGGATGCTCGGGTGCTCAGGGACTGGGAAACATCCTGTGCATGTAGGGAGGGGCCCCGCTGGCCATGAGAGTGGGGAGGAGGGTAGGCCAAGTGTTCAAGGCTTAGTGAGCTTTGTGAAGGGCTTACCACCCACACTGCGAGGCAGGGCAAAGGGCATATACACACTGGTGGGGCAGCAAACAGAACTCCTCTGGGCAAACACAGCTCTGGGCCTCCTGGAAGGACAGCAGCCTGGCTGGGCCTCAGATGGCTTAGGGGACAGTCTGCCTGCAGAATCCCCCTAGCTCTGTGCAGAGGATTGGCTGAAGGCAAGTAAAGCCTTCTTCTTGGACAAGTTAGGCTCTCCCTGCCAGGAGTGGTTTCCTAGGTTAATAGTGCAGCCCTGTGTTTTGACTCGCACATCAGTTATCCATTGCTACATAAGAAATAATCCCCTAATTTAGCAGCTTCAAACAACGCACATTGATTATCTCAGTTTCTGTGGGTCAGGCGCTTTGGAGCTGCTTAACTGAGTGCTTCTGGCTCAGGGTCTCTCAGGAGGTTGCACTCAAGACGTCCGCTGGGGCTGCTGTCATCTGAAGGCTTGACCGGGGCCTCCTGATGGCTCACTCACATGGCTGTTAGCAGGAGGCTTCAGTTTCTCTCCACATGGGCCTACCCATAGCACTACCTGAGTGTTCTCATGACCCGACAGCTGACCACCTTTAAAGCAGACAATCCAAGAGAGCAAGGAGGAGGCCACAATGCCTTTGTGCCCTAATCTCGCCTGTCATACTCTGTCACATCCTCCACCTTCTATTCATTATAAGTGAGTCCCTGAGTCCAGCCCACACTTAGGGGAGGGGAATTAGGCTCCACCTTTTTAAGGGAGGGATATTAAAGAATATTGGATATATTTTAAAATCACCATAACGCAATCTAGAATAGTGATTTTAAGAATTTTCTTAGATATGAAAGTCCAGGTAGGAACAACCTCTCTAGGTTTATAGTTCTCTGATTTTGGTGTGCATATGAACCATCTGGTGGGGGTGGGGCGGGTGTTGTTAAGGGTAAAGATTCCTGTACCCACCTCCAAGATATTCTATATTAGGAGTTCTGGAGTGGGGCCCAGAGTTGGCATTGTTGGAAAAGTCCCTCAGAGTATTCTAATGAAGGTAATTGGGGTCCAGGAATCTGCATTTGACAAGTCCCCAAAGTTACTCTGATGCTGGTAATCTGTAAAATTACTGCCATTGGAATTGACAATAATTGCCCACTGAAATGGCAGTATTAGAAATTCCAGATCAATTGGGAATAACCGGGTGGAAAGTCTGGTCAAGGACTAAAGCAGGAACAGAGAAGCACTGCGCACAACTCCCCGTGCATACACCTGCAACCCACAGAGCTGGGCAGTCGCAACTCACTTCCCACTCTCCTGGGCAGAGTCAACCCCGCACTCCAGACAGCCCCCTCCAATCACTCAGAGTTGGCACGAGCCTTGACGTCTATTTGCCATCGCAGCCACAGGTCCCGGAATCTATTTAGTTCAGATGCTTGACACTGATTTGAAAATCCTAGCAGGAAAGAGATTTCTCCAGCGTGCATGGAGAAGGAGCTGAGCATAGCTGTTATCTCTTCCAGAACTGAGCAGGGATGATGGGATGGGAGGGCACCTGACCGGCCCTTAGCCCTGGGAACCTGCGGTCTGGTTCAAGCATTGGAACACAGCAGTCGGTGGCCGCACAGAGGCACATGCTCCCCCTGGATGGGGAGCAGAGTTTATGAGGTGGCCCAGGAGGCGGCCGTTTGTGGAGCACTGTCTGGGTTTTCACCCGGGCTTTCAGGAAACTTGCCAGGAGCCCTTGTGAGTTTCCAGCCATTGTCTGGGTCCCTCTTGCCCTCTTTTTATGGGATGGTTTATGTCTGCTCCTCGGCCCTGGGAGGGAGCCTACACAAGAGTTGCTAAGCAGCTGCTGGAGGCTTTCTGTTTTAAGCTGGGACGCTATTGTCTCTCTCTTTATTTCCTGTAAGGAGCCGTGACCCAGGTGGTTCAGGAACCGCTGCCCGGTCTGCAGCGTTACTGGTCCGTAAACAGGCAACGAGCAAGCAGAGCCGTCGCACAGCGTGAGGAGCAGGTGAGGGTATTCGAGCCCGGTCATTAATAACGGCAACAAAGCCGGCCTCGGCCCTGGTGCGCACACGCCTCCTGCCGAGGTCACCTCCAGCTCTGGGATCTGACCTCCCTGCGCGGGGGGCTTCCCCTGCAGGGACACCAGCCCTCAGACAGTTCCGCACAGGTTCTCCTGGGCTGGGTTTTTACCCAAGCTTCAGAATCAGGATAACCCTTCCCAAGAGGCCAGGCTTGACACGGCATCGGCTTGATCCCCTGCAGACTGTCCTCCCCAGCCCCTTCCCCCGACTGCCTGTCTTCAGCTGAACCATTTTGAAGACAACTCTGTATAATTCCACCTCCTCCCCTTCATCGTGCTCCTTGTTGAAAAAAAAGGAAAAGAGAGACATGGAAAAAAATTCACCTTACATCCAGAGATAATGACCGCCAACATTCTGAAATATTTCTTCCAGACTTTTTCTTTCTCTCTGCATGAATATGTATCTGGATGTGTTTGTGTGCGTATCACTTCCATGCGTCGTTAGGCAATTCTGTCCTTGTGTGAACGTCACAGAGAGCACTCACACAAACCTGGATGGTATAGCCTGCTACACACCTAGGCTATATGGTACTAATCTTAGGGGACCACGGTTGTATATGTGGTCCATTGTTGACTAAAACATCATTATGCGGCACAAGACTGTATGTGTGTGTGTGTGTATGTAACCACTGATATTTTGGGTAGGATAATTATTTGTTATGGGGCTTTCCTGTGCCTTGCAGGATGTGTAGCAGCTTCCCTGGCTTCTATATTTGTGATAACCAAATATGCCTCAGACACTGCCATATGTCCCCTAAGGCGCAAAATCACCCTCACTTTAAAACCACTGATTACACGCACACATGCATTTACAAAGTGGAATTATACTGAAAATACTGCCTTAGCTTTTTTTTTTTTTGAGGAAGATTAGCCCTGAGCTAACTGCTGCCAATCCTCCTCTTTTTTTTTAAAGATTTTTTTTTTTTCTCCTCAAATTTTTCCTTTTTCTCCTCAAAGCCCCCCGGTACATAGCTGTATATTCTTAGTTGTGGGTCCTTCTAGTTGTGGCATGTGGGATGCCGCCTCAGCGTGGCTCGATGAGTAGTGTCATGTCCGCGCCCGGGATTAGAACTGATGAAACACTGGGCTGCCTGCAGCGGAGCGTGCGAACTTAACCACTTGGCCACGGGGCCAGCCCCCCAATCCTCCTCTTTTTGCTGAGGAAGACTGGCCCTGAGCTAACATCTATGACCATCTTCCTCTACTTTATATGTGGGATGCCTACCACAGCATGGTTGGACAATCGGTGCCATGTCCACACCTAGGATCCGAACCAGCAAACCCCTGGGCCGCTGAAGCGGAATATGCACACTTAACTGCTGCACCACCGGGCCAGTCCCAGCCTCATTTGTTTTTAATTTACTATGTCATGAACTCCTCCTGTGTCAACTATTAGAAATTTACAGGCTTATTTTCAGTGGCCTCAGAGCTGTCCATCAGTTGGGCTTATAAATGAAGTCATTTACATCACCAATCCCCTATTATTGGATCTTGTGTATAAAACAAACAATATCACACATCCTGTGTTATAAGCTACTTTTTATTTATTTATTTATTTTTGTTTGTTTTTCTTTTTTTGTGTGTGAGGAAGATTGGCCCTGAGCTAATATCTGTTGCCAATCTTCTTCATTTTGCTTGAGGAAGATTGTTGCTGAGCTAACTTCTGTACCAGTCTTCCTCTATTTTATGTGGGATGCTGCCACAGCGTGGCTTGATGAGTGTTGTGTAGGTCCACACCTGGGATTGGAACCTGTGAACCCGGGGCCACCACAGCCGAGCACGGGAACTTAACTGCTACACCACCGGGCCAGCCCATATATAAGCTACTTTTTAAATTTATGATGTCATGAACATCGTTCCACATCACAGCTGTGGGGTGTTGACCCAATAATCCCACCTCTCTGAACCTCCCTGTCCTCATCTGTAGAATGGGGATGCACTGTGAGAACGACTTACCAGAATGGGGGCCAGCGCCTGGCACGGAGAACACCCTCAGCAGAGGGCCACAGCTATAGCTAAAGTCCTTGTTACCATCTCTGTGTCCTGGTTTTCAAATGGCTTTTAGTGGCCAGCCCTCATATGGAGGCACCATACATTATTCAATTTGTCCCTATTCATGGACTTTTAGGTGGTTTCTGAATTTCCACCGTCATAAATGTCCCTGCCATTAACACAACCATTAAGAGTTCCCCTGACAACTTGGGAAACCAGTGAAAGAGAACAAGCTACGCCACCTGTCTGAACCTGAGGCTGTGGAACACGAGAGGCACATCATTCTCTTCACGGCCCAGTTTTAGAAACATTTCTAAACGCTCAGCCCACCCTCCCTGCCCCCGCAAGTCCTGTCAAGGGGCTAACCGTGGGGCTCCTGGGCTAAACCCTGGATAATTTTTCCTGCTTTCATATCAAGCCCAAACCCCCAGCTTCCTGCCTTGAGACCACCCCAGGAGTATACTCGAACACCTGCGACATGCCCCTTCTATTCTTTTCTATTTGTTTTTAAGTTATGTACGGATGTGCAATATTTGTTGTATACAAGGTGTGTGTAAACATATTTGTACAGTTTAAAGAGCAACAGTAAAATGAATTCTCCTGTATCTACCACCCAGAGCAAGACACAGAACCTTCGATACCCTGGAGCGCCCACACCCACGCCTGCTCTCCTGCGGGGAGCTTTCCCGGAGGGTACGGGTCGGAAGGGGAGGGTCGGCTGGAAACAGCGGCGGTCAACAAACCAGATTCCACCGGCGCCCTTGCTTGTCCCCAGCGGCTCTGTGGCCTTGGGCATGTTAGTCAACTCTGAGAGCGTCTGTTGATAAAGCTTGAGTCTGGTGTCTGGCACCAAGTCGCTGCCACAGCACAAAAGCTGCTGTTTTCATCATGGGGATCGTTTCTGGACAGGGCATGCAGAAGCACGCTCGCCCGGCTCTGCCAGTCCTTAGCACTGTGGTTCCAGGCAGGGCAAGTCCCAGGCCTCAGTTTCTCAGCTGGGAAGTAGAGAGGAGAGGCTCCCTAGAAACTCTCAAATTTCCTTTCTTTCTGGCTCTGGCCTTTTGTAATTCTACCAATTATTAAGCCAAGGAAAATGGGGTATGTTGAAGCAAGAACTTAACACGAGGGCTCAGTAGACAGTGCCCTTAGCTGGACTCCAGAAAAAGACGATGTCACTGGCCCAAGGTCACGTGGTCAGGAGGTAATAATCTGGTTAATAATGACAATATTCTAGGCACTTATTCTGGGCTCCCTGTGTTAAAGGCTGCACATGGATTGTTTTATTTTACTCCGAAGACAAGACTCTCTGATGGATGCTATTCTTCGATGCCTATTTTACAGATGTGAAGACTGAGGCTCAGAAAGGCTGTATGGCTTGTCTGCAGTCATAGAGCCCCTGGTCTTTTCGAGTGGTGAGCCTGTGCTCTAACCAGCACGTCTCACTTAGGGATCTGGTTAACATGCAGATTCTGATTCAGCAAGTCAGGGGTGGGCCTGAGACCCTGCGTTTCTAAGACATCCCCAGGTGACGCTCATGCTGTTGGTCTTCTCACCACACTGTGAGTAGCCAGGCTGAAGCTCTGCACCGCCATCCCAGCGCCAGGTGGAGGAGGGGCCGGGTCTTCCCACTCCTTTGTCTCAGTGAGCATAAACCTCATTTTTGGGGATCTGCCTCCGCTTGGTTACCCGCGGAAACCAGGTGAAGGAGGGAAGAGGCCTTGGGGATATACACACAGGTGGTAAAACCTAAGAAGCAGACCAAAACTATGAGTAACCAAGTCTAGGGGCCTCGTCCTCCACCCGTCCTGGCCCAGCACCCGCCCATCCGCAGCATCAAGCCCGGAGCACGGCCTTGGTGCCGTCCGGGGAGCGAAGGGGAGTCTTCTCAGGCCACAGGCTACTGCGGAAGTCTTTGCCCAAAATGAGCTCTGCTTGCATTTCCAGATGGTTCCCGGGGCCCCTCGGCCCCCACAGCATGATAACCCGGCACGACTTTTCTATCCAGGTGAGATTGGGATTCAATGATTTTTTTTTTATTTTAAACTATTTTTAAATATTGATGATCTGTCCCAGCACCCTCCACGCATACTCTCTTCGGGGCAGCACATGGGGATCACTAAGTTTGCGATAACTGGCAGATTTCCTGTTGCACTCACTCTCATTGGTTAGGCTCGCCTCCCTGCACAGTCCCGGGAATATAAGAACCTGGAGAACAGAGATTCCGCCTGCTTCTTGAGCCCACCTTAACGCCCCAGCACAGCGCTAGTGAGTGCTTGAGAAACCTATGACTCCACCTTCTGTGACAATCACACGTGTGGGGATCCTCAAGCTAATGGCTGGGCTTGTGTCTTTTAGTGACATCCCTGCCTCCCCCCACCCTTCCTCTCTGCCTGCACCCTGGTCCTGTGTACTCTCTGGGTCTTCCGAGGGCTGTTTGGTTTCTCAGTGTTGGAGTTTCAGATGGTGGGCGTGCCTCCTCTTTGGTGGGTTGGAGTTATCTTTCTGCTGTTGCTCTCTGAGCTGGTACAGCCTCTCCTGTTGCAACCTTGGCCATGACTCACTCATTAGCTATGAACTTGCCCACTCTCTCACTCCTCCGGGCTTAATTGCCCACCTTCCCTAAGGTCAACTGGCTTTTCAAGGCAAAGGACTCCCAGCTACCGTAAAAGTCTGCCAGTGGCCAGAAAAGAACACTGGTGGACACAGGCTCCGAAATGAAGAGTCTATAGGCCTGATGAGGTCTTGCTGTGGCTCCACTGACAACATCTCTTTGCCCCAGGCCTCTTTTTTTCACTCCGAATCTCCGGAGGCCTCCTCTTCTCTGTTCTGGAGACAAATTCCTGCTTGTCCCAGGGAGAAGGGCAGCACAGAGGAAATCTCCCTCCATAGGGAACACGCACAATGCACCCCTGCAGAATCCTGGCTCACAGCAGCCCTCAGTCCTGCTTACTGCTCTCAATAGTGATGATGATGTTGGGGGAGGAGTCATTTATTTACAGCCAAAGAATAGCTATTTTTATTACATCCCAGGAAAAGAAAATCAGGGCTCCACACACTGCTTCTGACTGCTTCTGGGTCCCACATACCAAAAGGGAGCCGTTTCCTGTTGACAAGAAGAAGTTTCGAGTTTCTCCCTCTGGCAATGTTTACTTGTTCCAGACTTTTGTTGAAATCTCTGCTTTGTATCTCTCCCTGCTGAGGACGGGGACTTGGGACACAAGCTCACAGTTGCTTTTTAACCGCACACCTTCGTGAGGGTGCCCGGCCTCCAACCCTTCACAGATGTGCTGTCAAATTCCCATCACGGCATAGCATTTATTTTGGCTGCCACCAAGGGTCTCTGCTTTGTCCTCTTAGTGGTGCCCGTCAAGTCTGGGGGGAATTTACATATAGGCTATTACAAGCAAGGGAGTCTTATGATGAGATGTGTAGATGTGGAGTCCAGAGGAAAAGCAAAACATTAATTTTTCCCAGCAAGTCATTCTTTGGTGCATAAAAGTGGGCCTTTGGAACCCTTATTGCTCTGGTCTCCCTGGGTCCCCTCCCGCCACTGCTGTCTGTTCCCGGTCCTGCCAAGATCCCCGCATAATGATGCATCTCCCCCTTGCTGCTCTCCCCCTCCAGGGTCCTGGCTCCACAATGAAATAGTGGCAGCAATTCTGTCCTTTTGAGTCCTCAGAGGGAAACAGCTAAACAAGAGAAACACGTCTTTTACAAAACTGTGGTGCGCTGTTATGCAAACATAAACTCCCCGAAGTCTGCTTTTCTGGGAATTGCATCAGAGGAGGAAAGGAAAGAGGAGGAACAGAAAACCTCATCTTGCCCCGATGCTGCTGATGCTGCTTCGCAATATTCTGTGCAATGCGGAGCTGAGGAGTGGGCCTCGTGGAACGGAACAGGAGGGCAGGAAAGAGGAATGGCCCAACGCCAAACCAGCCCTAACGGAAGAGGGGTTTACAGTCTGCACGAGAGCTTGTCTGATGAGTAGGTAAATGAGCAGGGCTAAGGCGGGAACTCCCTCTCAGACCTGACCTGTGGTACAAGGCGACAGAGTGGATATGTGATACCTGCAGAGGCCTTTATAGGAACCGAAGACGCTATTATCCCGAGGAGATCACAGGGTATTATCATTCTGACAGTTTGGGGTTGGGTTAAGTCTTTTGGTTTTAATTCCTTCAAGTGTGCCACAAGACCTCCAAGTCCATTTTTACTGCTTTCAGTGTAAACCTTTAAGCTTGACAAGGCCTTCGGTGAATCCAGGCTACACACAAATGCCAACAGAGGTGCCTTCAGGGGTATGTATCCTGTGCAATCACACAGGGTCCCTCTTAGAAGGACCCTGTTCTTGGTTTAACGCTCTGCTGTCACCATTTGAAATTCATAATAATTTTTGAACAAGGGGCCTACATTTTCATCTCATGCTGGGCCCTGCAAATTACACAGCCAGTCCTGAACACCAAGGATGGTCATTGGATTTCTGGGACCATCCTTTTGGGTTATGTTTTCTTTTCCTTGCAATTAAAACAAAACTCTGGTAATTGCCAGAACGATCAAATATTAGGAACTGGACTGAGAGCCACACACATGGTGGGCCCAGAGGGAGGAATCACCCCTCCCAGTCCCAGGCCTCTGTGGGAAGTGGGTTTCAAGCATGAAGGGGGCGATTGTGGGGGGACCTCGTGTGTGCCCTCGGCTCTTTCGCTTCAGAGTCAGGGAGCCCTGCGATGCCTCACAATCTAGTGCAATATTGTCCCTCTGCCAGAAGCACATGACTAAAACTCCACCTCCCGGTCTTAGGAGATCCATTCCATTCTGTTCCTTGGGCCTGAATTTAACGGCTATTCGCTGTGTCCAGAGGGCACTGTGTTAGGGCCGGGGAGGGGAGGAACTCGGGGTACGGTATAAAGACACACCGTCCCACAGCTAAAAAGGACTTTATTGGGACAACTGGGGAAATCTGAATATGGCCTGTATGTTAGAGAGTCTTATTGCATCAGTGGTAAGTTTCTTGGGTGTCATCATGGCATTTTCGGTTATGTAGGAGGACACCCTTGTCTGGCAGACACAGGCTAAATTTCATGAAGTCTGTAACTCACTTTCAGATAGTTCAGGAAAAAAAATATATATATATAAAATAATTTTTTTACATAAAATGTATCAGAGTTTTATAAGAGAGTCAATTATCTTATAATGTTTCTCACTGAAGAGTCTCTCTCTATATATATTTGTCCCAAATACATTATTAAATATAATCAAATTAAAATATAACACATTATATAATTATAATGTTTATATAAATATATGTTGAGAGGAAGAGGGAGTAGGAGAGATAAAGCAATTGTGGGAAAATTTTATTGATTCATGAAACCGGCCGAAAGTGTATATATTCTTTCGATTTTTCTTTGGTTTGAAATTTTTCTAAATAAAACGTTGGGAGGGGAAGTGCACTCTCTCTCCAGGGGAGCCATCCTCACTGGGAGACAAGACGTCTGTCTGTCTTAGTTTGGGTTTCCCCAGAAGCAGAGCCTGAGATAAAGATTCAAATGCAAGTCGTTTATTTGGGGGGTGATCCTGAGAACAACCTTAGTGGGAACGTGAGACAAGGGGAGGCAGCCGATAAAGGGGACATTACCGAGCCAGCTACCTCTGAGATTAAAGGGAGCTTTGTCCCACTGGGGAACTCTGGAGTCACATAGAACATCCCAGAGGAGACCCAGGGTATTTCTATACCAGTGCAGTCACAGGTTAGGGCTGCTCCCATGGCGGGTGGGCTGGAGAGACTGCGACAGCCAGAGCAATGCTCCTGGGTAATTGGCAGTGGGCTGGGCACAGCCCTGGTAAGGCCTGGCAGCTGTGCTGTCATCATGCATCCATTCCATCATTCAACCAGTTTCTATCTAGCATTCACACGGGGCCAGGCCCTGTGCTAGATGCTGGGGAAATAATACTTCTTCAGACAGAGATGACCCCTGCTCCTATAGGGGGAAGGAAACAAACAAACAAAAGCAGGTATAAAGCAACTAGCAACAATAGGGAGAATTACAATGCATCCATTCGCCTAGTCCGCAGACTAACTAAGCACCTACTATGTGCTGGTCATAATTCTAGACATGGGGATACATAGATGAAATAAGTATTGCAGGTCCTCAAGCAACTCATGGATTTTCTTTTTTTTTTAAGGAAAAAGATCTAATCAAAGTCCTTACTGCTCCAGATGGGTGATGAGGCATTGAAATCCAGCTGCAGAGACTCGTAATGAATGGGCCCCATCATTTGCATTTAGTTAGGGAAGACTCCCTCCTCCCTCCCCGACTTCCCACTGCACTGGGGGTGCTGACTCTGCCTGTGAGCCGACCCCAAGGAAGGTCCTTCAATGAACTCGATTTGCTCCTGAGACAAGTGCCCCAGAAGCAGGTACTCTAACCCCGTCCTGGAGACCCCGGGTCTTCTGGGTGGTGTGGCACCTGTAAGAGGAGGAAGGAGGGAGACCTGGGGTCCGCCTGTAGAAATCACGCTGCCTCCATTTCTGCCCAGCTACCTGGGGCCCTCCCGCACATGGACCCCTTGGCGTGTAAAAATAAACGTATCAACAAAATCTGGTTCAGTTCCCTCCTAAACACCAACTGAATTATTCGTACAAGATTCGCCGTTTAACTGATGCTGGCAGAATGTTGCGTGATTTCAACATCAAACACATCGCGCTTCAGTCACAGCGGCCCTGAGGAACAAAGACAGAAAAGCGTGTGGCACGCGTTAGAGACATCAAACTGCGGCTTCGGGAAGTGGTGGCTGTCGTTCAAGCAAAGCAAGAGGTGGGACTCAGCGCTTTAAGGACTGCAAACCCACTGTTCTGAGTTGGTTTTCTTTCAACACGGTGTAGATGAATCCTTTTCTTTTGATCAAGGCTTGACTGCTTTCCTGTAATTTGGATGAAGCAGGGAAACCAGCAGTTTTTAATGGGAAGCCCAAGGAAAGCCTTCTATCTGGGCCGCGTGATGGATTCTGAATGGCACCAGGCTGCTGGTGGGAAAGCTGCACTGGGAGGCTGCCTCCACCCCACCCTTCATTGGGCCAGCTCGGGGCAGCCCACACCCAACATTATTCTGGGCTCCAGGCCTCTCAAAGCCTCCTTTCCCTCTCTTCTACCAATAACCTGTCCTCTCGTCCTGTAGGCCCTGCCTCTGTCTCTCCAGGCTGTGTGCCGCCACTCACGGCCACTCCACAAAGTGGGCCCACAAGCCAACATCTCAAGCTGGGTGTCAGCAGCGGCCCCTGGTTGGTCTTCAGCCTCCAGCCTTGCCTCCCTCCGGCCTCTCCACCCACAGGGAGCCTCCTAAAGTGCACATCTGCTCCTGGGCTTCTGTGCTTGAGCCCCCAGCGCTCCCTCTGCTCCTCAGGATGAAGCCTTTCTCCTTGGCATAGCCTTGGGCCCTCCACTGCTTCCCACCCTCCACCACACCGCCCCCCGCCTCCAGCCTCCTGTCTCCCCTTCTCCACCTCTACACCCAGGCAAACTCAACCACCTGCTCTGCCTCAAACACCGAGACGTCTGCAAATGCCCTTCCCTCCTCCTGGAAAGGACTTCTTCATTCCAGTCCCTCTCACCTTCCTAGACCCTCTTTCCACTGAACCAATTTTCCCTCCTCTGTCTAGACTTGGCTTAGACGCCCCCTCCTCCGACTAGCCTTCTCTGACCCCTCGCACCTGGGTGAGCTGCTCTTCCCACCAACCTCTGCTACCCAGTCCGAGCCCCCCACACCAGTCGGGTGTGCTGGCTTCTGTGTCCACCCCACACCAGACAGGCTCCTTGTCTTTCCTTTAACTGGCAGTGTTTCACAGAGCTCCTGCTGTGGAACACAGGCTCCATAAATGTGTGCAGGACAGATGAATGAATGAATGAACGAATGGATGCTTGTTGGGCCTCTAGTCCATTGCTGAAATGGGGTTCTACATCAGAGCTGTGTGCAGTGTGGTCCACCCAGTGGGTACCAGTTGGCAACAAATTAAGTGTAGAAATTGAGAGTAAGTGTTTTAAAACCTTTATAACAATTCAGCTGAGTACTTTGATGTTGGCTCCGTCTAATAATAAAGATGTTGCGCTTGTATTCTGTATGCCTGTTTTATATATTTATATAAGCAGTTTTCTATTAATTTATTTTTATTGTATTTTATGAAAGTAGTGGTCTGCAGTGGATTCGAAATCTAAAAGACTGATCCTTTACGCCAGATAATTTGAGAAGCACTGTTCTACACCCTTCCTGGGGTGACAACATGGGCGGGGGTGTGTTTGTGTGGTTGGGGGCTACAGAAAAGGGAAGATTTAGAAGGTAAGCCAGGTTGAATCTGTGTTTTCAGGGGATGCTTTTCCATATGATGCTCTCAAAAAGCTTTCTGAGAACCTAACAATCCAGACGATAAACAGCTCGTAGAACACTCTCCTGAACCCTGGGCCCCAAAAGGGAGAATAAATTGCGGCTATGAAGATCATCCTATTGGCCTAACTGACGCAGACAGCGCCGTGTCCCGGGGCCCACACCATCACAAACGCGTCCGTCTCCACCGCACTGGAGACGTGATTTTTAAATCTGTTTCCTCACTTTCCCCAAATCTGGCTTCCATTAGAGAACTATTTCCCAAATTAACCTCTGTGCCCTCTCAAGTAAAGAATGTGAGAGATTTCTACCAACTATTTTCTCCTGTTTCCAACATGCCACATGTGCTTAAAAGGAGGCAGCGATTTCCAGGCGAGAAGTGGTTGTGAAAGGATCATTTCAGCAACTGTTCTTTGAAAATCTGCACAAATTCATCTAATGAAAGGCGCCCCTTTGCTCCCCCAGCAGTCTCTCTGTTGCCATCCTGAGACCAACGTTTAATTGATGCTAAGGAATTTCACATTAAATCACTTTGCAACTGCTGAGCAAGTGGAAAGATGACGTCCGCAGAGCCAAGGGGCTGTGTGATGGGGAGCCTGGGTCGTGGATGAACTTTATCTGTGTTCGTGAGGAGAGATCAAATAAGTCACTGGTGGCCCCAGCAACACTGAGTTATCATTCTCCACACTTGTTAAGAAAAAGGTCAGAACACAGGGTGGTGATCATGTATTCCAGGCCCGCGTTCCGTCTCCCCAGAAACGGTTTTCTGAGCCATGGCCTCCAGAACCACACACGTTGGGTCATTTCTTTGAAGGCAGAGCTACACACACATTAGTGGAAAAGTTCAGGGCCCAAAGTGTCATTTCAGAAACGATGAATCAAGGCATTTAGGTAAATGGACTCAGCCTGTGAGCTTAGAATCAGAAGCACTCCTTTTCCGGATAGGAAATGCCACCATGTCCCATTCCTATACCCACACCCTATATTCACACTCATCTATACTAACTCTGGGCTTGGCTGGGAGACTTCATTTGACCGATGGGACAATGGCAAATGTGATCCAGGTAGGGATTGGAAATGTGCTCGTGCCTGGGCATGCCCTCTTTGCTGGTCTTTGGAACCCTGAGTCCCCAGGGGAACAAGCCTGGGCTCGCCTACTAGAGGATGAGAGGCCACGTGGAGCAGACACTAACCATCCCAGCTGAGGCCCTTCAGTACCACCCAGCCTGCCTGCTCCAGATATGAGAGGCCGTGCTGGCTCACACAGCCCACGCCGAGCCTGCAGCTGACCGGAGAGACCGGTCAAGCCAGCCCAGACAAGAGGAACCACCACTGACCCACAGAATCATGAAAGATAACAATTGTTTGTTGGTTTACGCCATCAAGGTGGTTTGCTACCTAGCAAAAGCCAACTGATACACATTTATTCACTCGTTTATCCCCTTGGTCATAGTAACAAATATCTCTTGAGTGCCTTCTGTTGGGTCACTGTCCTAGGTAGAAAGGCAAGTGCTCCTCAGCCGTCAGTCCCTTGAAGCCAAGGATGCAGCTTGTGTGTCTCTGTATCCAGGCCTCATCCAGCCTGGCATATAGGAGGTCCTCAAAAACTTTGTCTTATAAACACCTGATCTGGAACGAATCCCAAGGGGAGAATTATAGATCTCAAGCTTTAAAAGTGCAGGTTGCTTGACTCAGCAATTCCACTTCTGAGAATTTAAGGAACTATTTTTCAGGATGTGTGCAAGAATTTAATTATAAGAATGCCCTGTCATAGCCTTGTTTACAGTGGCTTCATTTGATTTGGTTGGAAACGCACCGGTTGCAAGAGTTGGTTTGGTTTCTATGACAATTTGGTTGACACAACCAATCCCGGGGAGGGGTCATTTTGATCCATGGTGGGGTAGCTTTATGACCTTTGGACCTTCAGACACAAAATATTTTTCAGAAATGTTGGGGTTTTATTTTTCTCCACTTTTTAAATTTCTAATTCCCTTTTAGCCAATTAAACATGCTTCTGGGCTGCTAATGATAATGAGAAGCAGGAAACAAGTTTTATGTCTGTCAATAGGGAGTTGCTTAAATGGCGGCAGAAGCATAACATGGATGCTTTTCATTATATGTACAGTAGACATATTGTATATTGTATGTACAGAAGAGGTATGACAGAAATATACGCCTCTGTTTACATCAAAAGATGGTCAGAGTTCTCCAGAGAAACAGAATTGAGAGAGGGGGGCAGAGAGAGAGAGAGAGGAAGAGAAAGAGAGTTTTTTAAGGAATTAACGCACATGATTTGTGGGGGCTGCCAAGTCTGAATTTGCAGGGCAGGCTGCCAGGCTGGAAACTGAGGCAAGATATCTATGTTAAAGTCTTGAGGCAAAATTCCTTCTTTTCCAGGAAACCTGTTTTTGCTCTTAAGGCCTTCAACTGACTGGATACGGCCCACCCAAATTATTTAAAGGTAACCTCTTTTACTTAAAGTCAACTAGATTAGCGTTTCACCAAACAACCAGGCACCATAGCCTAGCCAAGTTAACACATAAACCGTAACCAGCATCGTTATGATATAGGTTGAAAAAAAATCAAGTTACAAAATAGAATAATTTAGTCCTACTTATAAAGATGAAAATAGTAACATATATGTACAGAAATCAGGAAAGGCATACACTGATCTGTCAACAATGGTTGTCTCTGAGAGGGTTGGTTAATTGTTGGTCTCTCTCCTTTGTGCCTGTCTAGTTTGCCTGTAAAGAGAGGGCTTTGCTATTGAAATAAATAAACAAAAGGAACATCAAATTGAAAAAAAAGAATCTTGCCAATGCCTTTCAGCCCAGGACCACCAAGAACACCCCTGTCGTTGAGCAAGTTGGGTCTATCACTGGTTGCCATGAGGGGGAATGCATGCCATGGGTGTTAGGAGGAAACTAGGATAGGATTGGGGCTTCAGTTGGGTAGTTTGGGGGAAGGTGGAAGGGAGCAGGCTCACCCTGGATTGGATGCTGTCGGAAAGCAGGGGCAATTCTAGGATTGGGTATCACAATAAATCCCACCAATATGGCAGGCAGACTAAAGCTATCATGGATGAAGCAGCAGGGCTCGTGTTAGCAGAGAGCGGGAGGTGTCTGGTGTGTTGCAGTGACCTTGTTTTTTTGTTCACTTCATCACGGTTGCAGAGTGGCCTTGTCTGATATTGACGTTCTGTGACATGGTGTCTGTCCACCAGGTGAACAACATGGCCTGGCTGAGTGTGAGCCCACTTCCTGGATCTCAGAGGATGCTATTCTCCTTTCTCAGCCTGGCTAGGGATAAGCGTGGGAGCTTTATTGGCACTTAAAAAAAATCAGTTTTCTTTTTAGTAACTGATTCTTTTTCTGTTTATTTAACCATGTTTTCCTGAAAGTTTTTATTTAGCAAATGGAACCAAGATGAATTTTTCAATCACTGGTGCACATGTCATAAATCTTGAGCGCTCTGCACAAGGCATGAAATAACCAACACTTAGGTGGTTTCCATCATATAGGTGATGGTTAGTTAGGATGTTTCCTTCTTAATCCCAAACAGAGCATCACTGATTGGAAATATGGAGACATTTAAAAGTAGGAAAATAGAACACAAACAAAAACTTTACATTAAAAAATAGATGACATTGCTGAAAGATGCATAAAACTTTGCAAAATCATTCCAAGCAAAATTTCCCCTTGGAGCACAAAAATCTCCTCTTTGTATAAACATAGTGACTAAAACTTTTCATTATCCACGAATTCAACATCCCAACCACACTGACAGCTTAATCAATTTGCTTTTGGCCAAATTGCTCTTGACCAAATTGTCTGCTCTGATGTGTAACAGTAAAACATTGGAAATAATGTAAATATCTGACAAGAAGGTTAATAAAGAAAGCTAAATAAATCACGGTTTGTCAATACAACGAATGCCATGCATTCATTTAAAGCGATGTAAATACACATTTATTTCGAAGGAGTAAATGAATTCTTCTAAACATTTAAGAAAAGAGTTACAGGTGCAAATAAGGCCAATTTAGTTGACCATGTAGCAAACCCTATAAATCTAACAAATAGGGACACATTCTTTTCTCCTAAAAATCACCTACATTTCCATTGTTCCTTCAGTTCATCAGACCTAATATTTCCTAAATATTCTTTGCTGGCCATTTCAGAACATAACTATCAAATGGAAAGCAAAACCATTGAGTTCCAAAGCAGTAGGGGCGATTCCAAGTATAAATTAGCTGGTCGAGTCTCCAGGAAGAACAGGCTGACACGTCAGCTCATGCCAAGCCAGGAAGGAAGCGCTTTCTCCCTGAGAGAGATTTGACTCTTTCACTAAGCCATGACGCCTTCTCTCTCCTGGACTTCGGTTTTGAAAATTTTGTTGACCAGCTTTATTGTGGTATAATTGACATGTAATAAACTGCACATTGATAAGTTTTGCTATATTCATACACCCAGGTAACTGAAACTATAATCAAGGTAAGGAGCATATCCATTCTCTCCAAAAGTTTCCCCAGGCCTTTTTATTCTCTTCTTTCCACCCCTTCCCAACTTCGCCTTCAGGCAACCACTGATCTTCTCTCTGTCACTGAAGATTAGTTTGCATTTGCTAGAGTTTTATATCATTGCCCATGTCATTCATTCCTTTTGATTGCTGAATAGTATTCCATCAAATGTAGGTACCACATTTTGTTTATGTCTTCATGGGTTGATGGATACTTGGATTGTTTCCAGTTGGAGGCTATTGGAAATAAAGCTGCTACGAATGTTCGTGCACAGGTCTTTTCACGAACCCACATTTTCATTTCTTATGGGTGAATATCTAGGAGTGGAATGGCTGGATCCTACAGCAAGTATGTTTAACTTTTTAAGAAACTGCCAAACTGCTTTTCAAAGTAGTTGTACCGTTTTACATTCCCATCAGCAGTGTGTGAGGGTCTGGACTTTGTTTTAAACCCAGACAGAAGCTTGTAGGAGGGCCGTCCTTTCCATAAGCATCTTTAAGAGGAGACCTGGGTGAAATAGGGGACACGACGATAATGCAGGAACCAGCAGCAGTCCACAAGGAAGGGGGAAGGCCAGTCTGATGGGGAGCTGGTGGGCTCTGCACGTATCCCCTGCTTCTTTGTCACAGCCTAGGAGTGGGTGTGGAAGTGGAGGAGGAAAAGAATTCCAAAGAACTGCTTTGACTTGATGCAATTTTGTTGGTGTCAGTAAATACTTGTTGAATTAATAAATGAGCGTCAAGGGAGGCCGAAGGGAAGAAGCAAGAAGCATGGAGCTCGGGTTCTGAAGAGGGAAACTGAAGAGCGTGTGGAGAGGAGAGAGAGTGGGAGAAGCTTGGCTGGCCTGACACAAGATACTCATTTTGCAAGATGCCTAGAAGCAGGATTGCTGAGCCTTGTCAGTGCTGGGAAAACGATGTCCCTAAGGCTTGCATTCCGGATCCTGTGAAACCAAATCCCTGTTTTTAAACCTCACCATTAAAGAGATACTTGATGTCTCTTAGGCACGTGGCCAGAGGGTTTTCTGATGGGAATCCTTGACTGGGTGTAACCCAAGATAAGCCACATAATCTTGAGGCTGCTTGAGGGGTTGGCCTGGTGGCGTAGTGCTTAAGTTTGTGCCCTCCACTTTGGAGGCCCAGGGTTCATGGGTTCAGATCCCAGGCATGAACTGGGTTTGTGCACCGCTTATTAAGCCATGCTGTGGCAGCATCCCCCATAAAATAGAGGAAGATCGGTTCAGCGACCATCCTCTTCGAGCAAAAAGAGGAGTATTGGCAACAGATGTTAGCTCAGGACCAATCTTCCTCACCAAAAAAAAAAAAAAGAAGAAGAAGCTGCTTGACAGGCTATCTTCTCCTGGCCTAACTCCCAGATCCTCTGCACTTGCAGTCTTATTTCACTCCATCATCATTTTCTTGGCATCTCCCATTAACTGGAATCACTGGCTCTGGGATCCTTCCCATCTTCTTCGTTGCTAAACCAAGAAGCCTTTCTCAGATCTTGTTCTCTGGTCTTGTGGCAGAATTTGGTCCTACTGCCCACCTCCTCCTTCTGGATTTCTCTCCTTCCAAGGCCTGCAGGACACTCTCCTCCTACTGCCGCCAGTTGACTTCCCTGGGAAGCTGACTCCGGGATGGAGATGATTAGAGTGCTCTCAACATCCACACCGTTGGAAGGGAGGGGAGGGGAGCAGGATTAGGCCAAGGGAGAAGGGGAGCTGTGATTCAGTCTTGGTGGAGTCCTCAGCCAGCCCCAGGCTGCTGGGGAGCTGGGGCAGCCCTTTAGAGCCTCAAGGTGGAGCAGAAGCGCCAGATCGTCACGGGCCCTGCGGATGAGCCGGATGAGAGCTGCCCCTGGGAGGAGGCGAGGGCTTGGGGAAGCGTTCTTCAGCCACAGGCCGTTCCCACAGCACTCGCAGCAGCTGGAGGAATCAGCCCTTCCTGAAGCCGGTCCGGGCAGCCCGTGACAGCATCCCCTGCACCTACCTTCTCTCCAACTGCTCCTCCCTGGTCACGGTTGACCCTTTAACCATGGCCTCAGGCTACAGCCTTCTGCTCTTCTCTACTTACAATCTGCTTTTTGTAAAACATTAAGAAGAAGAAGAACCAAGGACAATAGCTAGCATTGACTGTGTGCTTAGTCTGATATATGGCAGGCACTGTGCTAAGCATCGCTGATAGATCATCTCACTTAAGTTCACAGAAACCCAATGATGTAAGGGGTATGAAAACTCCATTTTACAGCCAAGGAAAGTGCCAGAAAAGTCTTCCTGAAACAACTCTTTCTGTTGTGTCACCTCCTAGCTCAAAGACCTTTGATGGCTCCCAATTAATCAGAATAAAAGCCCAGCCTCTAAGTCAGCATATAAGGCCCTCCACAGTCTGCCCTGAGCCTCCTTTTTTACAATACTTCCTGCCAAACTGGTCCCTTCACTGGCCTTAACCCCAACCGCTCCAACCTGCTTTCACCCTGGCTGGGTTTAGCTGCCTGCCTGTGCCTATCCCTTCACTCTTCATTCATTCACTTACTGACCGGCTCATATGGTGTAGATCTAATATATGTGAGGCTGTGTGCCAGGCACGTCGGGGGAACAGTGCTAACCAGACACTGCCCATCCACCCTTTTGGACCCTTATCCTCTAACAAGGAACACAAACTTTATTCAAATATTTGCCAAAACTTGGACTAGTGCTAAGGGGAGCCTCAAGATGTGTTGAGAGCTTAAGAGATATCAGATAAAGAAGTCCTGGGGACCCTCCAGGAGCCAGCCACTCTTCAAAAGCCATAGCCATGGCTGCTGTGTCAATTCTCGCCAACCCCCCATCTAAGCATTCTGCCTTTTGGGCCCGCCACCTCCTCCTCTGAGCTTCTAAACCACTCAGTCATATGCAGCCTTGCTTTCTTCTTGCAAAGCACTGTCTCTCTGAGATAAATTTTAAAAGTCTTGTTACTAATAGTTACTTATTTGAGGGCTCACTCTGTACCAGGTACTCCGTAGGTACTACCCCTGCTCAATAATGACAATAAGCCCATGATAGCCCTGCTTCTTCTCATTATCGCCCCCACTGTCCCAGTTACCCCAGAAGCCGACCCTGAGACAGAGACTCAAGTCAAGTCGTTTATTGGGGAATTGAAAGAAATATGGGTGGGGTATCTGGGAAGGTGGTTAATAACAGGTTTGGGAACAAGCAAGTTAACCCCGTGGGAAACTGGAGCTTAATCCCGCTGGGCAAATTCTGGGAAATGGTGTAGAACGCACAAACCTCAGAGGCATCTCACCCAACGGGGAAGGAGTCGGGGTACTTATTCACCAATCTCCTCAGATGCTGGTTGAGAGCTGTCGGGCTGTCGGGGGGTGGTGGGGGGCGCAGCGTTAATTCCTGGGTACTTCAGGCCCCGCAAGGCAGAGGCAGTGGGAGTGAGCAGCCAGAGGAAGTCCCCTGGGGGAGAAACACAGGTATTGGGGCGCGCTGAAGTGGACAGAGCACAGGGCCGGTTGCTCCCATGTTACAGATGAGGAAACTGAGGCTTGGAGAAGCTGGCCCAAGGTCACATGCCTGGGGACTACCAGCGCCAGGACCAACTGGAGTCTTTCTGACTTTAAAACAACCTAAAATGCCCCTGGAGAGGCATTATCTTGTCTTATCCCTCGGTAACCCTTACGACTCTTTGCACAGGGCTGAGAACTCAGTGTAGCTCCACACCGCTTCCTGATTGATGAGCCTTAACGACGAGGAGCTCATTAGAACCACAGAATAACAAGCTCTTAAATGTGCCTCCTTCCTTCCTAATGGCAGGTGTTATCTCCCGGTCCCTGGACGGGCTCATGTGCTTCTCAGATCCCTTTTCACTGTATCACCCCTTGGACTTGGTCCTTTGAGAACAGGGAACCGGGGAGACGCAGTCGTAAATGCCTTCCTCTCGCAAAGCAATGGCCAGAACTCTGGGCCTCCAACAAAATCCAAAGGCCCCTCCAATCCTTCTCTTCCCCCTCCATGAAATTCCCTTAACTTGATTAAAGAAGAAAAATCAATCAATTGACATGGTAACAGAAAAGGACAGGGTCGTATATAAAATACTCCCCCATCTGGACTTGAGGGCATGGCCTATGCACTTCAAGAGCACAGCCAAAGGCCCTGGGGATTTGTTTTTCTTTCCCTGACCCCGGGACTCTGATGTCTCACTTAACCTCTGACCTCTTCAATTCAGATAACCAGGGAACTGGCAGCTGGCGTTGGGGGGGCTCCGACGCCACCCTGCTCCGCCTGGGCTTGTCCGGCCATGGAGACGGAACAAAGGGAGGCAGCGGCCCCCATGAAGCCCTTCAGAGCCCAGACACCGGCTCCCAGGCCTGTGGCCAGTCCTGTGGGGTCCCCTGCTCTGTAGTCACTGCCCCACCAGGCCCCCGCCCGGCAGCGCAGGGGGCTGCCTCATTACAGCTAATGCCATTTAGAGCCTGCTTTGTGCAGGAAAAAAAAAAAATAAAGCGACGTGAAGCCCTTGCTTTGACTCCATTTTAAAAATTCAGACAAACAGGCTTCACCCAAGATCCATGAGCCCCTCCCCCCGCCCACAGGCCTTTTTTTGTACCTCAGCCTTCATTTAAAACAGGGCCAGAGCCTGGGTTTTTAACAGCAGCTCCTTAGAGGTGGGTACGGGCCACTTGTTTGAAATTGAATCAGCCGTTTTTATTAAACCATATATTTTCATTCTTGCCAGCCAAGCTGGGAGAGGATTTTCGAGCCTCTCTGGTGTCCTCTGTGGCGCAGTAGAAGCGGGGCTGCAAACAAGCCCTGCGACCTCCAGTTACCCGCCTCCAATCCCACAGGACCCACGGGGGCTGGAGCCCCCTCTTTGCTGCAACCCCAGAAACAATGCACCCCCACCCCCAAAACTCTTTTCTAAATGAGGGGCCCTCTGGCCCCACGACCCAGCCCCACCTCCCAACTCCCCCGGTTTCCAGCTCTGTGTCTGCTACCAGAGGCGACTTGCTGGTGACTCGGCAGCTAGGCAGTGGCCGCTGCGGTCGGTCGCGCCCCAGGGCTAGATGACTACTTAATCTCTGCTTTGGCAAGAGGCGATTTGCTGCCTGCTAGATAATTAGAAGTCTTAGTGACAGACATTTCTTTGCAGGCTCCAGTTCCCAGATGCATGTGGGTGGGCCCTGCATTCATTCATTCGCTCGCCCATGTATTCACTCATTTGCTCATTCATCCCCTTAAAACAGCGCCTGGCACTTAAGGACAGTGCGTCTGCAGTTATCATTGGGGTTCACAGACAACGTTTACCTGGGCCCTCTTACGACGTGCCAGGGCCTGGAAGTGAGATGAATAAGACCCAGTCCTACTTTCCTGAAAAGCGCATTCTCAGAAGGTGGTCTTCCACCCACCCAGCCGGCACGTTGGAGTCACCTGGGGAACTTTTAGGAACAGCTGAGGCTGGGCCCCACCCCCAGAGATCCTGGTTTAATTGGTTTTGGTGGGGCCCAGGTCTGCAAAGGCCCCCAGTTGTTTCTATTACACAATCAGGTCTGAGAATCACTCCTCTTGAGGGAGAGCAGGACAGCAAACAGTAAACCCCAGGGCAAAGAGGGCAAGAGCGGCTAAGCCGTCCTTGCTGGGCTGTGCGGGGGAGGAGCGGGGTCTGCCTCTAACTGGGGAAGGCTTTCCAGAGGAGCCCAGACCTAGAAGCACAGTCAGCGTGGGCTGGGCCAAGGTGTGGGGAGGGGAGGAAGGGAGGAAGACTCCAGGAGGCAGGAAGGGCACAGGTGATGGCCCAGTCTGAAGATGGGACAGGCAGGGTCTGTCATCCACATCCACAGAAGGGGTTTGAACTTGGCCCAAAGGCAATGGGGCGCGGAGGACGGAAATGATTAGGTTTGCATTTTCGAAAGCTCCTTCAGCAGCCAGACTAGGAGTCCAGGTGCCAAAGGACAGTGGCTGGAACTAGCGATGTATCCATCTGACTTAGTTTCTGCTCCCCCAGGAGGAGACCATGACAGATGGTGCAGGACAGGCGTCAGAGTTGTCCCACCTAAGGAAGGAAGAAGCTGGGGCATTTGCCCACCAACTCCTGTCTGGCATTGGTCCAGGGCTGTCCTGGGAGGGCGTCACTCCCAGCATTCTGTTCTGCCCCTGCCCCCAGCTCCCAAGAATGCTCCTGGCCAAAGGAAGCTCCCCGGCAGAGTCCCAGGCACTTGCAGTAGGAAGCCCGCTGGGTGTGTGGGGACTGAGTGTCAGGAGGATGCACGCAGGGCTGCAGCAGCGGCTCCACTAGGTCTTTACCTAGAGATTTAGGGAGCGAAAGATTGAGGCCAGTTACCCCTGGGAGAGGCCGGTGAGTGTGGCATGGGGATGGCAATGAGGAGGCAAGGAGAGCCGCCACAGGGTGGAGGGCACCAGCCATTAGAAGCAACGCTTAATCCCCAGGGTAATATCAGCACCACTGTAGGCAAGTGCCAACCAACAGCCCTGAGTGTCCGCACAGGGCAGGACTGTGGGATTCTGGCTGTTTGAGCTCCCTGTACTTTTGGGATCCAGGAGGGAGGAATTTGTATTATTTGTAGCAGTCCAAGATGCAGACTCAAGAAGAGGCTTAACCAGCTCTTCAGAACCCGGCTTTAATTCTGGTTCATCTCCCAGTCCCAACCTGTGCCTCCTTCCTTCTCTTCTCCGTCTCCGACTTCCTCCTTGGTCCATTCCTCTCCCTCGTCTCCCCTATCCAGTCAGCTGCTGTGTTGGTTGTGAACTATTTGGGGACAAGGAAAAGAAATCCACTGAAACTAATTCAAGGCCAGGAGGCCAGTTTATTGGAAGGCTACAAGGGTTGGGGAGGGACCAGAGGGCAGGAAACGCAACCCGGCTTCCTGCAGGTTCAGCAGCAGGACCACGAAGACTCCAGAAGCGGAGAGAAGGCCTGTCTCATTTTTCTCTGAAGCCACATGGTCTCTCATTTTTCTCTCTTTCTGTTTATCTGTTCCATCTCTCACTCCTGTTCCTTTCTGCTACCTCTCTCTCTGGTGTTCCTGCTTAGGTGAGCACATGGCCACTCCAAACTCAGCACATTATGTGGCCTCTTAGTTTAAGCCAATATAAAGGGACTTTGGTCTTTGTGTCTTAATTTCTAATTCTCAGGAGAGAATAATCTGATTGGTAAGTAATAGAAGACTCAACTCAAACTGGCTTCAGGGAAAAAGCAAACTTATTGGTTCAAGTAACTAAAGATAAATGTAGGCTGCAGGCATGGCTGGATCCAGGGGCTCAACTCTTTCATTGGGAATTCTAACTCTCAGCCTTATTTTTCTCTGTGTTGGTTTCATTCTCAGGCAAGTTCCCTCTAGGTTTAGATCCTCCAGCTTAGCAGTCTTAGTAGAAAGAGGGCTTCTTTCTGCCAGAAGTTCCAATCAGATTCCTAGGGTTGACACTCATTGAGCCAACCAAGATCGCAACCTCATTGCTGAACCAGTTGCTCTGTCCAGTAGGTGGAAATGCTGATTGGCCAGAGCTGAACAACATGTGCGCCCTGGGACCAAATGGACTAAGAATTGGAGGAGGATGTTTGCCCACAGGGAAACAAGGTGCTGGGATCAAAAGAAGCAAGTGTGGATATCAGCAGGTGAAATTAAATGACCAACATGGCCATGGGGTGATGCCACCCCTCCTGCATTCCCCGAGAGCTCAGAACAAGGCAGTTTCCTTATGACAATGTGGGAACCAAAGCTCACCAAACCCTACTGTCAGTTTTACCTGAACAATCTCTCTGAAATCTGCCTCAGTCTCCCCAAGACCCAGGCACCAGCCAGGGCTGACCTGGCTGGATGCACTGGTACAGACATCAGCGTTGTTGAAATATTGCACCATTGCCGGATCTGCTGGTAAGTGACCACAAGCCTTAGTCCTCAGCTCCCCGCTCCCCAACCCAGGCCACTCAGGCCCCTCTCCTGGAACCCCCAGATTACCACAGTCTAGCAACTAAAGGGTTAATGCTGAGCACAGCAGGGGCACCAAGACCTTGCTCCAGCCCCTTCTGATTAGCTGATGTCATGACCTGCCAGTTGTCCCATTGCTCTGGTGCAGTAGGTAAATATTTCAAATATCACCCCGACTCTTGCAATGGCTTCCTATCTGTTCTCCCTCACTCCATTCTGTGCCTCACACCCCTCAGTCCGTCCTTCACACAGCTGCCCAAGAGTCGGCTTCCTAAACCCGGGTCTGAGCGACTCACTGGCCTCCTTATCATCCTCCGAGGACTCAGCCCCTGAGCCTCAGCCTGTCCCTGGTGATTTGGCCTTTTTCAGCCTCATCTTCCCACCCACTCCCACTCAGAGTGCTGGCCCTTCCTTCGTGCATGCTTCTTCGCGCCTCTCTGGCCTCACCTGAGCTGCTTCCTCCATCTCAGATTCTTGACCTAAACATTTACGGAGGGCCCAGGAGGCGTCAGGCGCTGGCTTGGAGTAGGAGACAGTGGAGGAGGCAGAGAAAAAGAAGACAGAGAGATATTGTGAAATGTAGATACAGATGCTCAGCCACAGCAGGTACTTGACCCCGGCCCGAATCAGCATCAAGCACGCCTCCCATTTGCTGAGCACTTTCCACGTGCTGACGGGCACTGATCTCTTCCAGGCTTGATCTTATGCAGCCCTCCCCTCCACCCTGTGAGGTGAGGCTGTGCAGAATGTGCAGCCCAGAGAGAAGAGACACATAGCCTGTGAGCAGCAGAACCCTGACCCCAACCCAGGCTCCCTCAGCACTGTTCACCACCCTGTTGCCCTGCCCCCTGTTTTGGTAAGAGCGCCTCCTCCATGCCCATCATTAGCCAATGGACGGATCTAAGAGGACTAAGAGGAAGGATCTGGCTTCCCCACCAACCTGGGGGGAAGCAGGTTGGCTCACCTCGGGGAGCCAGTGGCCACCACCAGGCTGCAGCTTATACACAGGTAAATACGGTAATTTTTCCCTCCACCTCTCAGCAGCAGCAGCAGCAAGGATATGAATTGATTGTCAGAAGCTGTTTAAGGGCCTGTGATTGAGGAGATGATCTGAGATAAGCTGCTCCAGTGAAATAAAGGCCAACAGCTGCCTGCTTCCACGTCAGCCGCTGTGTTCCTCTGAAAGGCAGCTTTGCATTCCAGCACCCACCCCCACCCCACCCTGTCCCGCCTCCCCCCCAGGAGGCGGGGTGCTCTCCTCCCCCACACTTTGGGAGGAGGGAGATCCTATTTAGTGACAGATGAGCTGTTGAGGACTAAACGCGTGGGTGTCAGAAAGTGCAAAAGCTGGGGCTGAAAGTGTCAGTTTCCTGTTCCTTGTGGGCGGGGCCTCAATTATGAGTAAGATTTTAATGGAAATCTCAGGATTGGAAGGAAGGAGGGATTGGAGGAGACTCAGCCCCACCCAAAGCAAAAGCGTGTAAATGTCCTGGCTTCGAGTGGAGCGTTTTACGCAGAATCAGTTCTTCCATCTGCAACACCCATTCATCCATCTATCCATCCATCCATTCATTCATTCATTTACTTATTCACTCATTCAACAAATTCAAAATGCATAGGAGCCTGGGCTTTGGCAGTTGAAAGATGGGTTCGATGGGTTTAGCCATGTACTAGCTGTGACCTCAGGCAATTCAGCTCACCTCTCTGAGCCTCTAGATGTTAATACTTACCTCACAGGACTATTTGAGGATTACTGAGATAATGCCCAGGGCCTGGCACGTACAAGTGAGCAATTGCTGCAGTGTGCCAGGGAATGGAAGAGGCGCTACAAGGGTTTCAAAATGAAATCACAGAGCTCCTTAAGGAGCTCACAGTCTAGGACACAAATAACCTCGCCGTGAAGGAGAGGGCGTTCATGTTATAAGAGGTACAGAAAAACCGACATGGTGAGATGTTTCTTCCCACTGAAAGAAGGAGGAAGACTCAAGGGGCTGGGGAGTGACATTTGAGCTGAGCCTTAAAGGATGGGTAAGGAGAAAGGATCTTCTTGGAAGGACGGGACAGTACGAACAAAGGCTTATTCTTAGAACGTTGCTGCACAAAGTATGGCTCCTGAACGAGCAGCACCTGGGAGCTCATTCCAGACGCAGACTCTCAGGTCCACCCCAGACCTACTGGGTCAGAATCTGCATGTGAACAACAGGAGGTTCATGTGCCAATCAAAGTCTGAGGAGCTCAGGGCAGACCATGTCTGACATCCGTGAAATGCCCTTCTGGCAAAGGAAGGAAGGAGAGATGACTTCCCTGTACCTTTAGGCTGATGGCAAGGGCATAGAGATATGCCCGTGCTGGGCCCTTGCCTGGGGCCTGCTTCCCAGGACCAGGAGCCCCCAGCTGTGAGGGGAGCAGAGCCCCAGAGGCACCTGGGGGGTAGGTACTCCAGAGCAGAATGTTCTCCGAAGCCGCATTGGAGCCTGTTGGCTCGGGGGACAGGGGTGCAGTCCTGGCCACTCACCTGCGCACTCCCTTATTCCACAAACAGTTGTTTGGCACTTTTGTGGGCCAGGCACCATGCCGAGTTCTGCCCTAGAGATGCCGTTAGTCCTCAGCAAGTCACTCTCCCTCTTGGTCCTCAGTTTCTCCGTTCATTAAGTCAGGGTCAGTGCCTTATACCCAAAGACGCCTCCACCACAAACATTTCTGGTCCCCTCTCCCTTTCCTTCCCAGAGCATCCTTCTTTCCTCTGAGCTCCTCCCCCACTCTTCCTCACACAGGGTTCCATCTCTATAGCGTGGAAAATCCCCAGACCTCTCTTTCCTGGACTGGGTTCCCAGAAGCAGACGTTGAAATGAGGATTCATGTGACAGTGACTTATTAGGAAGTGGGGGAGCGGGAAGTGACGGAGAACAAGGAAGCTCCATCCTTCTGGGTGTGTGGAGACCGTGTGGATCGCACCTCAGAGCTGTCCTCATCAGGACCCCCAGGGCGAGGGAGCTGGGTGGGCCACACATTCCCAGCACGTCCAGCTCTCCGTTGGCAAAGACCAGGCTCCAGCAGCCAGAGGACAGCCCTAGAGTCTGCAAGGGCTCAGATGCATGCCTGGGGGAGTGAGGGCACCTCGGGAGCTGGTGTGCAGAGAATTGCAAAGAGATCCAGGGAGTGGGGGTGGGGTGCTGACAGCATCTACCGCACTCTCTGAATAATTATAGGCCGAGTTGAACTGAGGTTCTTAAGACATAGTAACAATGATGTTGGACTAAAACCTCTCCTTTATCGGCACTTACTTTGTACCAAGCTCTGCCCTACACACTGACTACATACTATCTCATTTAATCTATGGGCCAACCCTCTGAGGGCTTTTCAGCTTTCCTAACGGCCCACGCAAAGCCACTATTTCTTTGATCTTTCCAACTATACAAAATGATGAAGATTATAGAAGTTTACTGTGAAGCTGGAAAGGGGGAAAGTCTCAGGCAAGCCAGAGCACTTGAGAGATCTTCACCCCACCCTGCCCTGCAGACTCCACTCCCTGCCAAGGCTCTGAGAATTGTCTGGAAGACAGGATGCTCTGACTTCCCAAACACTTGCACTCAGACTTTCCATTGGTCCTTTAGTGGGCCTGGAAAATTCTGTGCAGCGCTGTCGATACACAAAATCGCATAGACTGAATTTTATGGCGATTTAAGGCATTTTTCAAGGGTATTTTGGACTATACATGATTTCCAGCTGATTTTAGAACCTAGCCCTGTGTTCAAATGTAAGCCCGCAGCACAGTCAGTATTTCATCACACAGATAAGAGAACAGAGGCACAGAGAGGGGATGTAACCAGCTCAGGGTCACACAGCTCTTGGGGAGGTGATAGGATTGTGCACTGCAGTCATGTAGGGACCAAGACTGTGTTCCTGAGGGCAGGGCCACCCTGTGCCTGATGCAGAAGAAAGAGGAGCACTCGGTGGTTTCTGGAAACCACAAGGGGCCTGATCACTCTGGACAGTGCTCTGAGCAGCCCTGGGCTCCTGGGTTCTGCCCTTCTTTGGCTCCACCGAGAGGAGATAATCCCTCATCCATCTTTTACCCAGCCTCCTGTGGTCCCTATTGGCAGCGGCTGCCTGACATTGCCTCTGAAAGATGCTTAAGACTCTGCCAACCCAGTATTTAATGCATGCAAAGCCTTTTCCAAAGAAGTCACTTAAAAAGATTACAGAGGACAGGATTGCCCCTCCCGCCTCCAGCTTAGGGAGTCTTTGCAGCTGGCCTGGAGCTAAGCTAAGGAAGCAGAGTCTTTAGCAGCCTGAAAATAAAGTGAGCCTTCATTTGAGAAATCACTCAGAAAACCAGCTGCAAGGCTCAGTTCATTGATTCATTCACCAAGTATTTGCTGCACAGCTACCGAAGGCAGGCGCTGTGCGGGCCCTGGGGACAGACTGGAGACATGGGCCCTGCCCCCCTGGAGCTGATGTTCCGGGAGAAAGTGCCCACTCTGTCAGGAATCCCCACGTTCCCGTGTGTGTCTCCTTGTGGTGGGGGTCCCCTCCCCCACTCTCCCCTGGGGAACAGCTCAGATGCCTCTCCACTCCCACAGCACTTCGGGGGGCTTGCAAGTTCCATCAGGCCCCGGGGAAGGAGCCATTCTGGTTTCATTTCTTTTTCTCTTTAGTTTCCCTCCCCCCTCCTTCTGCACCCCCTCTTCCTATCTGGATGGAGGAAAGGAGAGGAGAAAGAGAAGGAATAAAATGCTAGTGAGGAAGGAAAAGAAGGGAGGAAGAAAATCAGTTGAGGGTGAGAGGAAGGGAAGGGAACAGAGAAAAGCTCGGGATGACAGCGCCTGTGGCCAACTTAGTGACGGAGGGTGGGCTGAACGTGGAGCCGAAAAGGATCTGGCCACCCTCTCTCTTCTGCGAAGGCACTTCAGGCACTGAAAGGACCAAGAAAGAAAGGAGCATTGACGGACAGGAGGAGATTGAGAAGAAACATGACCTAACCTTGCGGCTACATCCCCCAAGGTCACCCGTCTGTCAGAGACATGTTTTTTTAATGTGAAACAATGAATGGTCCTTTCCACACTCGCCAGTGCCCTAAGGCAGGGGTCAGCAAACTCCAGCCTGTGAGACAGATGTCGTCTGCTGCCTGATTTTGTCAATAAAGTTTTATTGGAACACAGCCACGCTCATCTGGGTATCATCTATGGCGCTTTCATGTTGCCGTGGCAGGGTTCATTAGTTGTAACGGAGACTGTGTGGTCCGCAAAGCCTAAAATATTTACTAGCTGGCTGTTTACAGAAAAAGATTGCCAACTCCTGGGTGTTATTTCTAGGATCTCCAGCCTTCAGAGTTCTAAAATTGCTTATCAATTCTTCAGCACTTCCTCTAAATTCACTCATCAAATATTTATCGAAGCCTACTGTATTAGAATATTCTCTTTTGGTTGCAAGTGAAGGAAAATTCAGCTCAGGTGGGCTTAAGCTAGAAAGTGGGGATGGGATTATGGTCTCCTGTAACAGGAGATTGGGGCACACCATGCCTGGCTGAGCCCAAAAACTCAACAACAGCCTCATGACGTGGTAGTTCGAAGTGACTTGCTTCTAACCAACAGAACAAGGCAAAGGTGATAGGATGTCACTTCCATGATTAGGTTACAAGAGATTGTACCCTCTATCTTACTGGCAGACTCTCTCTTGCCTTCTCCACTTGCACACTTTGATGATGCAAGCTGTCATATTGGAGAGAATATTTCCTTCTTCATGGGGCAGGAAACTGAGGGCAGCCTCTGGCCAGCAGTCAGCAAGGAACGGAGACTCTCAATCAAACAGCCCCCCAACGACCTGAATTCTGCCAACAACCACGTAAACTTGGAAGCAGATTGTTCCCCAGTCAAACCTCCAGTTGAGATCCCAGCCGTGGCTGATGCTTTGACTGCAGCCTGGTGAAAGACCCCGAAGCGAAGGACCCAGGAAAACTGTGCTCAGATCCCTGAGCTATTCAAACTCTGAGATGACAACTGTGTGTTGTTTTAAGCCATCAAGTTTGTAGTAATTTGTTGTACAGCAATAGACAGCTAAAGCATTCCCTAATCCCCAAGGGAGGCTGGGAAGGCGGTTTTCAGTGTGGCGTGTTGCCATCCCCAACTAGATTGGGGTTCCGTATAAAAGAAGAGGAGAAGGCTTGTTGTTGGGAAAGTCACAGTTGCCTCACAGAAGCCGTGGAAGATTCCCGGGAGAAGAAGCTGGCATCCAGGATTAGGGCAGTGGCAGCAGGAATAAAGGGTAGTGACTGGATTCCTGGTTCCTTATTTCTTTTAGAACTGGCTTCCTTTCACTCAGTAACAATCACTTATTACCAGTTTGCAAGGTCCCCTTTGCCCCTCTTATACATGATCTGGTTCCCACACAGAGTTCCTGAATAGGAGCTCAAATCAGAAACACAGGCGTAGCGGGAAAAGAGACTGCACACAAAAGCAATTGGGTAGTTCAAAATCATGCATTTCCTCTCTTTCTACCCGACTGATCTCGTTTCTTGTAGGATCTGGTGGCGAAGTGCAGGCTATTTCCTGGCGAGTGTAGAGGGTCTGCGATTCCAGATGCAGAAGTAAAACTTACCCTTTAAAGAGTCTGCAGAAATGAAAAGCAAGCCGGGTCCCTTTCTAAAAACATTTTGAACATAAAGAGTACAGATTTGGGGGTCCAGACGTGAACTCTACAGTTAAAAATCCAGCTAGCCCAACCCTTCTCAATCTTCACTTGGGGAGTTTGGAAAATGCATAATTTTCAGTGAGGCTGAATTTATGAGCATTGTTGTTATAGCAACAGACACTTCGGCTTCTGGGAGGCAGGGCCATGAGACGGTTACATAACAGTCAACTTCGCGGTAAAAAATGCGGGAACACCAAGGTTGCTAAAAAAAAAATATATATATATATAGGACCCAAAGAAAAGGGAGATGGCGGGCAAGAGGGAGAAAAATGAAGGCCGGAAAGGCTTTTTCAAAGAAGAACATGATGGATCTTTTTGTAAAGGGGCAGGAGCTTCATTTCGCAGGCTCGCTGCTGCCAGCTCAGGCATGTAGGAAGAAACTCATCAGAAAAAAGAGCAGACACAAATATGGATGCAGCGCTCGGGGGCCTGCCAAGCTGAGGATTAGGAACAACAGAAAACACATGGATTGTGGAGGGAAGAGCCCCCTTCACAGGGATCTCCGGATCCAGAGAAGCCAAAGTGAAGGCATTGGCCCGTCACGCTGCTTTCGACACTATAGTTGCTGTTTTTCCTCTATTTTCCCCAATTCTGAGGCAGTCTCTGCTGTCCTGGTGCACCTTTTCCTTGGGAGGAAGGGAAGTCAAGGATCCATCTCCCCAAAACTTCAGAAATTGTGCCCCCTGCCATATGTACCTAGTCTCCAAACAGGTGTGAGACTAGAATGTCACAGTGTTGTTAGCATGGACAGAACAGCCTTCAGAATCAGGCAGGAGGGTCTTGCCCTGGACCCCTGACTTAAAAGACCCCTCTGGGCCTCCTCTGGCCTCGTGCCTCCCCACACAGAGTGCATGGGACCAAGGGGACGTGCCCATCTGAGCCCCACGCCCTGCTCCTTCTAGACTCCACTCTGGGTGCCTGGGATTCCATAATTTCCTGCCCAAGTCGCCCCGATCCCATTTCCAGGACACAAGTGCATCCCTTCCCTTCTTTCTTCCTTGGGAGACCAAACCTCCCCACCAACATGGATACCCCAAGCCTGAGAGTCGACTACGGGGCCGCTGGGAGTGGAGCAAGGACATGCAGGCTGGCACGTCCACAAGCAAGCAAGAGAGCGGGCGAGGTCCTTCACAGTGCAGAACGGGGCCAGGGACGGACTAGAAGATGAGTGGGCAGGGGGCCAGGGGCTGGCTCTCCCCAGATTCCACATTCTGCATGGAACACCGAGGATCCCGAGAAATCTAAATTCAGTCCTGGTACAGCAGGGAGTTAGGAAGGTATATTTGTCAAGCTTGGAGTGTAGGACACATTTTCCATAACATTTGCTGGTGAAATCTATCATTTAAAAATACTTAGAGCGTATGCAAGCCCCCGTTTGTACTCTTGCTCCAGGCTCCACGATATTAGGGGCCCAGCCTGAACACTTGACTTGAGGCTCTGCTCTGCTCAGCTCCCGTCATCCCAGCAGGAGAAGGAAGGGCAGTCGATTGTGTCAAACCCTTACCCTCTGTGAGACCAGACATTAAGGATATTTTTGCAAACTATAAAAAACAAAAAGCCACTGGACCCTTTGCTGGAGTGCCACAGGGCCAGTTTCTCACAGCCATCCTCCACTGCACGAGACACAGGATGGCTGCAAAGAGTCATTATCTTGCTTCTGACACGTGCCCTCTCCTCCATTGCCTTCAGCCAGGGCTGGGGCTGTTGCAAAGGAGGCCCCCACGCCACCCCCGCCCCCATCCTCCCCCGAGCCGGTCCACGCCGCTGATGCAGAAAGCAGTCTCTTGTCTCAGCCTCAGACCCCAGCAAGAAAAATCAATAGCAGTTTGGCCCCTGGCCAGCCTCCCGTCACTCTGGAGAAGCCAGTCTTGTTGCCATCCAACAGACGAAGCCGGGGCGCCGGAGCCTGTCGACGGGAGGGGGCCCAGATCCTCTTCCTGGGGCATCCCAGCGCGGCCTGATTTACAACCTCAGCGGGATCGGCTCTGGCCTCAGGTGGCCCTGCCAGGCCGCGTCTCCAGCTGGAGGGGTAACAGAGCCAGGAGTTTAGCTGTTAGTGGGCGTGGCGGTGACCCCAACCTGAGCCCCAGCCCTGTCTGAGTGTGGTTAGTAAATTGATGGGATGCGCCCCTGGAGGTCTATTTGCACGTGGGCTCTGAGAGCCTCTGGGAAAGGACCCACCCGAAGGGACAACAGAGCTGGGAGCTTTAAGTTTGGCCCCATAACAAAGCGTCAATTGTTAAGGAGGGCGCCGAGACCATGAGGTCTGCTCTTAGGTTTTATATTCCAGCCTGGCGTCCCGTGGACTTGTGTCGGTACTCGGGGAGGGGGGAGGAGAAGGTAAGGGCCGTGAGGGAATAAAACAAGGTCTCCTGAAAACTCGGTGAGGCCTCTCTGAGGGGGTTTTTAAGCCTCCGGTCTTGTCGCTGCTCCCCTCAGGAAAGACGCGAATTAGTCCTAAGGACGCTGAGTCAGTGTTCAGGTTGTCCGTGGCACTGTGCTAAGAATTAGTTCCATTTTCTCATTGAACTTCTACTAGCACAACCTTATGAAATAGCACTTTTCCTTCATTAACTACGTTTCCTGGAGGAGGAAACCAAGGATCAAAGAGTGTCACCCAGATAGCAAACAGGTCAAGCCAGGTCTGGCAGCTGGGAGGTCTGATGCCAGCCTCTGACCTTAACCACTGAGGTGTCCCATCCAATCGGTCAGTTCCAGGATCCGATGGGATCAGGTTTGCCATAAAGGGGGGTTATAATGCATCAAGAGATCAGGACATGATTGTATTCCTATCTTCCTTTCCTCCATATAGCCAGGATGCAGAAAATATCAGACTTGGGTCCAGCAAGTGATGGGGGGATTCAAGGAGCAGAGCTCACCAGTTGCTCTGGTTTGAAAGCTAAACAGTTGAACCTAAATAGTGTCCCCCTAAAACTCACGTCCACCCAGAACCTCAGAATGGAAACCTCTTTGGAAATAGGGTCTTGGCAGCTGTAGTTGGTCAACATGAGGTCATACTGGATTAGGGTGGACCCCAGGACAGTAACTGGTGTCCTCATAAGGAGAGGAGAGGACAGGACTCTCAGAGGCACGCACGGGGAGAAGCCCACGTGAAGACAGAGGCAGAGATCAGAGGGATGCGGCTACTAGCCAAAGAACGCCCAGGATTGCCAGCAACTCCACAAGCTAGGAGGAGGCAAGGAGGCAAGGAAGGCTTCTCCCCTGGGGCCATCAGAGGGAGCGTGGCCCTGCCAGGGCCTTGATTTAAGGCCTCTGCCTCTAGAACCACGAGAGAACAAATTTCTGTTGTTTTAAGCTGCTCTGTTTGTGACCATTTTTTTTTTTTTTTATGGCAGCCCTAGGGAACTAATACACCAGTTTAGAAAAAAGAAGGTGTTCCATGTGGTCCAGTGGAACCACTGGAGTTGTCTGTGTTGCATTTGGAGCCTGAGCCCCAGCTACCAAAAAGCGTGACTTTGCTTCCTATTGGCCATTATTCCTTGCTCAGATATCTCTCTTCGACTGGTGGATAGCCATCATTTTTTGGCTGCCCAGTATCCATTTTCCATTCTAGTCATATTTCCTTTGGAGGAATTATCTTTTCCTTGATGTAGGGAGTTCCTGGTGACCAACTCCCACTACAGGACTCAAAGGGACAGACACTCTCTCTCCCTACCCCAGCGTGGCCAGAGAACAGGCCCGTTGTGTAAGCAAAGTCAATTGGCTTTTCTTTCCTGGACCAGTGCATAATGAAGGATCGAGAGTGAGGCCATTCGATGCAGAGCGGTATGCGAACACAATACCTGCTTAGACACTGCTGGTGTCATTCATGCTGCCAGCCTGTTAAGTGGCCTTGGTTCCTGCCCATAGCCAAGTCTTATCCTTTGGCCCAGAATCCATATTCCATTCTAATGTCATCTAGATTTCCTTTTAGAGAATTGCCTTCCATCACTCTGTGAGCATATCCTACGTGTTAGCTAGAGTTGATTTCAGTTGCTTGCAACCACAAACTCTGACTGATACACAGCACTCAAGAGGCTGATGGAGAGCAGCGGTTTGGTCTGGGGCAGAATTTAGATATTTTGGGGACCCCTGGACAGAAACGAAAGCAAAAATCCCTAATACTAGACAAAGTTTTCCAAATTCCTGTACCACCAAGGGGAGTGTAAATTGGTAAACCACTTTGGAAGCCGTGCCAAACTTAGAGGGGACATACAATCAAACTTAGTGGATACTAAGTTTGACAGTATCCACTAAAACTGAATATATGCACAGCCCATGACCCAGAATTCCACTCATTTATACACACACATACACACATATCCAACAGAAATGCATACATTTGCATATATATGTTCACCAAAAGACATGAACATCATGGGAGCACCATTCATAACAGTCCAAAAATGGAAACTACCCAAATATCCATCTACAGTAGAATGGATAACTAAACTGTGTTACATTCACACAATGGCATACTACGCAGAAATAAGGATGATAAACTACAGCTACACTCATTAATAGAAATATATCTCACAAACACAATATTGAGCAAAAGAAATCAGACTTTTAAAAGTCTATGTTCTGTGGTTCCTACTTATGTCAAGTTCAAAAACAGGCAACATGAATCTAGAGTTAGAAGCAGGGTAGCGGCTACCCTTGGAGGGAGGGTACCCTTGCTAAGCGGAAGGGGGCACAAGGAATATTCTATGGTCCTGGGAAGGTTCTGTTTCTCTCAGTGCTGGTTACAGGGGGGGTTCATTTTATGAAAAATTCATGGAGCTGGACACTTATGATTTGTGTACTTTTCTGTGATGTTCACCCCAAAAATCTTACCCAGAGTCTTCACCCTCTGACAGATTATTACACTCCACACTTCCATTTGGCCCCTTGAGGACTCCTGAACACAGAGCAGCTTTGGTTCCTTGGAAGCCACCAGCAAACGAGAGAAGCGAGAGCACCCTCCATCAGGTGCACCCTTCCTGGAAGAAGCAGTGACGGTACCTGGTACACCGCGGGTGCCCAGAAAAAGGGGACCAGAGCAGAGGAAGGGACGTAAGACGGCTTATGCCGTGAGGCACTGACTGGTCACATTCACGAGCATGTGTGCAACACCCTGATGGCTTCTATGAATGGTTGCTAGGAGAAGATTCTGCAAGAAGTCAGCATCTTTTTTTTTTTTTTTTAATTTTATTTTTTCTGTTTTCTCCCCAAAGCCCCCCGGTACATAGTTGTATATTCTTCATTGTGGGTCCTTCTACTTGTGGCTTGTGGGACGCTGCCTCAGCATGTTTTGATGAGCAGTGCCATGTCTGCGCCCAGGAGTCGAACCAGCGAAACACTGGGCCGCCTGCAGCAGAGCGCGTGAACTTAACCACTCAGCCACGGGACCAGCCCCAGAAGTCAGCATCTTGACTTATGAGCGGGGCCCGGAGCTGGTAAAACCCTGGTACGTGTCACTAGTGCTGGTCTGGCAGCTCAAGGCAGACATGAGCATCAGAGATCTTTGGCAATGTCATTCTACGTTAATTAAAGATGATAATAATAAAGAAAAAGTTTAGTCCAAAGGAAACCCACAGGTTCCAATGGGCCAGACCCTGCAGGTAGGGTGTATCTAATGTCTTCATACATATTAATGCATTTCATTCTCCCAGCATCCCTATGAGACAGCCGTGCTAGGTGGAGACAAGAGTCCATCAAGTGGAAGGTGGCACATAATTAATACAATTAATTATATTGAAATTATACAAACCTGAATTCAAATTCTGATTCTATTGCTTACTAGTTACGTGGTCTTGACCTTGCCCCTTAATTTTGTTGAGCCTCAATTTCCTCATCTTTAAAATGGGAACAAAGTATTACTTACCCCATTGAATGGTTGTGAATGTTAAACACGATAATGCATATAAAGTACTTAGAGTGCCTGACACATAGAGAAGTCTCCATAAATGACAGCTGTTGCCGTTACCTTTTTTCTTCTTATCACTGATAATCTTATTATTTCTTCTGAGGGGAAATTATAGAACATTAAGAATGGTACTATTTGTCTTTTGTAAACTTTAAAAGAGTCTGCTAAGTACAATTCACTGTCATGATTTTTTTGAATATGCTTTTATTCTCATATATCTCTTCAGAATCAAGGAAGATGTAATTTCACACATGCCTAGGACATAATATTTTTAAATACTGGCCACCTAGCCCCACTGGCTCGCAACTGCTGGATCCAAATTGCTTCTTTCTCTCCCCTCTGGGTATTAACCCCTAGAGCAAGGTGGGAGGGGAAGGGCATGACCTTTTTCCCATAGGGCGTCATCTGTACTAAGAGGATAATTAAGACCCCTAATGGATTCCTATCCGGAGACTACAGGGGCACCCAGGCTGCAATGGAAAAGTGATTAAGGGCGCTGTGGGGAAGTGTATGGGCTCCCATTATCTCTTCTCTTAAAAATACATACAGTCTGGCAAGTTCTGCATCTGTTTTGTAACGAAATCTCTAAGAGAACAGAATATATCAAGAAAGGGCAACCTGATGTTTCCACCAACCGTGTGACCCCATTTAATTCGGACTATTTTTTTCTCTTTGCTAACATCCCTAACTCTAATGACCCATTTGCAAAGAATAACCAGAAGGTGTAATTATGCAGATATAATATACTTCTTATATTTCTAACACGCAGCATTGCTCACTGTGTGCTCTGCAGAAGTAACTCAGCAAAACTCTTTCTGAAAACAGGTTTCTAGAATGAAATAAGGATGAGGACATTGACTACTATTACTGAGGATGTTTTGTTGCTGTTTCCCCAGCATCAGTTCCTGCCTCTTCCATTTTAGATGGCGCACCCATCTCCCTACTCTCTGACAGTGGAGTCTGGCTGGAGCATCACCTCTCCTTCTGGAGTGGAACTTGTGGTCTAGGCCTCAGCCAATCAGCAAGCCATATTTCTCTCCTTACAGTGATTGGGTCAGAGGTGGGCACATGGCACAGTTAGAACCAACGAGCCGCACTGAGACTTTTGCTAGGGCTGCCGGGAAAAAGGCAAATGCTGTTTCCCATTGGTTTACCAGTCAGATATGATACCAGAGCTGTGGCGGCCATTTTCTCATCACTAGGGGAGAGCCTGCCTAGCATGGAACCAGCACAGAGCAAGCAAAATGAAAAGAACAGAAGCATGTGGCAGCTATGAAACTGCTCCACCCAGATCTCCTGCTGTGAAGCGGTCACTGACTGACGCCCCACTGCTGCTCTCTGAATCCACCGCCATCTTGTGACCAAGACCACTCTTGCCATGGCTGCTCCCAGCTGGTGACCGGCAGGCTGGGATACTGGCGCAGACCCGTTTCCGTGGGAGACGGGCCCGTGCAAGGGAGGCTGGAGAAGAGAGTGTCTATCCTGGGCAACCATGTGCCCAGCTTAAAATTCTCAGCTTTTATACTAAAGAAGGGGCGAAAGGATGCTGTGGCCAACCAGGGATCTCTGCCACTGTTACCTGGTGCTTCCGAGCACTTTTCTGGACCTGATCACGGAAGGCTCCTCCGGCTGCTTCCCGTCCCGCCTGTGTCTAATTACTCCCGGGCAGTCTTCCTTTTCAATGTGGCTTACTTTCCGTCCGCCATGCTACCACCCAAGTTCAAACTCGGTTATCCTTCTCCTACTGTTGTAAAAATAGCCTCTTGCCTCCTCACTCTCTATGGCAAATTCCTGCTGGTTAAGCCACCAGATGAAGCTTCTTAAACACCGCTTTGTGCACCTTTCTTCCCATTTCGGCCATTGTCTGTGGGGAAGAGAACAACCCTCATGTCTTGCTTACCCTGCGGGCCCTCCTCCATCTGGCCTTTTTCAAACCTTTTGAAGCTCAGTCTTACCACAACCTGGCAAACTGGAGCCGCTTCTCGGCGCTCCTACACAGCTCCTCACCAGCTTCTCTCTTCCTGTCAACTGCCTGTTGTTGGCCCCACATCCTCTCTCCTTCTCAACCTTCTCCTGGACTATTGTTCTTTTGAAGACAAAGAGCTTGACTATGCACAGTGAGAGTTGATGGGTCCTCACTCCATTCCACCATTCCCACAACTCAATGACTCTGTCTCCATTTTTCCATGTCTTCTCTAGTTTCTCCTCTCACTATCTACTAATTCTTCCCTCCTATTTCTACTTCAAATCCCTGTGGATTGGCCACTGCTCATGGTAGCACCTCTTGGACAGCGTTTCCTGCCCCTGAGCAGCTCCTATTGGCTGTCCTCAGTTAAGACTACACTCTGGTCCCATCAGCTGTGGCACATGGGAGAGAAGATCCCTGGGACGTGGCATTGCCCCTTAGCAGTGTGGGGAGGGAAGAAGAGCCTGTGGGCATGAAAGGACTGAGCCACCGTGTGTGTGTGTGGTGTCACAAAGGCCCGCTCTGCACTTCAGCTTCCCAAGGTACAGATGGAAGGAAATGAACCTTGTCTAAGTTCCACCCTGCACCAGACTCTGAGTATTTACACACAATCCTCACCCATTCAGGGCTGCATTAGCACTCTCATGGGCCATTCCTCCACACACACACACACAAAAATACTAAAAACTATGCGCTCTGACTACATTGGTATAAGGACGAATATAATCTAGACTGGATTCTTTATTACATTTTTACTATTATATTTATCTTTCTCTTCTGTTTTTAAAAGATGTTAAAGTTCCATTATCATGGGCCCTTAACAGTATCTGGGCCCTTGGCACCGTGTCTATTGGCCCTAATGGAGAAGTCGACCCTGCACCATTCAGTAAATATTTATTGAGCATTTGCTATGGGCCAGGCACTGCTCTCAGTACAGAGAACACAGTGGTAAGGAACACAGAAGCCCTGTGCTCACTGGGCTTATTTTCTATCGTAAGCTCCACATCACTCCTCAAAACCTCAGGACAAGGAATGAAGTTATCTGAGATTTTCCTCGTCATAATCACGGGGAACCAGGATTAACAGGATCCTTCATTTCATTTCTTTTACACTTGGACTTAGGAGGGACAGACAAAGTCACCAGATATGCTAACTGAGGGGCTATGCCTAAGCAAAGGCGAGGTATAGTTATCTCAGTTTCTGAGAACGATGAGAGGTGGTACCCATTTCCGTCCCGTGGGGCTCCCTTCCAGGGCAGACTCCCTTGGGAGGCAGTGCGGGGCAGTAGTTAGGCCGCAGGCTCTGGAGTGTTCCGATTCCCACCAGGGCGCTTCCTGGCTGCAAAGCTTTGGGCAAGTTCCCCTTACTCCACCGCAATTTCTGCAAATATAAAACCTTCCCAGGGTGCAGGATTTTTATGAGGATTAAAGGAAAAAACTCATTTATAGCATAGTGAGATCTCAAGAAACGTTAGCTATTAATTAATTTTAGTGGCTGCTGGAGACTGAGAGGCCGTCTGCATACTGGGGCAAAGAGCGACCCGGTCCGTTAGCGATGTCGGCCGTGGACAGCTCATTTGTCTTGTATCTCATACCCCAAGAGCAGGCTCAGGATGCAACCAGCGCACCAAGACAAGGATGATACTAATGATAGCCTGCATTCGCTGAGTGTGCCCTGTGGTTGGGTTCTGGGCTGCTTACTTGACCCTCAGTATTTCATTTAATTGTCTCAAGTCAATAGTGAGGTAGACATTATTGTTCCCATTTCACAGTAGAGAAAGTGGAGGCTGGAGAAAATAAGTAGATGGGACAGTAGAGGGAAAGCAGCAGCTGTGGGGGTCACCCTCCCTTTGGCTTTTCCCTTTTTAGCCGGAGTTAGAGAGGAAAGTAGACACAAATGAGAGACACCCCAGACTTCAGGGAAACCTGGCCTGCTGTTAGTATAAATTAAATCACACATTCCCCAAGTCCGGTGGGCAGGGACTTTGTTCAAAGAGTGGTTTCTGGCTGCTGCTAAAATAGAATCTAGAGGGCCGGCCGGTTGTGCAGCGGTTAAGTGCGCACGTTCCGCTTCGGCGGCCTGGGGTTCGCCGGTTCGGATCCCGGGTGCAGACATGGCACCTCTTGGCACACCATGATGTGGCAGGCGTCCCACATATAAAGTAGAGGAAGATGGGCACAGATGTTAGCTCAGGGCCAGTTTTCCTCAGCAAAAAGAGGAGGATTGGCAGTAGTTAGCTCAGGGCTAATCTTCCTGTAAAATAAAATAAAATAAAATAGAATCTAGGACTTCTCAGGCACATAACATTTCCCAGACTTGGGACGAGCAGTTGGAGAGCTGTGAATAGTGCTTAACCCTTTCCCCTGTTTCTTTGAGCCAAGGAGGCCATTGAGTGCTAGCTTTTACCAAGCCTTTGGAGTGGTTCCTACTGCAGCTGCCGGGGACAATAACAGCCGCAGCCAGGAGAGATTTCTAGAGGACGTGCACATCGCCACCTCTCAAAGCTGTAAGTAAATACAAAGCTCCCGCAAACCACACGGTGCGTCACTTAACCCCTTGCACTGAATCTCTGATTCCGGCCCCTGCCCACCTCTCCCGGCTCATCACGCACTTTTCCCTGCCTGGCCTTCTGCTCTCTATTAATATTTAACTGCTCCTAATTCCTCAAGAGCCCATTCTGCTTCTCCTTTCTCTGTGGGTTTTCAAGATGTACCTTCCATGGCACGCTCGCTCATCTAGCAATCTGCTTTTCAGCTCCCTGCCCAGGTGTCCTCCCTGTGAGATTCTCTTCTCTTCCAGCAATCTGTCATTGTGTCATCAACCACCCCAAACTTAGCCGCTCAAAGCAACAATTTGTTATTACTGTTCGTGGTTACCCAAGCTGCTGTGGGTTGCCTGAGCTCAACTGAGTGGTTCTCAGTTGGGGTCTCTTATGCAGCTGCAGTCCATGACCGAGACCGAGGCTGTCTGAAGGCCACCTGGGCTGAACAGCCAAGATGGCCCCTCCACGCACCTGTTCATTGCTAGGCTGAGACGGATGGAACAACTGGCTGCTCGGCGGGTACCTCTCCGTCTGTCTTCTTGTGATGCCCTCACAGGGCCAAACTGGGCTTCCTCACAGCACGGTGGTCTCAGCATGGTCATGACATTTTTTACACGACAGCTCGTTTCTCCCAAAGCATATGCTGCAAGAGACCAAGGTGGGAGCTACAAGGTTTTTTTTTTTACAGCCCAGCCTCAGAGGTCACACGGGGCCATTTCCACTGACTTCTCTAGGTCACACAGGCCAGCCAAGATTCAACATGGGGCGGGCCTACACAGGGGTGTGAACCCAGGAAGTGTGGCTCATTGGGAGGCCGTCTTTGAAGACAGGTGAGCCCACCTCTCCTGTCTTCCCCCTTCCCCATGCTCCCGTGGGGTCCATACACACCCTCCCCTCAGCATTTCCCTCAGGGTGCTATACTCGCTTCTTTTTCTGTCTCTCTGCTCTGCTGTGAGTGCCTTTGTTTGTTTATTTGGTCGGTTATTTGTGAGCCTTCTGTGGCTGGTCTTGTGCATGGCCCTCAGTAAACACAACTTCCCTTCATGGAATTAAACTAAGCTGTGACTGAGAGGTCCCCCTGCCTCGGGTCTACCCCAGGCTCCAATCAAACGGCTCCCTCACCTCCAGATAAAGAGGGGCAACCTGAGACCCAGACCCAGTCCAGGCCAGTTACCCTCCAGACAACACAGGACCAAACATTTCTCATTTCTCCCTTTCTGACGATAAGTTAATTCGGTTCTTGAAAAAGATACCAACTGACAGCCCCACAGATTGAGGAACATATGTCTTCCTCCAGAGGGGCCCCTGCGCACGGAGAAGCAGAGGCGGATTCCAAAGAGGGCAGCTGAGTGTGGGCACGTTTGGAGACCCAGCCGCGGACCTCGACTCCCAGGGGCCAATCCTGCCCCTCTAGAAAGAGCCAAGTGGGGAGGATGTTTCTTTAACAAAGACATCACCTCTGGGCACAATCTGACAATCTGACAACCTGCCTGGCCTCAGGCTTCAGTTCTGCCTGAGTTCTTCCGTCTTTACTAGATTTGGGGTGGATCGGAGTGGGAAGAAGAGTGAAGAGGAAATCTATCTTGATGGTGGAGACCAAAGGAAGGATTATGGGATGAAGGTGGAAAGAAGTGAGAATAAATGTCCTCCTTCAACAGGCTACCGGGGAAATCAATGTTCGCTTGTTCCCGCCCTTACAAACCACACTCACCTTTCTCCAAATCGTGACCCAAACCTTCTTCTTTATGAAAAATAATAAATACAACAAGAGCTACTATTAACGAATGCTTACTGCAGGCCAGGCCCCATGCCAAGCTCTTTCTGTGTATTACCCCATTGAACCCACACCAGTCTGGGAGACGCTTGTCTCACCTATCCCTCCCTCCCAGAAATTTACAGAAGAAATGGAGAGATCTTCAGAGAGATGGAGGAATTTGACAAAGGTCACAGAGCTCCTAAGTGGCAGAACCAAGATTCTCATCCTGGCCTGTCTGCCTCCCTGATGCTCAAAATTGGTCTAATAGCATCAGCATCACCTGGGAACTTATTGGAAAGGCAGATTCTCAGGCCCCATGTAAGACCTACTGGATCAGAATCTGCATTTGAACAGGACACGCTGGAGTCTGAGTGGGCTCAGCCTCTGTCTTCCAGGTGGAAGCAGTCCTGAGGCCACTGGCTTGGCACACCAGCGTTGACCAAGTCTTGGGTGACTGCTGACTATTACCCAGCACATATCAACAAGAGGACATGGGACTGGCTATCTTCCAATGGGGCCTGAGAACACCACGAACCCCAGGTTGCTACTATCAGGCGTGGTTGTTGGGATGGCTCATCCTGCAGCCCCTCAAGGCAACCCTATGGCTGGAAAGGAGCTCCCTTTTTTCTTTATTTTTCTATTAAGTATAATTTACATACAACTAAGGGCTCACTTGCGTAATCACCACCCGGATGAAGAGAGCAAACATTTCCAGCACCCAAGACGGCTCCCTCATGCCCCCTCCCCATCAACACCGCTTAATATTCACTATTCTGACCTCTATCATCACAGATTCACATTACCTGTCCTTAAACTTCAAAAACTTGGATGACACAGAATACCTTTCTCTTGTGTCCGTGTGACCATGAGATTCAGCCACGTTGTGGTGTATTTCAGTATTTCATTCTTTTTCATTGCTCTGTAGTACTCCATGTGTGACTATACCACGGTTCGTTTATCCATTCTAGTATTGATGGACATTTGGGTTGTTTCTGTTTTTGGCCATTATTACGAAAGCTGCTATAAATATTTTTGTGCATGTGTTTAGGTGGGCATGTCATGCATTTCTCTTAGATAAGTGCACAAACACTGAAGGGCTTTCATTCAGCAAATAGTCTTTATTAGGTGCTTTCAAATCATTTCCCAAAGCAGCTGTGTCAATTTACACTTCTGCCTAAAACATGTGTGAGTGAAGACTCCTCTCTAATTCTCGTCCCATAGTTAGCCAGGAGCTCCCTGAGTTGTTCTCCTTTGAAAAGATTTGCTCCTAATTTCCTGTCTCAGAGATGATGGCACTACACGTCATCTGAAATCAACAGATTGTGCGTGCATGTTGGTTTGACATCAGATATCAGATGCAGAGTCCTTTTATGGCACACGAGAAAAGACACTTGATCCCAATGAGCTGTGACAATTGAAACTTTATAGCTTCTGCTCACATTAGAAAAAGGTCCCAAAGATGTAATCAACCTTTACAAACATATGGGGCAAATTTCAGGGCAGTGCACGGGGAATTCAGGGCATGACTCCCATTAAGGATAACCTGAAATAACAGGAGCTCTGTGGGTAACTCCTGCACAGCAAGCAGAAATTACACCCCTGAGGTCTTCTCCATGGCAGACGCCGTATATTAACACACACACACACACGTCCCTCCCGGGACCCTCCAGTTTACTAGAAAGGGCCAAGACTCGGGCCTCAGAAGTAAGAGTCACGGGCATGAAGCCCATGCTAACTGCTCACTGACCTCGCCAGCCATTGAGCCCTCCCACCTAGATGCCCCTTCCAATCCAGTGAGCAGCCTCCCTTCCAGACTTCTCTCTTTCCCTCCCTGACTCTTAGCCTACACTTCCTTTTTCTCCCCTCATTTAAGAAATCTTTTTATTTTGAAATCATTTTAATCTCACAGAAGAATTACAGGAACAGAAGCAGGAATTCCCTTGGCCCCTTTGCCCAGCTCCCACTGCTAATATTGTGCCATATTTATCACTCCCTCTGTCTAAATAAACAGAATTTTCCCTGAAACATTTGAGAGCCCATTGTAGACATCATACCCCTTCACCTCTACTATTTCAGCATGAATTTCCTAAAAGCAAGGTCATTCTCTTATGCAGGAGAAAATGGGATTGTATTTAATATTAATAAGCTCTTTATTCAACATATAGCCCATACGGAAATGTCGCCATTGTCCCTATGCTGTCTTTGTAGTTCTGCAGCTCCTCCCCATTCAGGACCAGGTCAGGACGGCGCCCTGCCTTTAGTTATCATGTTTGTGTCGTCTCTTTTAATCAGAAACAGTATTTGAGCCTCCCTTTCTCCTTCATAACATCGACATTTGAAGAGTTCTATAGGATGCCCTTGAACTTGTCACTCTACATGCTTCCCACTTTCGGCTTTGCAGAGCCCCAGAAGTGAAACGTTTTCTCTCCCCCAGGCTTTTGTTCGAGCTAGCCCCTCCACCTGGAATTCCCTTCCCTTTCTGTTTCACCTGGGAAATTCCCATTCTACCTCCTCTGCGACCTTTTCCATGGCCCCCGAAGACTTGGATAGAAGCTCCTCCTGTGGGTTCCCGTAGCACCCCAAGCTTAGCCCGTCTGAGCATCTCCCAGTCTGTGTGGCGTGGTCCGTGTGATGCGGAGTCACTGACCACTGCCCCACTCAAGGCTCTCACGTCTGCCCAGTTCAGGCTTCCCTAACAAGTACAGGTGGGAAAGGTTTGCACACCAGCCCTCCACCCCCACAAAGGCTGCCCAGGGCCCCCTTTGGCTCATGGCATTGGAGGGTAGAGCTCTCCTGGTCTGTCAGAGGTGGCATGGCCAGCACTGGGGAAGCCCCCTGTAGAAGGAGCAAGGCTGCAGAGATCTGCGGATCAACTGGGGTGCATGTGACAACAACAACAACGGCAGCAGCAGGAATTTTAATAGCAAACACACAGCACTTACTCCGCGCTATGTCTACATTATTTACGGATATCAAATCATCTGCTGCCATGAGGTCCATGTTTTGGTAGTGTGCTGGAGGTGGCCATACCGGTTCATGAGAGCTGAATGTTAAATATTTAGAAATTTGACCATCTGGCTTTTAAACCATTGATTGCTTGGGAGTATTTACACCACAGAAATCAGCAAATGCTAAAAAATCATGCCTTCTTTTTTCTCTTTTTTTTTGGAGAGCTGATTCATCAGCACACTGGATGTTGTTATTAACTCCATTTTATAAATAAGGAAGGAAACTAAGGTGTACAAAGAAGTTACATAACTTGCTTGAGGTCACATAACTAGTATATTAGTTACCTACTGCTGTGTAACAAATTGCCCCCAAATTGAGCAGCTCAAAACAACAAGAATTATTTATTATCTCTCACAGTTTCTGTGGCTCAGGAGCTTGAACAGGGCCTAGAAGAGACAGCTCGTCTCTGCTCCATGCTCTCTGGAGCATGGAGTTTAAGGGGCTAGATGGGAAAGCAAAGTAAAAGAAGATGGGCAATATTTTGCTCTCTGGGGCCTCAGATGGAAGCCTAGAAAGCTGGGGCCTGGAATAATCTGAAGGCTGCTCCCTCACATGCCTGGTGACAGACGCTAGCCAGGACTGTCAGCTGGATGCAGCCTCCCCGTGTGGCCTCTGCTTCCTTACAGCACGGTGGCTTGGTTCCAAGGGCAAGTGTCCTGAGAGAGAGAGATTGCCAGGTGGAACCCAGATCCTTTTCAGGATGGGGCCTTAGGAGTCACACAGCATCCCCTCTGCCTGCTCCTTGGGTCAGGCTGTCACAAGCCCTGCTTGTATTCAAGGAGAGGGAGCATAGACACCCCTCTCCGTGGGCGCAGGGCCAGTGACACTGTGAGAAGAGCCCGTGGGGTGGGCTGCGGCCATCTTTGGAAGACACAGCCTGACACAGCCAGTGAGTGTGATGCACGGTTGAACCCACAGTCAGGCTCCAGAGTCCATGCTCTTAACCAACCAGCTGCACTTGCTCCAGAGAAGGTGTGCAGTCTGCTGGTGAGGCCTGTGGGCTAACAGCACACTGAGCGTGGGCTCCTGCTCTCGTCCACCCCCCCTCCTGGAACCCCTTTCGTGGACGTCCATCCAAGGCCCCAGGCCCCACTCTACTCTGTGCCAGCACCTCTGTTTTATCCCCGTCCTCATCCTTCTCTTTTCTTCCCCACTAGGTCTTGTGAGCCATTAAAATCAGCGCCCAGATCATTAGTTTTCAGAAACCTGCCTCTGCCTTCCTTCCTTCCACCTCTCTCACACTGAAACGACATATTTGCCTGCACTCAATCATGAGTAGCTTCCTGGAAGAGGGCTTGCCTCCCGACGTAAAATAGGCCAGATTCTTCTACTGTAGTGAAGAAAAAGGAGAACATAAAATTGTGGTCTCCTGGAAGCAGGTTGAATAACTGTGCTCTAAATTGTCTTCCTCACGAGACCCTTTGGGGCTGACTTCGTCACCCTGTTGCCCAGGACCTGCTGTGGAGTAGGTACTTCATTTAGAAAGAATTGATAATAAGAGCAAATATGTTTGAAGGGTTACTCTGTGCCGGGACTGTCCTAAAGGCTTGACAGGTGTTAGCTCATTGAATCCTCACAAAGACTCCATGAGGCAGGATAATAATAATCCTATTATTCTCTCCACTTCACAGATGGGACGATAGACAAAAGGATAGGGAATTTGTCCAAGATCGCAGAGCTAGTGACCGGTAGAGTCAACCTCACTACCTCTCTTGACAAGAGGGAAGGAAGGAGGAAAGGAAGAAAGGAAGGGAGGGAGGGAAGGCACTGTAATTTTTCACCCCAGGTCAAGGCGTCCCCCTGCCAAAATGTGAACGTCGTTATCTGGAGGGTCACGGAAAGCTCTTCCCACCGCAGCGCCTGAGATTTCCACCTTTATAGTTATATCTTTGGATGAAGCTCCCCCGATGACAAATGTCCTTCCCCAGGGATGGCACCAGGACCCTGGCTCAAGTCCTTATATCTGTTAGAGCGCCCTTTGGCAGCGTTCTGAAGTTTTTACCCTCCCAAGGGAAGTTTAAGGGGCTAGATGGGAAAGCAAAGTAAAAGAAGATGGGCAATATTTTGCAAAAAAAAAAAAAAAAATTTAAGTTCTCTCTGCTTGGATGAGATGTTATCTCAGGGGACAGCCTAATAAGAAAAATTCCTTCTAGGGAGGATTACAAGGAAAAGCAGGGCTTTCGGAGCGGGGTCAAGAGAAGCCCAAAACAAACCCTTCACCCTACATCACAGCACGGCCCCGGGGCCTCCCGCCTCCAGCTGAGGCTGAGGAGCAGACGCCGGTAAAGATTTATTGATAAGAAAAGCTCCGAGAGGAGACAGAGGAATTGTAAGAGAGGATTAAGTCAGGGACAAAGTGACAAGAAGAAAAACAAGGATTAGCCATCAGTGACAAGTCGGCCTTGGCGAAAGGATGAGAAACTCGGAGGCCAAAGGTTGAGTTGTCAAACCTGGGGGGCACAGCTAAACTGGCCCCAGCGGGTGAGCAGAGCCCTGACCTCTGGGAACCCAGTCGGCCAAGAGAGTGTTTCTGAAAAGAAACTGTGCTGTGCTCGTCAAGCCCCAGGAAAGGGAGGCACAGTATAAACCCACAGCTAGGGGATCCGGAGCAGCATTCGTGCGGGTTCCCTGAGAAGCAGCCCTGAGGCCAGGGGTCAAGTGCAGTGGCTTCTTTGGGAGGTCAAAGGGAAATGAGTTGGGAAGCGGAGTCCAAGGAGACAGGTGGGGGCAAGGCAGTTCATAAAGGGCGAGCTATCAGTCAGCCACCACCGCAGACAGTGAAGCTTCATCCCACAGGGACCTTTGCAGGTGCTGGAAACCTGCAAAACCACACTCCTAAGTGCCCAAGAAGAAGAGATTATGCAGATAAATTCCAGGATCTGCTGTCAACAGAAAGCCACGCAGACAGGGAGACACAGAGAGAGAATTGAACAGTAATTATTTACAAGCAGTTTTTCACAGCAAACAGAACTTTTCCTTATCTGTTCTTTCTCAGATTTCTCCATAATGCCCACAGATTACTTGTTTAACAAAAATGATAGACGTTCCCAAAAAAGTAAAAAGTGCAACCTTAAATATTTATAGAAGAATTTTCCAGCTAAAGGAATTCTAAGGCAAATCCTTCTGAAAAGCACAGGTCCTCTCCAACAAGGTTAGTATGGCTCCCTAGTTGATCTTTGGTACAAAAATCCAGTTTTATAGAGGGGTGGGATAGTCCTGTATAGACCGCTGGCTTATAGCCGGGTGGGCCGCCACCTGTTACCCGAGAAGGCCAGATATTTGCTGGGTTCCACAGGCGCACACACGCCCGGTCCAAGCGGCTCTCCTGGCCACGTCTTGTCGTCCCAAGAGGAAGCACCACCCCTCCGGGTACCCCAGGCTGGGCGTGGCATCTGAAGAGTCAGTGCGGCCATCTTGCTGGACCTTTCCCATCAGGCCTGCAGCCCATGGCCCAGCTTGGCATGCTGCAGCCTGTTTGCCAAGGCCTGGCCCAGTGGAAACTTCGGTGGCTGAGAGATTGTGGCGCATCCTCTTGGGCAGGACCAACTCGATGGGCAACCTGCTCAGTGTCAATGCTGAGGTGGACTCTCCTCCCCGAGAAACCCAAGCAACGTGTCCCAGGGGCGTTAGGGGAAATCCCGGCTCCTCCAGCCTCCAGGAGCAAAGAGTTCTTTCGTGTTGGGTAGCCGCCACGGTGGTTTTGAATAGCCCTGCACAGCCGGGGGGCTTGAGTCATTTGAGGATCAGGATGGGTGCAGGATGCATTATCTGCGCACGCTCACGGATACAAAGCCCTCAGCTCCAGGCGCAGCAGGAAAGCAGGCCCAGGGTCTCTCGGCTCTTCTCCCGCCAGCCTAAAGGGTCTCCTCCTTCATCCAGGCACCAGCCTCCTTGCTCCTTGGTCTCCCTCACCTCTCCCAGTGGCCAGGCCAGCCTGTCCCCTCTCCTCTTTACGTGTATGCATCATCTCTCCCTCCTCTTTGAAACTTCACATCAAAGTTCACATTTTCTCAGGGCCTAGGGTTCAGCTCGATATTCATAGAAGAAAAGGATCTAATCAACCAATTCATACTAAGTATTAATGAATAAGAAGATGAATAATGAATAAGAACACCTTAATGTATTTAGCCAAAGGAATGAATCTCTAACAGCTAAATTTAACCATTTGGTGGCAGGCCAGTAGACAGAGATTTGTTTTGTTTCATGCCTTCCTAGAAAAAAATTCCAAACCAGATCACCTAGCAACTGGGGACTGAGTTCTCAATTAGAGTATAAAAACTATTCTGCCAACCAGAATATCACAGATGCATAGTCCATTCAAACTCTAAGGGAGCTCAGAGACTGCATAATAATAATAGTAAACATGTATTGAGTAATTTTTATGCTGTACAAATTATGTTATCTTAGTCAATCCGTGCAACAACCTAATGAAGTAGGCACTGTTATTCTCACTCCCATTTTACAGATGAAGAAGTTGTGCCTGGAGCCTTGAGGTAATTCTCCTAAGGCTACACTGCAGCTAAGGAAGCTGGGATTTGAACCCTGAAAGTCTGGCTTCAGGGTCCGAACTCTTCTACTCTGACTTGTGTCTGCCACCCACATTTTACAGACTGGGAAACCAGATTGTGAAGGGATCAGAGGTGGGGGGCATGATGGGTGAACGGCCATGGCCAGTCTTCCTCTTTCTCAACGTCTTCTCTCTTCAGCAGAAAGCAGGCCGTGCAGTTCTGAGTCACGCGGGCAGAAGGGAGCAGCAGGGACCCCAACAATTACTTCTCAGGAATTGGTGTTCAAGTATCTTTTCACCACGACAACTTCCATTCAAACAAGATGTTACTTGCAAGTCCGACATTTCCTGCAGACAAAAGTGAGTGGCTCTGGCTGAAGGTGGGAGGGGGCGGCCCGAACTCGAATCTCGACCCTATGGTGGCCTCCGAGGCTCTTCCGGGGAAGCCCCAGGCCTTAAAAAGCACATTTGGAATAACACTGCCTGTTGTAGATTGCAGAAGTGGCCAAAACCCTTTGTAGCCCTTCCCTTCAAGCCATGAGTCCATTCCTCCACTCCTGGCATTGGAGTAGACGTCTGACTTGCTCTGACCAACAGAATGCTGTGGAGGTAACATCGTGCCAATTCTGAGTCTGATCCTCAAGAGATGTCCACTCTTCCGTGCTTGCTCTTGGAATCCTTCCACCACCATGTGAGCAAGCTCAGGCTAGCCTGCAGGATGACGAGAGCCCATGTGACCCCAGTCATCCTGGCCGAGACCATCATAGGCCAACCTACCAGCTGAGATCAGCAGAGCCCAGCCCAGACCAGAAGGACAGACCAGCTGAGGCCAGCCCAAATGGCTGCAAAATTGTGAGCTAAGTAAAAGGTCTTATTTTTAAGCTGCTAAGTTTTGGAGTGATTTGTTATGCAGCAACAACTAACTGATACAGTCCCCTAACAGAAGAATCTCAGAATGATGCCATGGCCTACCTCTCAGGTCACAAAAGGAGGGAAACTGGCACAGCAAGGACCCCCTCCCCAGCACACAGCCTACCCCCAGCCCTAAGCAAAGCCCTCAGCAACCCACCTGAGCCTTAGGATGTGGTGGGCAGGGGAGACAAATGTCCCCATCTGCCCCAACTTCAAACAGGATTACAATCACAGAACGGGGAAAAACTCCATCACTTGGTCCCAAGAGGGCCAAACTTCCATCTAGAGAATTCTGTCCAGAATCCACTTGCGCAGAGAAAGGGCACATCCCCATCCCTACAGATGCCTCCACGCTCAGGGCATCCTTGATGCCTGGGGTGGAGGAAGAAGTGGCAGAGAGAAGGAGAGCGGATCTTGAAGGTTAAACCCAGCACATGAAAGCTGCTCAGAAAACGCCCAAAAATCTAAATGAAAATTTTCAGCTGTAGAGCAAAAAACCCAGACCCAAGGCCCTGGGTTGATCTTTCAGACTGTCGGGCACAGCGCAAAGCTGTCTCCATTTATTTACTTCTAATTGAAAGCTGGCATGCTGAGGGTTACTCCACCCAGGCGTGAAGCCTAGCCATCCGTGAACGGTTTCCCCAGACCTCTCCCTCCGCAGAAGCATCCTTCATGTGCCGGAAAGGGAAAATGTCACAGGGACACTAAATTAAAACTCACTTTTGTCTTTGAAAAATAGATTCAATCCTCGGTAGGATGTAGTTGGAGAGATCCTAGCATTAGCGTAATTCCTCAGTGCACTTTCTAGGCCAATCAGAAAAAAAGCATTTTCAGAAATCTACCAGAAAACAGGTCTCCCAGGGGCCACGCATGCTAATTCCCCCCCATAGAGACGCTTGGGACTCACAGTTGACAATGGGTGGTTTCCTCGGGAGACCGTATCTCTCACAGCGCTGATTTCAACACAATTGATCAGCTGGTGGGAAATACCATCCAGAAAAAATAAGTTGACTTGCTTTCAAGATTGTCAGCTGTCTGCAAGTTCATTAGTTCACTCCCTCGCTCCCTTTGTTTATTCAACAAATGCTTTTTGGGTCCCTGCGGCGTGCGAGGCCCCGTCCTGGGTGCTGGGGGTACAGCTGTGAACCAGATAGGGCCCCCCAAACCTGACGGTCTACCAGGCAAACGAGTGAAGGCAGCCTCCGTTTAAGTGAGGGCTCCCTCTGGTAGACCTGCTGTGAATCAGGTTAGACCTAAGCCGCCGGACACACTCAGCAGGTGTCCACACAGCAGCAGTGGCGGCAGCTGAGCACACACGGGTGGCCTCCTCAGGCTCCTGACTTCTTCTTAAGCAAACTTTACCATTAGCAGATAGAGGTAAAGAACGTGGGTATGGGAGTTGGGCAGACCAAGTGCTGGCTCTGTCCTGCCATCATGGTCGGTCTTGGGCAAGATGCCTGATTCTCAGACCTCAGTGTCTTCATTGGTAAAATGAAGACAACAGTCGCACTACAGCGGAGATGGCCTACCTCATGTTCATTCTCCCCTTCTTCCTTAGTAATCAAGTCTTGGCATTAGTGACGGCTGCAGGGAGCCCAGATAAAAGACTACCTTGGCCAGCCTCCCTTGCTGCTAGGTGTGGCCATGGGAGCAATCTCTGGCCCATGAGATGTAAGTGGGAGTTGTTGAGTGGGATTTCTGGGAAGGCACTGTAAAGCAAGCTCATAAAGCAAACTGGCACTTGAAAAAAATCTTTTGGGTTTTCTCCTTTCCCTCATTGTCAGGGGTGTCAACACAAGGGTGGGAGCAACAGCAGCCATCTTGGACTGTGAGGTAACCTTGAAGATGGAACTCCTGAACTAAGAAAGACAGAAGATGCCTGAGACTCTGATGATCATGAAGCTACTATGAAGCCCACAGCTGCTAAGCTTCAGCCTTCTTTTATGTGTGAGAAAAATTAGTATCTTTTAAAATCGCTGTTATTTCTGGTCTCTTTCTAGAAACTGAAGGCTATTTCTAATACAAGTAGCCATCAGTGTTACTGTGGGAATGGAATGAGGCCATTTATATAGAGCACTTAGCCCAGTGCCTGGTCCACAGTGGGCTCTCAGGGCAGAAGAATTCATACTGTCATTACACCTATGAAATATTTACGTTGTCTTAGCTCCGGCTGCTACATCAGAACACCACACACTGTGGGACTTAAACAACAGACTTTAATTTCTCACAGGGTGAAAGGCGGGGAAGTCCAAGATCAAGGTGCTGGCCAATTTCACTCCCGGTGAGGGTCCTCTTCCTGGCTTACAGACAGCGGCCTTCTTGCTGTGTCCTCACACAGAAGAAAGAGGGAGAGAACTCCGCTCTCTCTTCCTCTTCTTATCAGGACACCACGCCCATGGCGGGGGCTTCACCCTCCTGACTTCATCTAGAACTAACTATCTCCCAAAGGCCTCGTGTCCACACACCTCACATTGGGGATTAGGCTTCGACGTATGAATCTGTCGGACATCAGTTCATAACATACATGACATTGGTCCATAACATACATGGACCAGACCGTAAGCTTTAAATACAGTTGGTTTGCTTAAGTTAGATTAGCATAAGCCGGAAAGCTCCTGGATTAGAGTGCAGAGTCCTAAGGGTTCTGATAGATGGAGGTCAGGATCCCGGAGGACTGGAGGTCCTCTGTGATGACTGGGACTGGAGACTGCGTCCGCACACCATCCTCCTAGCAGCTGTCACATGGGAGGGTCAGTCACTCATCAAGACCACTCCTAACTCTCGAGAGTGAAACCACATCATCTGATTATGAAAAGACCTCAAACGATAAAATCAATGGTCAAAGTACACATCCATCTTGCGTTTCCCTCTTTGCTTTGTAGATGACAAATGACTACAGCAGCAGACCGTAGGGAGCACCAGCTGTGTGCCAGGCTCTGTCCCAGCTCCGAGTGGATCAGCCAAGCCCAGCAGAAGCAGAGGACATGCTCAAATTGGGAACCCTGAGGAGAGCTTAACAGAGAGACCGTTTGCAAAGGCACAGACCAGATGTTGAGAAACCACAGGGAGAGTGCAACCCCCCAGGAGGCAGGAACAGGGGGCTGTCACCCCCCATCCCAGGCCTGAAGCCATGAGGGGACAGAGTAGTTACAAGATCCTGTAGAGAGAGCCACCCAGCAGAAGCCAGGGCCTCGGATTGCAGACACAGCCAGCTCCCACTGACCCAACAGGAGTGGGCCTGACCTCACTCCCTCTTATTCCAACCTCATGTTTTCCATGGGCTGAAACCTTCCAAACGGAGGGAATAGACTACAGCCCGTAGAGGTCAGCCTCCGAGACCCAGAGCAGACTGCAGAAGGGCGGGCAGCCAGTCTGGAGGGGCCATGGGCCCTATTCCTTTAATCTTCAGCAACGACCTTATGAGGTAGACACTATTATTAGTCCATTTTATAGACGAGATAACTGAGGCCCAGAGAGAGGGAGTAAGCCATTTACACGTTTGAAACAAATGATTTTGTAAAGAAGTACCACTTGGATTCTCTAGAAGGTGATGGTGAACTCCGGTTTCCCAAGTGATTCAAAATAAGGTATTTCTGTTGAAATAGACGCAGGGCTATGTCAGAGCTTAACAGACCTGACAGCTCACCGGTGTGAGAGGCACACTCCGATTGTCTCTACCTTACTGCTGAAGAAGCAGAGGCTTTAATGAGGTTCAACCAGGTGACCTCTAGGATCCCTTGAAATCAAAATAGTCTATGATTTGGTGACTACTTAAATCATTACTTTTGATTTGTAAAAAGAAAACTACAAAAAGTCCCCACCATGAACAACAAACATTTAGGCAGAAATTATAAAACTCTTTCCACTGAAATACAACACTGCAGTAAATCCTTCCATGCAGGGATGCAGAAGTGGTTGACGTTAGTGAGAAGAGCAGATAATCTAAAATCAGGAGTAACCGTGTTCTGCTCCTCCCAAACGCATTCTTAGTCATCATGCCCGAAATTCCTACTTTCATCCCTCCTTTGCATTCCAAAACCAAAGTTTGTTGAGGACAAAGAAAAGGGTTTCCTGGAGCCATGACATTTCATGGTATTATTGGCTATGGTATTAATTGGGATTCTGCTACAGGAAAACCAAGTCCAACTGGCTAAAGCTAAAAAGGAAATCTATTGGTTCATGCCCTAGGGTAAGGCAGGCTTCAGGCATCGGTTGTTTCAGGGCTCCAAGCATGTCCTCAGGAACCAGCTCTCCTCTCTGTGTCTTGCTTCTATTTCCTGACTGACCCATTATGAGCTCCATGTAGTTGCAAAATGGCTGCCAATAGCTCCTCGGACCACACCCTTCCGGCACCGAATCCAGCAGAAAAGCTGAATTCCACTTCTTCAGTAATTCAAATGGAAATCCTAGAATTGAGTCTCTTGGGCCCTGATTGGCATGGCATGGATCATATGGCCACTGTGGCCATGGGAATGTAGTATTATTCCAACTGACTGGGGTGGGGCTGGCCCTTCCTACGACGTGTGGGCTGAGACTGGGAAAGGATGATCCCAAAGAAGCACCAGGGCTGCCGCTCAAAGAATGGGGAAAGGACTCAGGGGAGAAACAGCCCGGTCCACCAAAGTCATCAACGCCATCTCCAGAAAGACGCACCAGGAAACTTCCGCAGCCCAGAAACTGGCTGCAGAAATTCAGAAGTTCTCCAAGCCGCCGCGAGATTTGAGGACCTGTCACTCACCCTCTTGCCCCGCCCTCCCTCAGCAGTCCCCACCTATCCCCGCCTTCTTCCGAACTTGGGCAAGGGGCACGAGGGAGGCACGCATGCCTCCCAGCACAACCACGTGCGGTTTTCCACTGGGTTCCTGGGGAGTTCCTCCCCCTGCCCCTCAAGTCTGAGCTGGAGTGTTGCCTTCTCCCTAAAGCCATCTCTAATAAAACCCACAGCTCCCCAGCTTCCCCCAGAGCTGAAATCCCCCTCTTCTACGCACGCACAATACTTTATTACATATATGGCCTTTATTAGAGCGTTTTTTTGTGTCCTGAAATTCTTTACACACCAGTCCCTTATATTCTACCCTCACACTCACACCCAACCAGGGAAGAAGCTGTTGGAGAGCAGAGATCTGCTTTTGTTCCCCCTGAGTCCCTAACACCGGGAACAGTCTTCGGAAATAATGGATGGGTAAATGAATGGACGAAACTTTCTCCAGCTCTCAACCATCGCATGAAAACCACAGCGCTCGTTTGGGCATTCGGGCAAGGCATGGTATGTGAACTCCTATCGTGTATACAGTAGGCACAAGCAAGTTATTCAAAATAAAATTAAATCAGTCAAGGGAAAAGCAATCATATGCTTATTCTGCTTGTTTGAAAATAGAAAAATCTGAAATAAAGAGGACGTGCATTGTCTATGATTCTTGTGAGCACTGACACGGTCAGGCAGGGGACAGTGGACCCAAAAGGGCTAAGAAGCCACAGGGCTATCTGCAAACAAGGCGCTGAGTTTGTTCCCACAGGCACAGGTGCCCAGGATGGCCTAAGGGCTGTGACAGCTCAGGCAGAGGAGATCGAAGAGGCGGGAATGGCGCTGGACTCCCGACTCCGCCCCTCCCCGTGGGGTCTCAGTCAGGTGATTTGACCCCTCCGGGCCTCCGCTTTCTCATTTGTCAAATGGGGATGACCACCCGTTGAGGGGCCCGCGTGGCTCAAGCCTTACTCTGCCTCTTGCCCTGATTCCTTCCTGCCTCCCTCCCACGTGCAATCGCCAGCAAGCCCACCGGCCGCTTAGATCCCGGATGTAACTGCCTCTCCCCAACTGCCCTGCAGGCGCGGCGTCTGAGCCACCACAGACTGGGACACGTACCCCGGTGTCCAGAGTTACTCAGTCCCCGAGGTGCCCTTTGCTAGTGGTGGAGCCAGGACAGCGAGCCCTATCGCAAACGCTTTTCTGAGTGTGCAGGGCTCCCGGGTGTGGAAAGGGAGGGAGACCCGTACCCTGAGGTCGCCCCCCAAACCCCCCTCCTCCCCCACCCCCCGCCCCCGAGTGATGGATGGTGTAAACATGGGATCAGCATCAGGACCTGGCCTCTCCGGCCTGAACTCCAGAGGCTTCCGCTGTGGCCCACCAGCTCCCTCTCCGGCCACTGTCCGCTGGTCCTCTCTGCCGCTCCATTGCGCTGGCCTTCTGTCCGATCCCTGGATGTGCCAGACGGGTTCCCACTGGGGACTTTGCCTGGCGCTTCCCTCTGCGGAACAGCCCCGTTCCCTCATCTTTGCAGCTGAGTCCTAGGCGCCCTTTAGACCTCAGCCCAGCCTGGCCTTCCCTGACCATCCATGCAAATTAAACCGGCCTCCAGCCCTTCTGCCACCTCTGTTCTGTTTTCTCTGTAACAGAACTACTTGAAACTATCTTATTGATTTGCTCAATTGCATGTAAACTAGTACGTGCGCTCCACAAAGGCAGGGATGCAATTTGTCTCATCCACGACGTGTCTCTAGATTCTAGAATGGTGCCTGACAGGTAATAAACGCTCAGTAAATATTTGATGAGTGAAAGAAAGAATGAAAGGAGGGGAGGAGGGAGCACAGCCCTCAAAGGATGATTATAGAGACTCAATCAGAGAATTCTCATAAATCACTTAGCACAGTGCCTGGCACTTAGGAACGTCTAAATACATCGTAATTATTCAGTTATTAGGATAGAAGAGTGGGCAGCACGTGCATGCACGTGCACGCGTGTGCATGCACACACACACACACAAGAGAGCAAAGCAAAAGCTGTTCCCCCACTCTGCCTGGAGTCTCCTGGCTCCTGAAGAGAATATTCCAGGCCTCTGACTAGGCAGCATCCCCCTCAGCTCCACTGGAGCTAATGCTTGAACCTGGTTCAGACCCCCGGGGTTCGGAGTTCATTTGCTTTTGGCAAACCGTCAGCTTTGCTTTTCTAAGGGAAAAAATAAAATACAAAAAGACACTCACATAACATCTCAGAGATCAAATGGCTCTTGGAAAACTGCATTTTGATGAGTGATGGAATCAAAACCATATGGATTAAATTCTCCTTAGATCTCCTGGGGGAAATGGCAGCGGGAGCAGGGTGAGGGCACGGATGGTGCAAAACTCAGCGCGGATTTTCCAGAAGAGAACCCAGAGCCGGTTCACGAAGGATGGTCTGAGACAGCCCAGGCCTCCAGAACAGTTGTCGACCCCATGCCGGCTGCCTCGACAGAGAAGGACATCCAACAGTTCCTTTTCAATCACCTCTGTTTCTTTTCTTTTGATTTCCCCTCCCCCATGGCGCTGACTTTGGGGTCTTGTTAGCGACGGGGAGAGGCTGGCGGTTGGACGTTAGGTTTGTATATTTCTCCCAGAAAACAGACTCCAAGTGTCTCCTTGAAGAAAGGGCCTGAAATAGCTGCTGAAGCCAAATATTTGTGATCAGGCACTTCGACGAGTGCCGTTCACTTCTTGATGGTCCTGTTTCCACTGAGTTCTGCCGATGCAGGCGAGCTACAGAAGGCGGCCTCGAAGAGACTCCGCGTACGTAGAGCGTGCTTCACGCTGCCATTTGCTATGAGAAGAAATCAAGAGGAACCAGTGCTTCCAACTCTTCTACCTAAAGCACAGAGAGACCTCAAGAGCTGTTTCCTCTGTTCTTCTCACTCTAATCTCCTGAGAGCAGGTGACCCTGCTGGCCACCGGCCTGTGCGGGGTACCGCACAATGGTAACGATGACTGGGCGTTTACACTGTACTGAGCATCGTCCTTTCATCCTCCCAAACCACTTCAAGGGCGGTGCTCTTATTCTTCTTTGACAAAGGAGGAGACTGAGGCACAGAGATGTTAAGCAACTTAACCAAGTTCACACGGCTATTACTGGGCAGAGCTGGGATTTGAACCAAGGTTTTGTCCATGCCAGAGCCTGTACTCCTTACCATTATTTCCCCTCAAAGTATCCTGCGCTTTTGGAATTTGTGTCTTTGCTTTACTTTTGCTGTTCCATTCATCTAAAAAGCCTTTCTTGCTATCTCTACTTTTCCTCCCAGCCACCTGACAAAATCTCCCGCACCCTCCGAGCTGTGTCTCGTCTGCCCATGAAGGCTTTGTGAAAACCCCCAGAGCGGTTAGGACTTCTCCGACCTCTGAACTCCCAGACACCTGGCGCCTCTGGGGCTGTCCAGCCCATTCTGTGTCATAAAACTAGCTTAGCACGATGGTCAGGCAGCCTGGCTTTATGGGAGACACACCTGCATTTAATCCCCTGCTGGGGACACTATCGATTTACAGACCAGTCCAAGACTCAGATTCCTCACCTGCAAAAGGGGGAAAAGGAAGTGAGCCGGTGTGAGCAGCAGCAAGCTAGAACACGCAGGGCACGAGCAAGCACAGTCCACGTCGGCCACTGTTTTCTGGCTCCTTGGCGGCTTGTTGGAGTTCCCCCACCTGACTGTGAATTCTCCAAGGAAATGTAATAGTCGCTGGTTTAGGCAGTGATTAGATTAGGCATTTCACTAACTGAGTTTAGAGAAGAAGAGAGGAGAGAGGGGGCGGGTCGGGGCTGCGCGTGGAAACGTGGCTCAGAGAGAATAGGGGCAGCCAATGTGGAGGGAGTGCTGATCATGTGACAGTGTGGCTGGGATTAATTCATTTGGTCCTCACAGCAACCCGGAAGTTAAGTGTTGTTATTATCTCCATTTTACAGATGAAGAAACTGAGGCCCGGGGAGGTCTAAGTGACTTGCCCAAATCCATATATTTGGTAACTGAAGAGTCAGGGTTCAAATCCTAACATTTTGGATCCAGATTCCAAGGTCTTAGCTGCTAAACTAGATTAACCCTAAAAAGAGGATTTTAAAGCTTTCAAATGGCAATAAATCTAAAAGGTTGGGAGTATCCAGTGTGGATTGGCGGGTATTTAATGGGTACAAATGTTGGGACGAGTTTAGCAACACTTTCCTGAGAGTTTATCCAATGGGGGGAGGTGTTGGCCCCCCCCCCCACCCGCCCCAGGAAGCCATGCAGGCTTTGTGGTTCCACATGGACGTGAAGATAAAGCAGGTAAAACAACGCGGACTGAGGTGAGGAGGCTTTGGGTGGGATCCGTGTGTCTATTTCATCATGCTGGCATATGATTTCATGTTTTTTCTTAAAGGACTTGATTTAACATATACGGCAAGGTGAGGTTCAGCAAGTCAACTCAAGACTAGAGAAAACTTCAGAGATCAACACGATGGTGAAACACCAAAATTAGTCCTAAAAAGGTGGGGGATCAAGGAAGGCTTCCCAGAGGAAGGGACGACCACACTGAGACCAGAAAGGTGAATTGGGGGTGGCTTAATGAGGAAGACACGTGGCTAGGTTCCCTCAATAGCCATTTCCTAACCCTTTCTCCCTCATTGTCCTCCACTAGGGAGGCCTGAAGAGCTAGCAGCTGTCCAGGCTCCCCTGAAGCTGGAGGGGTCCATGTGACCAAGTTCAGTCAATGCAACTCCAACAGAAGTCTGCCAGAAGAGTTAGAAACGGCTGGTGGAGCCCTTTCCCATTCTTCCTGCCTTGAATGTGGATGCAATACCTGGAGCTATGGTAGCCATCTTATGACCATAAGGCAACAAGGTTGAGACAAAAGAAAAGAAAAGTGGTACAGAACCGGCCCTGCCATCATCATGCTGCGGAAGAAATGCTAGCTGCTACCTCCCTCTGCATTTCTTAGGTGAAAAAAAACGGGCTGCTATTTATGCCCCTTAGAATCCAATTTGTTTCCGTTACTTGCAATCAAAAGCATTTTTAACTCATATACTAGACACAATGGGGGGGAAATGAGCAGAAGTTGCAACATGTGCAAAAACCTGGAGGGGAGAAAGACTGTGGCATATGTGAAGATGAGAGATTCCATGTAACTGAAGTAGATGTTGCTGGTGCTGGTGGGGGGTGTGATGGGCAATGAGGCTGGAGAATCACCCAAGGGCTACAACATGCAGGGCCTCGTACAGCTTGTAAGTTTGGGATTTGGAAATTATAACAATGGAGCACCATGGAAAAGCTGTGTGTGTGTGTGTGTGTGTGTGCGTGTTGAATTAGAGGAGCAACTGGGATAAACAAGTTCTAAAAACCCTCTTCTGGCTGAGTTCATTCATTCAGTAAATATGAGCATGGGAAAGTAAATTGGTAGAACTACTTTGGAAAACTGTTTTGAAGTGTCTGCTCAAACTAAACGTCCCCTCCCGTAGAACCCAGCAGTCCCATAACGAAAGACACACCCAAGAGAAATGCACACACATATCCACCAAAAGACAAGTCCAAGCGTGTTCATAGCAGCTGTACTCCTAACAGCCAAAAACAGGGAGCAACCCAAATGCCCGTCAAGTCTAGAGGAGCTAAATCATGTATGTGCATCCTCATAGAATGGAATACTACAGAGCAATAAAGAAAGAGGACAAATTGCTGCTACGTGCAACAGCGTGGAAAGTCACAGCCCTAATGATAGGCCAAAGAAGCCCTCAGAGAGGAGTAGACGTTTGTGTTAGTCCAGGTTCTCCAAGAAGCAGGTGCCAAGGTTACATGTCCAAGAGGTGATGAACAGAAACACTTCTGAGGGAAAACGAGAAGGCCGCCAGGAGAGGCTGGGAACCATCAGACTGTGATACAGGACTGTCCCTTGTGAAGGAGAGATGGAGGGAGGGAGGGAAAGAAGGAGGGAACGAAGGAGGGAACAAAGGAAGGAGGGAATGAAAGAAGGAAGGAAGCAAGGAAGGAAGTGTCGACAAAAATAATCCATATCCAATCTATAAATGAAAATTTGGGTAAGTTTATTCTGAGCTTAAATCTGAGGATTATAACCCGGGAGAGTCTTTCCACAAAGGAACAGAGCACTCCAAAGAGGTGGGGGGTCATACAGGGTTGTTATATACCCTCAAAGAGGATGTTTCACATATGATTGGAATGTCCCTTTTACAATAGTCGCGAGACTACTCTGTCGGCACAGCGATTGATGGAAATAGCAGGTAGGTCTTCTGTCTCGGTGAACACAGCAGGGTGGCAGTCTGTTGTCTCCAGCTGAGTGGTCACAGGTGAGCTGGGAGGTGAGTGCAGCAATCAGTTCCTAGCCTAAGGAAAAATGCTAATGTCGGGGGGAAGTTGCATCTTTATCTCAAGGGCCTTTGTTCTGGCCATAGGAAATGTCTAAGCAGATATGCAATGCGTGCTCAATAGCCAGTCAGGCCCTTTTGGAGGAAAAAAAGAAGTCAGGCCGAATTAGGTTTATACCAAATGGCTTCCTCATATACTCCAATATATCCTATTGCTTGCCATTTTTATTTGTCAGAAGGAAGCATCCTAGACCGCCATGCAGTTCTAAGGAAGCTCAGCAAGCCCAATGGGGAGTCCTTGAGCCAAACTGTGGTCAGAGGAGCTCCCCTCCTCGGAGGAATGGGCCTGCCCTGGCATAGGTAGAAGCAGCCTGTGGGAAGCATGTCCTCCCACATCCCACAGACACAGTGACAGATTTCAGCGCCCAGCAGAATTGGCTGTTGGTCAATGCCCACAATCAGAGATCTGAGAGATGTGTTTTCATGGCCACAACATTGAACAATTCCTTGGATGAAGGTCAAGAACAGGCAAAATTAATGTTCAGTGATAAAAGTCAGAATGGTGGTTCCTTCCAGGACGGGTAGGGTTGGGGGTGTGGCTGAGAGAGGGTATGAGAAAGCCTTCTGGGGTGGCTGGAGGTGTTCGATGTGTTGATGGGAGGTAGTGATTGCGTGGGGAAAAATCCCTCAAGATGTCACCTAAGGTTTGTACACTTTGAAGAAAAAAGAAGTTCTCACTGAACAAGTGCTCTACCCCAAAAGCTGTGCTCAGCCCCGGGCGCACAGGGGTGATGAAAGCAGACAAGGGTGCCGCCCCCCAGGGGCCCGCAGGGAGAAGCATGGTCTGGAACACCAGACCAGGGCAGGGAGCCCCATTAGGAAGCCGTGAAATGTCCCCACTGAGAAGGTTAATGGCAGGGAGCCCGGGGCTTACGAGACTTGTCTCCAGACAGTCAAGCCCAAGAAGCATTTTGTCAAAGACTCTTGAAAGAGAGAGTAAAGCAAAAAGACTGACTTGCAAGAAACGGGAACTAGAGATGTGAAAGCAAGTCAGGAAGCATCGGAACTGCTTACAAAGGAAAATGCTTTTGGAGAGATCAATTACAGGAAAATTCGGTATGACTGTTCACCGCTGGGACCTCGGGGAGCCCCGAGCCCTGGGAATCGCGTCTCTCCTGGAGTCAGGCTCATCTCCCTGTGCCCAGCCATCAGGTTTCATTTGGCTTACAGGGATCCACTGGGAAATTATATCTGATGTTTTTCAAAGCCAGAAAAGGATGTCACACCTTTGTGAGGGCTGCTGGGAGACAGGTAAAAGCACATAGCCTCTGGGGGGACGGGGTGCCAATTAGGGCCAATTAGAACTAAATTGACCTGTCATTTGTCAGAAATGCATAATGGAACTCACCCTGTTCTACAAAACTGAGGATTTCACCTGTGAGTTCATTTGCTCCGAGAAAGTTGTCTATGGAAAAGTGCTTGTATCCATCATTCCTTAAGAAAAATGTTTTAAAAAGCAAACTCATCCCAAATGACTTGTGTTTTTCCAATGCTTCCATTGTCAGTACTTAATTTCCAATCGTTTTCAATTTGAGACGATGATGTTGACCGTCAGGCTCTGAAACAAAACATGTAAATAAAGAAATATGTATATGTATATTTCAAACCAGCGTGCCCTCAAAATGTGAGCTCTCCCCAGCTTTCCAGAAGGAAGAACTGTAAATAGAACATTTTACACTTGGCTAACTTTTCCTAGGCTTCTTTTTCTTTTAAGCTGTCCTATCTTTTCAGTCTATGATAAATGCAAAAAGAAAGTATTTATCCAATAATTTCCTGAGCCGAGATGGCAGCATAATTGAGTCACCCAAGTTGAGTGCTTTAGGAAAATTTCCATCAGGTGCCATCATGTTCTCTGGTCTAAGCTTTATTTAAACTCTCTGGATCAATTTGAATCAATTTGACATGCACACACTTCAGGGCATGGTTAGTTTCAAATCAATTAAGCTCCTTATGACTTTATGATTAAGAACCCAAGGTTATAAAACATTAATCTAAAAATCACAAATTATAAAGTGAAAAGTAAAATCTCCACCGAACGTTTCATAAAGATCACCAGAATCGTTATATAAGCTTCATTAAACAAACAAGGTAAGAATAATTAGGTGGTAAATTGAGTACAGTGATTTCAAAAGGCTTTAATTGGGACAGACCAAACAGGTTAATGAAAATAAGGAAGCCAGGGTCCAGTTAAGCCTTCGGCAGGATTCGCATCTGAAAGGAACCCCTCAAGAGGTCTGGTGGCCCTTACAGCCGGAGTGCAAAGCTCCTGTGAAAAGCAGACGGTGGGCTCTGGACCTCCCGGCCCTTCCCTGACCTTGGCCAGCCTGCCCTCCACCACCAGACATGAGATAGGGACCAACTCTTGGCTGGAGCCAGTTGGTGGCCAGGTGAAAGCATTTTAAGGATAGCCATGAAATGTGATTCCTGCCCTCTAGAATTACATGGAATTTTTCTCTCCTGGTTTTGGAGCTCAGGGAAAGGAAATAAGAAGGAGGGAGTCAGGGTTTATATTAAAATAATAATGAGTCCTTCCCAAGTCCCAGCCCCTTTGATAAATTTCATCATTCTCATCTGTCTTTACCTCTCTCCCATGTGGATGAGGTGGGTTCTCTTGATTCTCACCCTGTTTTAGAGACTGAAGCACAGAGAAGTTAGGTAACTTTCCCCATGGTTACACAGCGAGGAGGGGGCAGAACCAAGGCCTGTGTGATTTGGAAGGATGGGTTCTTCACCTCCGCAGAGTCGAGAGGCCTCTTGTATTTGTGTTGACAGGAGGCCTTTGCCTTCTCTATACCCAGTGTTCTAGGAGCTAAAGATACAGTGTGAACCTAACAGCCAGGTTCCGGCCCTCAGGGAACTTTCATTCCAGTGCAAAGAGACCAGTGACAAATAAATCATTTAATTAACAAAGTCAGACACTGATGATGCTCTGCCGAGAAGTTTAAAGGGTAACACGATAGTGACTGGTAGCTTCTTTCATTGAATGGTCACCTCTTAAGAGATGGCATATGAGCTAAGATTTGAAAGGCAAGAAGGTGCCAGCTATACAGAGATCAGGGGAAAATACTCCATGCCAAGGGGAGAAGCAGGTGCAGAGAGCCCAAGGGAGAAATGAGCTGGTAACAGGAAGAGGGTCGGAGCTGTGAACTCAAGATGGCTACAAATTCTTTGTCTACGTTCATCCTCTTAAAGCTCATGCACCTTGTGACTTGCTTTGACCGGTAGAATGTGCATGACGTGTTTCGGTTCTGGGCCTAGGCCTTAAGGATTCTGGCAATTTCCAATTTCACTCCCTTAGAGTCCTGAACCAACATGTCAACGGATCCAGCTACACTGCTGGGGAGACCACATGGAGAGACTCAGAAGCTCAGCTGGCCCCCAGCTGAGGAGCCGGTCATGCGAGAGAGGAGTTCCAGCCCAGCAGAGGTCTCAGCCAAGTGCAGCCACATGAGTGACCCCAATTGACACCATCCTGGAACAGAGATGAAGCTCCCAGCCGAGCCCAGGCAATCCACAGAATCGTGAGAAATAACCCATGGCTGCGGTTTCAAACCACTAAGCTTCAGGATGCTTTGTTGTGCAGCAATAGATCATTGAAGCAGCCAATGCGACTAGAGTTAGGGTGGAGCAAAGGGCAGTGGCGGAGAATGAAGCTGGAGAGCATTCTCCAGCCAAGGCTAGATCAGGCAGGGCCTGTAAGCAGTTGGGATGTCACTCAAAGTGTGATCGGGAGCCATCGGAAGGGGTGTGACATGATCTGTTGACTTTATTTTATTTTATTTTATTTTAAAGATTTTATTTTTTCCTTTTTCTCCCCAAAACCCCCCAGTACATAGTTGTACATTCTTCGTTGTGGGTCCTTCTAGTTGCGGTATGTGGGATGCTGCCTCAGCGTGCCTTGACGAGCAGTGCCATGTCCGCGCCCAGGATTCGAACCAACGAAACACTGGGCCACCTGCAGCGGAGTGCGCAAACTTAACCACTTGGCCACGGGGCCAGCCCCCCTGATGACTTTATTTTTAAGGCTATTCTGGCTGTGGTGTGGTGAATGAATTGTGGGGTGGGCAGAGCAAGAGAGGAAGCAAGGAGACATCAGTTAGGTGGCTATTGTGGGAATGCCGGCAAGAGATGACGGTAAACTGGACCAAGGTGGTGGCAGTGGACATTCAGTGACCTGATTTACACTGTGTTTGGGAGGCAGAGTCAAAAGGACATGAGGCTGGATGGAGTATGTTGGGACTGACTGAGGAGAATGGTTTGATCTTTGGCTTGAGGAACTCAGCTGATGGTCCCCTCTTCTCTAAGATGGAGAAGAGTGGGGAACATGAGCAAGTTTGGAGCAAAGAGAACAAGAGTTGCTTAGCCATTCTGTTTGAGGCATCAATAAGATATCCACGTGGAAGTGTCAGATGGACAGTTGACTCTGAGGATGTGGTGTTCTAGGGCGAGGCCACTCCTGGAGAGATTTGGGAGCCATAGGAAAGCAGGGTATTCGAAGCCATGGATCTAAAGGGAATGTTTATATCAAAAAGAAAAGGGAGCTCCGGACTGAGCCCCAGGCTGCTCTGCCATTTGGAGATAAGGTGAGTGATGATTTAGCCACTGAGGCAAAGAAGGAGCACCCAATGGGGTAGAAGGAAAACCCAGTCTGTGGGCTCACAGAAGCCGGGAGAATAAAGTTGTTAAAGGAGAAGGGAGGAATCAACTGAAGTCAAACAAGATAAGAACAGACATGACTCTTGGTTCCTGGAACCAGTGGAAGTCACTGGTGACTCAGGAAGTCACTGGTGACCCGTGAAGGAACCATCCACAAGGATTATACATTTCAAAAGATAATGGCATAGGACAGAAATTGGTTCCCACCGCTCCCTAATCAACACCATGCTGGTATTTAAATCTCTAAATCTTTGATCAATACAGGGGAGGAAAGAGAATAAAAGGATCCTGAACTGACTGAGTTTAAACTTTAAAAGAGGGAGTTTTCCCAAGATGTCATCAGGAAGAATGAAGGCTCAAGGGGAGTAAATAGAAATGAGTTATAGGAATGGGGACTAGAAATATAAAGTAAGTTAAATTTGATATGCAATTTGAGTACATGGCTCAAAAATGTCATGTCAGCTGCATCAGTATGCAGACCCTCCCAGGAGGAGGACCAGCCTTGGCCTTGGTAGGGTCTACAGCAGTGGTGCTCAACGGAGGGTGACCCCCCCAGGGGACATTTGGGGTTGTCACAACTGAGGGATGTTACTGGCATCTAGTGAGTAGAGGCTCAGGAAGCTGCTAGACATCCTACAATGCACAGGACAGCCCCCACAACAGAGAATTATGTGGCCCCAAATGTCAATAGTGCCAACGTCGAGAAACCCTGGTCTATAGGAGGTCCCAGCTGTATAGAAGGAAAGTAACCTATCATAAGGCACTAGTAAGAAAACCAAGAGCTTGAATCCCCTCCACATCCAGCTAACCACCTCCAGCTTGCTTCACCCCGTTGACCAGACTGTGGACTTCAAGTAGCCAGGGGTCTTGGTTCAGTCTCTTTCTGATCATTTGCCTGTGCTCTCTCTGGGACCACAGCCTGTACCCCAAGTTCAACAGACCTCTCACCAGCACAAGAAGAGGTTGTGACCAGCCCAGCCAGGGCACTGGTTCCAAAGTTTTCACATGTAAAGAACCCTTTTTAAGGCCAAGCGCTTTCACAGACCTTTCCACCTTAGTCCTCATACTTTGAGTTTCTATTGGCTGAGGAAACGACATGAAGCTACCGTATTTCCAGCACCACTTTTAAAACAACTGTGAAAGAATTGTCTTTATTGGTAGCACTACCCCTAATGTAACAAGATGGTGTTTCTCGTTAGTGCAATTTTTCCTGTTGTTCTGAAATGTCTGCTAAGGCCCAGAGCTGAGGACAAAGGATATTAATCTCCATGTTCCAGGTTCAGAGATATGACCTTTGAGAGTCAAAAGGACCAGCCCCTTCCTCTCAGGGCTTTCTTTGGGGTATCATCATCTCCACCATCATCACCACTTCCACCATCACCTCTACCATCTTCATATCGACCATCCCTTCTACCCCTGCTTCCTCCACCACCATCACCACAGCCACCACTGTCATCACTATCATCACCACCATCGCCTCTACCACCATCATCTCTACCACCTCCTCCACCATCACCATCACCCACTCCATAATCATCACCACAACCACCCCCGCCATCACCTCCAACACCACCACTATCACCTTCACCACCATCAGCACCACCCCCATCACCATTACCACCACTATGGGGAGAGGAAGTCACATTTGGGGGCAGTGCAGCATTTCTGAAGAGAGGCCCTTTCCTTTCCATTTTTGCCATTGACAAGGAAGTGTGTTCCCACCTCCAAAACCAGAAGGAGGCCCAGAGAGGATACTTCCTGGTGACTGGGGCACCTGTAGGTAAGAAAAACTGGAATTCTATTTCCTAATTGGAAGACCTGCTCACTTTCCTCTGTGTGACCAGAAAGAACATGACAGATTTGGGATAGGATGGCCTTGTGGAGTCCACCAGGAAGAGAGGGGCCAGGAGCATCCCACTCTAAGTCTCTAGTTCTTGAGAGATACAGAAGTTGGATCTCATACAAGTCCAGAGGCCCTGAAGTTGGCCCCAGAAGGTAGATGAGCAAGGACCCTTCACCACAGGGACCAAGAGGTCCCCATGCAGAGGATTATGGTGGAGTCAGTTGGAGGTGTGGCCAAATCCAGGAGAGGATAAACAGCACCTGGCAGGTGCTGGGAAATAAACCTCTTGTAAGGCCAACCACATGAAGCCCCGAACCCCAGGAGAATGACAGCTCTGGGCAACTAGAGCAGAAGTCTGGGATCTCACCAGGTCCAGGTGGGAGGCTGGGCCCTGCCCCCTCTCCTTCCCGCGGCCCCTCCTGCTACAAGAGCAACGGAAGGAGTCAGGGAGAGGGCAAAGGGTTTGGGTTCAAGCCTGACCCAGGGCAAGAGCAAGAAAAGGGATTTCAATCCAAAATGAGACTGAAGTTTTAAAATGAACAGGACAGAGCCTAAAACAATTAAAGTGATGGGTTTGCTAAAGGAACTGGTAAATTATAGAAAGCAGAGGAACTCCTAAGGATGTGTTTCCTGATGGAAAATGTCATGTAGCTGGGATGGGGGCAATGATTAGAAACAATCAAGCCGTTTCTTATTTATTCTGCCAGTGAATGGAGACCCTTGAAAAACTAGGTTACAACAGCCGGAGGAGCGGCCCTGTGCCAGGCACGCGCGGGGCATTTCGCAGGCATTGTTCGCTCTCATCCTTATGCCACCCTCCGCGGTGGGCACGGTTACTACTCTCGTCCCTGTTTGGCTGATAAGAAATTGAGACTCACCCCAAGGCCACATCGCAACTAAATGACACAGTTAGGATTCAAACCCAGAGTAGTGTGACTCGAAAATCGAGTATTTTAACCCGGACCCTGATTCCTTCCAAATGCCTTATTTCATCACAGCAGGGGAATCAGGACCACGCTCTTATGCATGTGGAATGACAGGCTGCACACTCAACCATGAAGGAACATTTCTCCATTCTTTTGACAACTAAAGTTAATTTCCTTGTCACGTCCCCGATCCTGGAGGTGGCAGAAACAAAATCACTCTCCTATAGGAATGCCTCCGTCTCCCCCAGGCTGAATCCCAGTTTTAGGGCCCTCAGGAGCACCAAGGCACAGGAGGCAGGGGTGGCTGCAGCCTCCCGAGGCTTCCATGCCCCATCATGTTCTCCATGTCACCCTGACACTTTCTCGGGCCCTTTCTGCCTAAACTCCCTGATGGACCAGCTCCACTCAGCGGATCCCACACTAAGCTGAGCATGGGAACCCTGGGGTCACCTATCCAGGGAAGGGCTTGGGTCCCAGGCTCTGGAGTCAGATTAGTTATGTGATGCTGGGCAAGTTACTTAACTGGTTTGTGCCTCAGTTTCCCTATCTGTAAAATCAGTCGTCTCATAGTGTTGTTAGGGGAATAGAGAAGAGAACACTTGTAGAATGCTCAGAACAGTGCCTGGTACATCCTAAATGCTTGGCTAACATTAACTGTCACTATTTGGGGGCAGGAGGGAGGAAAACAATGACTCTCACTAAGCAAGTCTTTTTCTTATGTGTGGACAGTGGCTTTTGAAATTCCAAATGCCTAAGCTTTAACCCTTTCATTCCCTGGATTCTGTAGCATCCCTACTTTCCTTAGACAATACAGGCAAATTGTCTGGCTTCACAAATTGGGGAGTTTGGGGGTGGGGCGTGGTTTACATCTCAAAATCACACCTGGTCGTAGGTGCACAGTTCTGTGAGAGACTCTACAAGCTGCCCTGCAATAACGCCACGATTCCCACCAACTCACCCCACACACCCATCACTACCTCCATCATCACTATCTACAGGGTAGAATTCTCTGGCATGTAACTCTCCCACAACAGCTCACAGAGCTTATCCTGTAGCCACATCCATTCATTGGATCTTTATCATGACCTTTGAAAACAAAGACAAGCAGATTCGGTTCTCAGCTACCATCCTTTATTTTTCCTCTTTATTTCTTTTTTCTTTTTTTCCTCTTTATTTCTTTCTTCTTCTTCTTCTTCTTCTTTTTTTTTCTTTTTTTTTTTTTTTTTTTTTTTGCTGAGGAAGATTAGCCCTAAGCAAACACCTGTGCCCATATCCTCTATTTTATATGTGGGACACCTGCCACAGCATGGCTTGATCAGTGGTGCATAGGTCTGTGCCCAGGATCCAAAGTGGCGAAACCCAGGCCACTGAAGCAGAGCGCATGAACTTAACTGCCATCGACCATTCTTTTTTTAAAACAAAACTTTTGCATTGAGGAAAATTTCAAACATATACAAAAGTGGATCAAACAGGACTTTGAACACCCATGCACACATCATCCTCAACTCATGGCCAATCCAGCTTCATCCATCCCTACCCACATATTTTGAAGCAAACCTAAGAGATCATATCATTTCATCTGTAAAGATCAGTATGTATTTCTAAAGGCTTGGACGGCTCTTTTAAAACACAGCACTGTTATCACAACTTTTTCAAAAAACTAACGATGATTCGTTAATATCATCAAAAAGCCAATCAGCGTTCAACTTTTAGCAGCACCCAGTATGATAACGTCCATCAGGATTGGGATTTGCACCTCGCCAACCATTTCAGGAAACAGCCTGCGGCCATCCAAAAGAATGATTCCATCCCCTGTTCCCTTCCCAGACTGAAATGTCATAGCCAAACCCGCTGCTGGTTTTGCCAAGAACTCCAAAAAAACGATCACGTGTCAAATAACCATGGAGACGTGGTGACAAAAGGAACTTATTCCTTCTCCCCTTGTTTAGACAGAGCAGTGGAGAAGCTGCTGAGTGCGGAGGGCAGAGGTGGGCGCTGCCTGAGGCTGCACACACCTGACCGTGCACACCAGGCAGCCTCGCTGTGGTCAGGAGCGCCCGGGAGGGCTCGGCCAGACGCTGTCAGTACCAGGGATTAGCACGCGCTCCTGTGGGGAGCGGGGCGGCCACAGCGCTGCAGGAACTGGAGTCACCAGCCTTTCCTTGTTAGCGTCTTCTAAGGGTTTAGCAGCAGTTTTGAGCTGAATCCAGCAGAGAGCTCATCTGAGGTATTTTTTTAATTATCATTTCATCTGGTTCCAATGCCGGTCATTTACATGATATCATTAACCTAAGGGCAGTTCCAAGCCGGATCCCTTGAAGTGATTGCAGCATTAGGTTGGTAGCCCACAATAGCTTTCCTTTGGACCTCTTACACAAATCAAGGTGCTAGTAAGTCAGGAATGCAGTCATCCTATTTTTACTTCTAGAAAGTAGAGGCACAGAAACAGTCTGCTAGCAGATGCTCGGGCGCTCTGCCCCTGCTCCCCGGCGTTCCTACTCCTGGTCTCTCTGCTGCAGGCCTTTGCAGGGCTGCAGGAGGTGGGCAGGCTCGAGTCAGAAGTTGGCAGCCTCAGTGTCAACCAGTGAGGGACCCAAGTTGGTAGATAAAAGCCCGAAGGTGGGGTATCACTGAGGGGGTCTACGGTGCTCCCCGGAAGTCCCAAATATTCCAGAGCCCCCCCGCCCCGTCCTCAGCCGTCACCTGTTCATTATCGGCTGCCCTCCCTTGCCCATCTCATTTCACCCCTCTGTCAATGCTTCCTGGCTGTTATAAGGTGACCAACTCACCCTGGGAAACCTCTCAGTCCCAGACAAACCATGACAGTTGTCACCTTACCTCCCAAATAAATGACGTGTACTGGAACCCTAGTTAGGGCTGGCTTCTGGGGTACCCTGAGGCAATGCATACGCAGAGAGGAATCTGGAATGAGACAGGCATCTTAACTGGGTATTCTTTGTGAACAGAGCCCTCTGGAGCTGGGCAATTGGGGTAGTATTGGGCTCCTTAGGTATTTGGGGGGGAAGTGAATGAGGATGGGTTTTTGCTTTTTTTTTTACCAAATCTATATTTGATGTTTTTACAAAGAACATTTAGCAGTTGTCTATTTTTTAAAAATACATAATAAAAAACTGGGTTTTTAAAAACAACTAGCAAATATTTGTTGTATTTTATTTTTTTTTTCAAAGATTGGCACCTGGGCTAACAACTGTTGCCAATCTTTTTTTTTTTTTTTTCTGCTTTATCTCCCCAAGATCCCCCGTACACAGTTGTATATCTTAGTTGCACGTCCTTCTAGTTGTGGGATGTGGGACGCCACCTCAACGTGGCCTGATGAGTAGTGCCATGTCCGCACCCAGGATCCAAACCCTGGGCCGCCGCAGCAGAGCGCATGAACTTAACCACTTGGCCACGGAGCCAGCCCCTGTTTTATAATTGTTAAAGCCCATTTTCATTTACTTTTTTTTTTTTTGAGGAAGATTAGCCCTGAGTTAACTACTGCCAGTCCTCCTCTTTTTTGCTGAGGAAGCCTGGCCCTGAGCTAACATCTGTGCCCATCTTCCTCTACTTTATATGTGGGACACCTACCACAGCACGGCGTGCCAAGAGGTGCCGTGTCTGCACCCAGGATCCAAACCGACGAACCCCAGGCCTCTGAAAAGCTGAACATGGGAACTTAAACGCTGCGCCACCGGGACAGCCCCTTATCATTAAAAAGAAGGAAAGAAACTAGGTTTTAAAAAAGGCTTTTATGATGACTTGGCCTAGCCATGGTTTTCAAATTCGTTAAGCCTCAAAATCTTTTTGTGGTGGAATCCTGCGTGGTTTGTCCAGTTACAACCAGGGATAAGTGGAGCTGCTGTGACTTGTACAGGGTTCTGGGGCCCAGATCCCCGTCCATCCCGCCACCAGTCCCCCAGTGCATCCCCCCACCTCAGGTAACCACTAGGCACTTCCCAGGAAACCCCAGGTTTCTGCAGCACCCAGTGTGAAAACCACTGTTGTAGAAGATTATTCAATGGCAAACAAAATATCATTAACTTTTTTTTGTTTTGAGGAAGATCAGCCCTGAACTAACATCCGCTGCTAATCCTCTTCTTTTTTTTTTTTTTTGCTAAGGAAGACCGGCCCTGAGCCAACATCCATGCCCATCTTCCTCTACTTTATGTGTGGGATGCCTACCACAGCATGGCTTGCCAAGGGGTGCCATTTCCGCACTCGTGATCAGAACCGGTGAACACCGGGCCGCTGAAGCGGAACGTGCGCACTTAACCACTGCTCCACCAGGCCAGCCCCTTATCATTAACTTTTTACCTTAAAACATGTTATTCAATGAAAAGAGCAGATCAAAAAACATCACATACAGGGCTATCTTGATCTGTAGAGGAAAAAATAACATCTGTATTCATGTATATTGAAAAAAGACTGGAAGGAAATACACTAAAGATGTTCATGGGGTTATCCCAGTGGGACAGGATTACCAGTATCTTTTTACTTTCTTTTCTATGCCAAGTTTATATTACCTCCATTTTCGACAGTGAATATGAATTATTTTTCAGGCAAATAAAAGCACAAGACGTGATTTCGAAGAGGGAGTTGGGTAGAAAAAATGACTCCAAAGTCACACGGAGACAGTAGCGACATCAGTCTGGATTTGCATTGTTCTTGGACGCTGATCTGAAGAGCCGGGCCTTACTCACGTTTAAAGCATTTAGCCACTGACGACTGCATGACTCAAGTTATAGCCTGTCAATTCCATGCTCAGCGAAGACTTTGAAATTTCTGATAATGACATACGAGCGCTGCCTATAAAATGAGCAAAACAAGGGTAACTCTCCTGCCCCCATCACAGTGGAGTGGTTCCCGCTGTGCAGTAGGCGGTGCCCCCCACCGATGTGTCAGGTTCATGGCCAGGGAGGCTTTGAAGGGAGACTGAAGCTCTGCCAAGCTTGAGGCTCTGGTAGAGAATTAGAGTGTTTCAGTCAGTGGCTCCCCAACCTGGCTGCCCATCAGAGTCTCCTGGGGAGCTTCTTAAAAATGGGTTCCCAGCCCCACCTACTCATCCTCTGATTCAGCAGACCTGGATGGTCCTTGGGATCTGCATTTGTAACAGACACACCAGGAGATTCCCATGAAATGCCTTCACCGAGTTCATCATCACTACCAGGCTGTCCACTCTAGGAAGGCTACATGCCCGTTGGCTGCTGTAACCTGGGTCCCTGTGCGGAAGCTCTGGGCTCTGTAACTGTTCAGAGACGGCAACTGCTTATTGAAGGACGGCTCTGCACCTGACACTTTGCTAAATGGTTTCAAGTCCATTTGACTTAATTGCAGCTCAAAGGAAAGTATTCTCATGTCCATTTTACAGATGACGAAGCAGACTCAGAGAAGTGAAGAAACGTGCCTCAGATCACTTAGAAAGAAAGAGAGGCGGCATTCGAATCCCGGTCTGCGGCCCAAACTCTGGCTCATCCCAATCAGCCGTGTCACTTCTAAAAAGTTCCATGGCTTTTCCTGGGAGATAAATGGTAGCAGAATTCTCCATTCTCCACTCACCTTTTTTTTTCCATCCTCTCCCTGCTCCTCTGTTCGTCTGCATACACGAATGCGCGCACACACACACACACACACACACACTCCTATCCTTCTAAGTTCATCCTGCATCTGAAACAGCACCAGAATTCCACCCCAGGACATTCTCTACAGAGGTCTATTCTCACGATTTCCTAACTTCTCGTCGTAACATGCCCTTCCTAAGCTGGAAGAAACCAGTTATTCCGTGATTCTCTTATAATTCTCTTATTTGAAAGCAAGTGTTGCAAACTATCCTAAGCCACTTGTCTATTTAAATCCTGAGGGGTCTGACGGTAGCTCCCCCGCCTCCAGTAATCAGAAGTGCAGGAAGGCTGCAAGTTTCCTCCCGCGACCTCCCACCCGGATGGCACCTTACAAAGAGAGCCTGTCAGACTGAATTCAACACAAGGAGACAGTTATGGGCGAGCAGGCTCAGGCACAGCCACTCACCCATTCTGTGAGCCCAGGGACACCTCAGCGATCTGTCCTTTCGGACACACGGACAGCCTCTGTCGTGAAAAGCTCACTTGAGGCAGATGTGACAATACTGTCAGTGCAGTAGTGAGCAAACCTAGTCGGGCAGGTCATAAAATCGGCCCTTTAACATGGAGACGCGGGACCCCTTGGACTTGCGAGCCTTTCCAAGAGAACAAGCGACTGGTCTCATTTGGACGAGTGTGCAAAGTCCAGGCAAGGCAGACGCACCATGAAATGTTCCCAGCCATCTACCTTTCTTGAACGCCATTATTTTCATCAATGAAAAACCATTTTAGAAATCCATTATGCTAATTAACACATCCGTGGGTGCTGAGCTAAGACAGATAATTGAAGCACTTATGGTAACTTCCTCTGGAGCGTGGGGCTGTGATCCTTCAAATGTTAGCTTAACTGCCCCTACAATGTAGATGAAAGCTAACACACGCACACGTGCACGCATACACATGCAGGCACATGCAGCATATTATCCTTGCTTTAGCTTTAGAAGTAAATTACAGACAACATATCAACAGCACCATTTAATGAGAACTTACTGTATGGCAGGTACTGTGCTAAATGCCTGCCCAGAAAGAAAACCGATCTCACTGAATCCCCACTGAGGAAACTGAGGCCTCGAGAAACCCAGCTAGGAAGGATGAGCTGGACTCACACTCACGCTGACTTGAAAGCTATAAATCCTAACCACTCGGGGAGACTGGTTGCCTGTAAGTTCTTGTAGGTCTCCTGGGAATTCCCCAGGCATCATCAACAACAATTTTTCACTCTTGCCTCAAAACTTTGAATAATAGATAAAATCCTGACCCCCAGAAAGTATTACACAGCATGACTTCTGAGCATAATTGGTTCTGAAGCAGGCTTGGGAACCCCTCCCGGGTGACAACTATGTTCTACCGGAAACGTGCAGGGTGGCCCGCTCCGAGCGCTTTCATGGCCAAGGGTGGCCTGAGTTTGTCCCTCGCTCCCTGTTAAGCCTCTGCATGGAAGCCCCCTCTTCTGCCACCTTCTGCTTTGTGTCTGTCTTTGAACATAACCTCCCCGAGGGTGGGGAATGGAATCTAAAGAGGTCAGCCAATCACAGCCCGGGAGCGCCCTCCCCTCCTGCCCGGGAGGTGCAAGGACTCTGGTGTCACTATGCTATAATAAACTGCAGAGCTGTCAGGACAGAAAGGAGAAGGGCAATGGAGACGGTGAGACGTGGTCAAAGTCTGGATACATTATGAAGGGAGAGTGGAAAGAATTTGCTGATGGATCAGTGTAGGGTCTACAGGAAAGAGAGGAGTCGAGGGTGACGTTAAGATTTTTGGCCTGAGCCAAGGACAAGCAAGTTGTCATTAAGCAGATGGGTAAGACCGTGAGGAGCAGGTTGGGGGGGGCTAGCTAGACGCGTTAGGTTTGAGATGCCTAGTAGGTATCCAAGGGGTATCTGTTTTCTATTGTTGCATGACAAATTACCACAAATTCAGCAGCTTGAAACAACCCCCATAGCTCACAGTTCCGTAGCTGACAACCCAGGTTCTCTGCTCCGGGTGTGAGAAAGCTGAAGTCCATGAGGGTGCTCGCCAGACTGAGTTCCTGTCTGACGCCCTGAGGAAGAACGCAGTTGCAACCTCACCTCGTTGCTGGGAGAATTCAGTTCCTTGCAGTCGTAGGCCTGAGGTCCCCATTTCCTTGCTGGCTGTCAGCTGAGGGCTGCTCTTAGTTTCTAGAAGCTGCTTGCATTCTTTGCCACAGGGTTCCCTCCATCTTCAAGCCAGAAAGGGGGGGTCAACCTCTCCTGCTTCAAACAACTCACTTGCTCTTCTGTCACCAGCCAGAGAAAACACTGCCTGTAAAGGGCTGTTGTGAACAGATCGGGCTCACGTGGACAATCTCCCTTTCTTAAGGTCGACCGTGTTGTATAATATAACCAGATCGTGGGAGTAAAAATGCATCCTATTCTCAGTCCTGGGGATCCTGCAGGGAGTGAACACGAGGGTGGGTGTGGTGGGCAGAAAATCCTGGGGGCTTTCTTAGAATCCTGCCTGCCACCCAGGTGGAAATGTGGAGGATCGCCTCTTTCGGAAACTTCCAGGGCTGGAGGACGGAGCAGGAGGGAAAGGGGACGAGGCCATCTGGATCTCTTTAGTCTCTGGAACCTGAAGCACTTGGGAAAGAAAGCCTGGCCCTTTGAAGCTGCCCCACAGAGCTGCGTCTCCAGGCCCCACAGCGGGCCTGCCCTGCCAATCCTCCCGCACAGGCCTCGAGGCATCTTGGCTGCAGCATCCCCGTGTCTGGCAGGTGAGTCAACATTTGGCTTCTCTCCTGGGCTTTCTTGGAAAGGGCTGTGTTCCAGGTTGGCAGCTGTGCTGGCTGGGAAGGAGAAGAGAGAAAAGCCAAGTTCCGGGGGCCTTGCTGCCAGGCAGGACACCTGGGCCCTCTCCCCCCTCAGCCACTAAAAATGACAGGAGGGAATTTTACTGTCGCTCCAGGGAAGCCGGAGTGATAGGAAAGCAGGGTGGTAAAACTCCCAGGCAGTGGAGTCAGAGAGGCTACTGAGCCTCTCAGTTTCCCCATCCATAAAATGGGGATAGTCATGCCCATAGCTACCACGGTAGCTACCACATAGGGGTTTGTGACAATTAAACTGCATCGTGTGTGTAAATCATCTAGCACAGTGGCTGTCATACAGAAAGTACCGACAAAGCCTGCACAACGAATGCTGTTAACTGAAGGGGAAAGGACTGGCAGATAGAGGTTGCTTAACCAGATGGGATTAAAAGAGAGGAAGGGATCAGGCAAAGAGGTCAAGGGGATGGCCACCCCGTTTTATAAGAAATTCTCCCACTATTGGAATGCAAGTTGGTTGTTTCTATAAAGACCTATGAATATACACAGGACAATTGCTAAACCCCAAGGCATGAGGGATTTTGATTGGGCTACACAGTAAATCTGGATATAATGTATCCAAGACTCCTGGGTAGCCAGATAGAGTTTCTACTTCCTATAGAAATTCAGGAGGGAAGGGAGGGACAAGCAAGGGGCAGACTATTTTGTTGGTATGTTGCATGCCACGTTTGGTTGCAAGGAATAGAAATCCACCCAAGCTAGCGGGGTGGGGTAACCTTTGAGGCATTAATGGTGGGTTCACTCAACACTTCCGTACTTCCCAGATTTCTTTGCTGCATCCTGAGGACTTCGTTCCCCACCTCCACTCCCAATCGAACCCAGCAAGAATTGAGTCTGTGACTCCCCAGGGAAACAAAGCAAAGACCACTCAGGGCAGCACAGTGAGAGAATGAAGATCACAGCATCCACCAGCTTTACTCCCAGGAGCTGGGAGTTCCTTGAGTTGACGTGGAGGCATCTTTCTTATCTGGCAAGGATCACCAAACCCCATCAATCATCCAGTTTGCAGTGATGCGTCCCATGGATAACACCCTTCCTCTATCCAATGGCCACAACAAAAGCCTCTCAGGACAGAGGGGCCCACAGAGACCATGGAATCCATGGAGAGCAGATGATGGCATAAAAATAAGGTCTCACTCCTGACCAATGTGGGACCAGTTTAGAATTCCCACTGAGTGGAAACTTTGACCATGCTATTCTAAGGATGCGGTAGGCAATCCCACGGACAGCCAGCAACAGGAATTCAAAGTAGCCAGGCCCTACCACTGCTTGGCTGTCAGCCCATTCCCCTTTTCCCTCTACAGACTGGCGTGCTCTCTCCCTCTCTGCCTTCTTAAGAGAGTACGCATGGCATTAGAGTCACTGCCCCAACGCGGCTCTACCTGGTCTCTCAGCTCAAGAGCTGAGCACTCACTAACTGGAGTTATATCTCTTAATTCATGTTTGAAAGGCAGAAGCTGGCTGGCTTGCGGATTGAGTCGATGGATTGACACCTGGGTCAGCAGTCTATCTTTGATCCAGTTAGTGGTGAGGGGTCGAGCATGGGGGTCACATGACATAGGTATGGCTGTTTAGACCCATCTCTTTCTTCCAGTGGGGTTGTGGGTGACTAGATTCTCAGAGGGGAGACAGGGCTTGGCCGGCACCCCAAATGTGTCTACCACAAACCACTCCCAACCAAATTCAGATTTCACAAGTTCTCTCTGACACGTCAGTACAGAGTTCTTGAAATCTATTCTATTCCAGAACATTCCCAGATGGACCAGGAGGGAAATGACACAACTTTGTATCCTTCCTTTCTTCCAGAACCAAATTTCAGTATTATTTTGAAACTAGCTGTACAGAAATCCCATTTTGCAAAACAAAGTCTCTTGGGGTTACTTAAATAATTATCTCCCATTTATCTTTTCAACAAGTCTCAGTTTTCATCAAGTTGGCTTGTTTAATGCGAGGTACACCCATATGGATATTTCTGGGGCAACAGTGTGTCAAGGAAAAAGCCAGTTAATTACAGTAGAGTTAATGGCGTTGTCCAGGTTACTAGGAAAGCCAAATGCCACTTGGTGAGTCTTCAACTCTTCATTAACTCAAATCCCACTTGTAACTTTCCGCTAGGGCTGGGAGTTCCGAATTTCCTTAATCCACCAGACAGAAACAGAGCAGCAGCAGAGGCTGTAAATACTCTGTCAGGGCATGAAGAATAACAACAATAAGGCATTCATATTAGGAGAGGAGATTCATTCATCGTGGTTTGTTTACCCTCTCAACAACCCAGTAGACGTGGTGTCGCTGTCTCTGGGGAAGCAGCTGGCATAGGGAAATCAGACTGCAGGGAAAAGAACGTGAGCTTTGCAGTCCTGTGGACTCGACTCAAATCCTGGCCCAGGCCCTTCACTTCTCTGATGGGAGAAACCTGTATGGCAGCTCCGACTGGTCCGTGCCCACGCCCTAACCCTAGTTAGAGAGCTTGACTGTCAACCTGCTTCTCTGGTCCTCTATTCTGAAAAATGGGGGAATAATAACACCTACTTCATGGGATGACACTGAAGGTTATACGAGATCACAAAAGTGAAAGTACCTGGTATCTAGTAAGTGCTTATTGTGTTTACTTCTTTCCCATTATAACTGATTTGTCCGGGTTTGTGTTAATCTTCTATTAAGGTTTCATGACTGACCAAAGCAAAACAAAAAGAGCTAATGAGGAAAGCCAGACTGACTTCATTCTCGCAAGGAAAAACGTCTCTCAGGTAGTTCCTGCCTCAGGCTTGAATCCCATCCTCTTTTGCAGGCAACTTCCTTCACTGCAGCAGAGGCTTCTCACTGTCCCCCAGTGTCAGCTCCCCCCTAATTTTATAACAGAATTTTCACACACACATCAAGTTTAAGATGAACAAATGGCCGAGAGACAGAGGAAGAAAGAGAGAGAGGGAGACTACATTTCCCAGCATCCCTTGCAGCTAGACATGACCATGTGACTAAGTTCTCACCAATGGGATGTGAGAGGTGAACTTTACAATTACCAGGACTGGTTGAGCTTCTCTTTCCCCTTTCCCGCTAGCTGGAATCTGGACAAGGAGCTGGTGAGCCAGCCTTGACCACATGGATGAAGACAACACTCTGAGCAACAAGATAGAAAGAACCTGGGTTCCTGGGACAACCCCATGCAGTAGAGCTGTCCTGACCATCCACCCGCCTCCAGACTGTTACATGAGAAAGAAACACAGTGCTGTCTGGTTGCCAACGGTGTATTGAGGGGTCTCTTTATCACATCAGTTCAAGCTCCTCTTTGACTAATACATCCACCTTCCCCTATCAGAATTCATCTTTAGAGCTGGCCTTGAGCAAGAATGGTCTGGAGCCAAGATCGGTCATGAGGATAGATCAGATTCCATAATCTTGCCGCTTGTAAACCAGATCCAGCCCACAGACATGCTTTGGTTGGCTCCCATGGTATATTTTTAAAATTTTAGATTTGTCGTTCATATTTACAAATTGAGAAATTTAACATAAAAATCTAAATGTACAGCTTTTCTTGAGAAACCAGAAGGTCTGGCAAGCCCGGGCCCACATTCCTGCCTGGCAAAACTCAGCCACAAGCGTGCTTCAGTTCACCATGGTCGATGCCCATGGCAGATGCTGTCGTGCCCTCCAGTCTGGTCAGTTTGGACTCTAACAGCCTGGCTTCCAAGCCCCAGAACCAGTGTCCCTTTGCCTGAGGCTTTCCCTGGCCCCCTGGAGCCTGCCCAGCCCTCTGGAGGACTAAAGTACTATTGCCCCCAATAGCCCCCAATCAACACCTGATGGAAGCTGATGTACAAATACCCCGGCGTCCCACGCCTCAGACGGGATAGCTGAAGGGCACCTTTCACACTGGCTCCCAGAGTTGGAGCTCCCACCACCCACCGTTGTAACTCACTCCACAACGCACCCTTTCTTGACTGGCTGCCTTCCCCTCCCTGTCCCGGTTCCCAGTTCCCTCCCAACATTTCTCAGGATCACCTTCCAAATAAACTACTTGCACTCAAATCCTACCCTCAGAGTCTGCTTCTGGGGCAGCCTCAGTCACCAGTCCCCTTCGTTTTCCACGTGACAGTTAGCATTTATCATCACGCTGCCCTGTCATTTTTCTCCTGGTAGAGAAATATTTGTCTGTATTTGATCTTCATTAAAAGTGAGAAGAAAAGGGAAAGATAGTTCCAGAAGCCAGTGTGTTTTGGGAAAAAAAATAGGTGACAGCGTATCTTTGCGGGAGTAAAGAATACTCCTGCGTGTTTAATGTGCGAATACCGGCCTGCTTAGTTCACGGACGTTATCGGCCTGACCCTCAGCCTTTCGTGTTTGTGATTCCTGGTTTACAGCACTGAAAACTCTTGTTAGAATCCAGGAGTCATTAACCCCTGACTTTGAGTGAGGCTCTGAGATTAGCCAGGCGGCCTTCTGGGAGCACACTGAGGGAAGAGGAAGGAAGACACGTAAGTTTCAGTGGGAGGAAAGACCAAAAGAAATGTTGGCCCTTGGGCCCAGGCAAGGTGGGGTGAGGGTAGGGGGCCTGAAGGGAGGTGAGGCCTTTTCCTGATTGTGAAACGCCCTTCCTCCACAGTGTCCACCGGGCTCCGTGCCCACACCCTCCCCCGGAGCTCCGTTCCCCTTATATTGACACATCTTCTGGGTGTGTCTCCTGACTTGACAGGAATTCCTGGGAGGTGAAAGCCGTACCTATTGGACTCTTTATCTACGGTGCCTGCAGAGGGCTTGTCACAGTGGGTGCCTGAGAAAGGTTTGTCTTAAATTTCTGCGGGCCAGCTTGACCCTGGAGCGAGTGACCAGAATTGCGACGTAAGCCAGGGGGCGCTGTGGTTCAATGTTCGTATCTCCGTTGGGGGACCTGGAAAGGTTTTTTAGCTCCATGCTGCAATGATTAAGAGTACACTAGCTGGCCCCATGCCATTTCAAACCAGGAACATGGGCTTTTCTGAAAACTAGCTATCTTTCACCTGGTTCACAGTAAACGGGTGTAAGAACATGGGTTCTGGAGTCAGGCTGCCCAGGTCCAAATCCCACCTCCCCCCTACTAGCTGTGTGACTTTAGGTAAGTCACTTAACCTCTCTGTGCCTCCATTAAAGATGAGAATTAAATGAGCTAATGCATGCGGGGTGCTTTGCACTGTGCCCGCACAGAGGAAGTGCTTAAAACACGTTAGCTATTGTTGGCTCTGATTGGGGACAATAGGAACCTGATTAAAAAGAAAGCCAGAGTAGAAAACTAACTAGAGGGATATGCTCATCCCAGCACTCAAAGCCCCAGACCTAGACATAGACACAAAGAACCTGCATGTTCCAGAACAGGGCTTTTGACCTTTCCTGTGTTGGCATCCAGTGAAGTGATGGACCCCTTTTCAGAATATTGGTTTTATTTTATTTTTGTTTATTTATTTTTTTTGAGGAAGATTAGCCCTGAGTTAACATCCGCAGCCAATCCTCCTCTTTTTGCTGAGGAAGACTGGCCCTGAGCTAACATCTGTGCCCATCTTCCTCTATTTTATATGTGGGACGCCTGCCACAGCATGGCTTGATACGTGGTACATATGTCCGCACCCAGGATCCGAACCTGCGAACCCCAGGCCACCAAAGCAGAGAGTGTGAACTTAACAGCTACACCACCAGGCTGGCCCCCAGAATTGGTTTTAAATGCACAAAATGAAATAATGGGATTACAGAGACAACCAGTTATATGGCTATCAAAATATTAAACAAATATATGACATAGTAATAGTGGTACATAGTAATAACTACTTTATTGACACATTAAAAAACAAGATCTAGCAGTGCGTCTAATAACAACTGTAATTTTTAAATAGAGATGAGCATAAAATGTCATTTTCCAATATCTGTGACAACTGTAGTGTGATATGAAAATATCTCTGATTTTGATGGATGACAAAGTCAGAGGCCCCACTAATACTATCTGATGACTACATTCTGAACAGAGAGAAATGCCAATTTTCACTTAAAGATTAGCAAATATAAAAAAATAAATCTGGGGCCGGCCCCATGGCCAAGTGGTTAAGTTTTCGCATTCCGCTTCAGCAGCACAGGGTTTCACTGGTTCAGATCCCGGGCACAGACATTGCACCGCTCGTCAGGCCATGCTGAGGCGGCGTCCCACACGCCACAACCAGAGGCACGCACCACTAGAATATGTAACTATGTACCGGGGGGCTTTGGGGAGAAGAAGGGAAAAAAGAAGAAGATTGGCAACAGATGTCAGCTCAGATGCCAATCTTAAAAAATAAAATGAAATAAATAAGTAAATCTTTTTCCCATCCAAGGCAAGAACCTCTTTCCTAAGGGAGCCACAAGAAGGTCATGAGTGCAGGCAGGCACATTAAGAGATGCGCAAATTGGCCCAGCCACCCTTCCTTCCTTCCCTCCAACCTGCGCAAACAGACGTGGGCGATCCCAGCAGGGTTGTGACTTCTGGAGGAGGGGGTGCGTCTCCTTCCAGTCAAGGGAGGAATGCTCCAGGAGAGCAGCTTACTGAGGCTGACGGGGCTTCCAGGCGAAGCTGGAAGCACCTCATTTTCTGGTTGGACTCCCACGAGCGCGAGAAATTTCCGGACCTCCTTCTAGAAGGGCCAGGAGAGATCTGGAGACAGTGAGGTGGCGAAAGGGTGCAGTCAACCCTCCCACCATGAAGAAGGACAAGGCAGGGAACCCCTCTAGGGGAAGAGGACCACACAGGCTTGAGTCTCAACCCAGAAGGCGGCCCCCAGGCAAGAGAACCCCAAGAGCCAGAGACTAGGGGGGATTCTGCTGAGGGGTGCTTAGGAAGAGGTCAGACAGGGGGTTCTCTCCTGTTGGGAATCTGTGCATTGAGGAGAAGACCTGCACCCCCCAGTCTGCCCCCACACACCCAAACGCACTTCAAAAAACTCGCAAACGGACCCACTTGAGAGCCAGCACTCGGAGTTCACCACCCAGAGGGGGCATGGAGACACAGCAGTGTGAGCTGGGAGAGGACTCCAGCAGTCCCAGTGGGTAAAGACAAATGTTTTCCTTTCCTCCAGTCCCTTCCCCCCATCTCAGCACCCAGGGCTCCTGAAAACCCCAGGGAGCATCCTTCACGCTGTCTTCTGTGTGCAGGCCGTCCCAGGGCTGTGCCGTGACCTCAGTGATGCTCCCTGGAGTTGCCTGAGGAGAGAGGGGGGAGGAAGAAGACGAAGGGGAGGAGGGGTCCTCAGAGCAGACCTTGTTCCCTCCTCACTTCAAACCCCTCAGGCTGAGTCAGACCTGAGCAGGGCAGGGGGAGGAGGTGAGACTAGGACCTTAAACTGGACCCTTCTACATCCAAAGTGGACAGAAACCTATGGGATCCATCCAGCATGTCATTATGGGACAAGAAAGGGAGACAGACCAACTGGGGAAAAATAATCTAATTCGTTTTTGTGTCTCATCACCTTTAGACTTGTTGATACATAAAGTGTGCCTTGTGGTAGTTTCACAATCAAGACGCCGCCCGATGAGTCCTGGGGAGACGCAGCATCCCCGCATCCTAGCTGGGAACATCAACAGCCTCCTCTCCACAGACTGATCCCCAGACACGGAAACACCATAGAACTGCGGCGGAATGTCCCATTCTTTCTGGAGACCCGATGTTCCCTCTGGTAGGGGCCAACCAGCCGGAGCCTGCCCCGAAGGCAGCAAAATGCCTTTTATCATCAGAGGCTTAAAAAGAAGATGAAGAAATGAAGGAGTTCACGCCCAAGAGACAATCCCAAGGCCAGCGAGTCATGGATGTGTAACTGGCTGTAGTGCACGTCTGTGTGCACAAGTCTGATGGAGCTCTGATGGAGAAAGTTCCACGGATGTTTCCAGAATCCCGCCTCTAGCACTAGCCGTGGTTTTCTCCAAAGCCAGGAATGGCCGCCTAACACACAGACACAGGTAGAAGTGTAGGGGCCTTTGGTTTCCCAGGGACAGTCCTCCGAAGGTGGGGTGGCAGCAGTGGATAAATGCCCCAGGCTCCCTCACCTCCAGGGGGACAGCGCTGAGGTACGGTCCACGTCTCCAGTTTCTGCACGTCACCCAGAGGGTAACCGGCAAAATAAGGCAGCTTTCAGCCCTTCGCCCTCCCTCTCAGTCTCCCTCGCTCCTGCTTCCTGGGTCACTTCCTAAATAAACTACTGCACCCAAGCCCTTCTCTCAGGACCAGCTTTTGGAGGAATCGCAAGAAATAAGGTGACCGTCCACTGGGCGTGAATAAGTCAGCCTCCCTCCAAGGGGCCCCACACACCTGCAGGGCTTCCAGGCCGAGGCAGTGAAAGCCCGGGGAAGGAAGCTGCAAGCGGGGCTGGAGGAGAATCATGGCAGGCGAGGAAAATCATTTGGAAATGATAAAATTAAGCAGCTTTAAAAAGAGCAGAAACCTGGTTGGGAAATCACTGGAAGAGCACAAATTGAAAAATGTGCTCCCGACAGTTGCGAATCTGTCAACTGACAAGAGAGGGCTTTGTGAAGAAAACAAACCCGAGCCGGTGTCAGGCAGACAGATTGGCCCAATTAAGCCCTGGAGGGCGGGGAGCTGGGGCGGGGGGGGGGCGGGGGGGGGGGCCAGGGAGGAGGAATGAGTCATCATGTGCCCGGGTGGCCCGTGGCGGTGTCCAGGAGAGCATTTGCCAGCAGGATGCATGGCCCAGAGGGGAGGCAGGCAAGAGCCTCTCAGTGTCTATGTGCTCCATCCCCAGTGTCAAGAGACCCTGAAGGAGCAGGGACGAGACTTGGAGTCCCAAAGGACATGGAAAAGGGGAGGAGGGGAGAGGACCATGCAAAGAGCTGTGTTTATAACTGCTCCGCGCACCTGTGGATGCTTCGCGTCACGGAGGTGAGCTTAGCATTTCCTAAATGTGCATTCTGTGGAAGACTGGTTCTGCAAGATTCTCTGGAAAAAGGGGATGGGTGGGGCTTCTGTGGGAAGCTCCTCTTGGAGATTCATCCAGGCATCAAGTGCTCATTGAGTCTGTTCTAGGCATGTGCTGGGTACCAGGACTGCAGCTCCGGATGGAACAGATGAAGTCCCTACCCCAGGAACACTGCAGGCCTTGGGGGAAGCAAGCATTCAGTTTCATCAACTAACACCCCCCGCATGGTGGGCACTGGTCCAGATGCTTTGCATGGACTACCTCATTTAATCCTCCAACAATCTCTGTTGTGGGAGCTAACTGGTCAGGCGTTTAAAGCTGAGGGAACAGGCACAGAAAGGTTAGGTAAATGGGCCAAGGTGACAACACTGGTCAGTGGGAGAGCCATGATCCAAACCCAGACAGTCCAGCTCCCAAGTCTGCGCCCTGACCCCCTACACGTTAGTGTCTTTTGTATCAAAGAATCTGACAAGTCCTGCAGGCAGGACCAGCCACATAATCTGCAGGACCCAGAGCAAAGTGAGAGTGCACAGCACTGGCTGGCGGGGGGAAGTTGACTTCCTCTGCCCACAGGCGCCCCAACCCACAGCAGACAGCTAACCCTCAAGGGACTGCAACCTCTGCGGCACCCGGATCAGAGGAGGGTGAGAGGCCCCCTCCAAGTTGCTTGCCAAACATGCTGTGGGCTGCCAGGCCAGCACTGCATAACTGCCACCTTGGCCTGCTCTGGGACACCATGGGACGAGCACTGGACCCCAGCCCTCCCCTCACCTGCATCTAGGCCCCGTGGTGGGGGGCAGGGGCTGACAGCAGATGGGGCCTCCCCCACAATGCAAACCAGTCCCTGCCCTGAGCTCCATGGTCTGCGTGTGCTGGTGACGTGGTCTCTGGGGGGTGCAGGGAAGGGGGAGCTGGAGGGGCCAGGGGCACCAGGGGAGGGGAGACGGCAGCTGAGAGCCCACCCTCGGGAGGCGGAGCAGGGGAGCCCTGCACATGCTCTATTGTCCCATTGAACTTCACTTACAGAATACAACTGGCAAGATAAAGTTATTAAGAATTTCAGGACAGCAACCCCAGGGCAGGAAACCCCAAGTGTGGGCCCTTCTGAGTGTGGGCCCTGAAGGGCTGCACTGGCCCAGGAAGCCGGCCCTGCCTGCCGTCAGGGAAGGCAGGAAACACACTGTGCCCACGGCAGTTCTCCATGCTCACTTCAGCACGGAACCCCTTTGGGGTTAAGAGCCCATACATGGTGCTAGCATCCCCTGGACCACCCTCTTGGAAATGCTACCTCAGCCCCTTCAAACCTAGTAACAGCCTCGTGAGTCAGGGAGGACCAGGGTTATCACCACTCTTCCCAGAGGGAGAGACTGAGGCACAGAGAGGAAAGGCCAGCTCTCAAACGCAGACCTCCAGCCTCCAGGGACAGCGTTCTTCCCCCTGCAATGCACCGACCTTCCCAACCCTGCCAGACACTCTACACATCCCCTGTTTGTCGCTCAGGAGAGGGCCGTGGTGCTGGCAGGTTGCCAACCTGAAGCGAGCATTTATTAGGAAATCTCCAGACATGCCAGGAAATTACAGACCAGTAAATTAGTTTAGTCATTTCACTAGTTTATTTAAGGAGCTCTTTGCGAGCTCTGAAAAAAACCTCTTTCAAGCACGAGTTGTTGGAAGGAGTGTTTTTTGGTGCCTCAGAGATGCCATGTTATCCTGAGCATCCGAAGGCCTCCTTGGGGGCGAGAATTCCCATCAGACTAAGAAGAAACTTTAATGATACTTAAGAATACCACCACCCCCTCCAAGATGGCCCCCTGACTCCTGCCCCCTGGTTTTCACACCCTTGTGTGGCTCCCCTCCCGTACGGAATAGGGCTGACCTGTGCAATCAGTAGACTATTGCAGAAATGATGTTTGTGACTTCCAACATTAGGTCATAAAAGACACCGCAGCTTCCATCTTCCTCTGTCTTGGACCACTCACTCGGGGAGAAGCCAGCCGCCATATTGTGAGGACACTCAAGCAACTCTGTTGAGAGGTTCATGTGGCCAGGTCCTGAAATCTTCTTCCAGCAGCCATATGAGCGGGCCATCTTGGAAGTGGATCCTCCAGCCCCAGTCAAGCCTTCAGATGACAGCAACTCTAGCCGATGTCTTGACTTCAGCCTCATGAAAGACTTTGGGCCAGAACCACCCAGTAATGCTGTTCCTAAATTCCTGACCCACAGAAGCTATGAGATATAAATCTTTGTTGTTTCAAGCCACTAATTTTGGGGCTCATTTGTTATACAGGAATGGATAACTAATATACTTTGTAAAAAAGATAATGGGAAATCAGTTGCTATAGAGTAGGAGGGGACTAGTCTTCTTGAATTAGATCTAAACATAGTCACATCCTTCAGGTCATTATGTTCTCCTCTTGCCGCCACTGTCACTTCAAGAGAGCCCCTGGGGACACAAGAGTCACACCTTTTGGAGGAAGATAGGGACGTAGGCAAGGGGAACTCCAGCCACTGTCTGAGGCTTTTACCCAGGATCACTAAGGTGGCTCATCGCCCTTTGTGGGGCATCATGACAACCCATACCACAGGTGAGAAGTGGCACGTGCTCTAGTTATGTATTTTACACTATGAATTGTTACCAAAGCAATAACCCTAGCTTGTGGTTCCTGAACACTCTGCATGCTGAGCACTCAACATTTGCTTTTGGTGCTTTACCTAAATTCACCCTCACAATCACCCAATGACACAGTGCATGGGTCAGAACACATCCATTGTGAATGACAAAACCCAACTCAAACTGGCTTAAGCCGTAATGGGCATGTATAGGTTCATGACTGGAGAAGTGCAAGGGGTATTCTGGGCTTCAGGAACTGCTGCATCCAGGGTCTCAAACAAAATGCTCCCCCTGCCACCAATTTCCTTCTTTCCCTCCCTCACTCATCTCCCTGATTTTTTTTCCAGGAAAATTGGACACCAGAAGCTCAGGTCTATGCTCTTATACTTCATAATCTAAAAGCAAGAGAGACTCTCCTCTGACAGTCCCATATCTGATCCCATGGAGGGACTTTGATTGGCCCTGCTGAGGCCACACCCTTAGAGCAGTCCCTGGGGACAGGGACATGGGGCATCGTGATTGGCTGGGCCTGGATCAAGCACCAAACAGGAAGGTGGGGCACAGTGATTGGCAGTCCCACCAGAACAACACGTGATGGTAATTTCATAGTTGGAAAAGGGATGATAGGCAGATAAAAACAACACATTCATTACTATTATTATACAGATGAGGAAACGGGTCCAGAGAGGCTGTGAGCCTGCCCAGAGTCTCACGCTGGTAAACAGCAGGCAGACCTGTGTGACCCCAGGTCCAAAGTCCTATCCACACTCAGTGATGCGCCTCCCAGCTCCCTATCTCATGGATCCTCCTACACAGGAGGGCTGCGGGCAGGGCTATCTCTCTTTGGGGAAGCCAGCACAGTTACCTGACCCCAATCTAGGCCCTGGGACCAATGCTGCATCCAACCCAACCCGCCCCTTCCCAGCCACCCAGTTCACCCACGGCCAGAGAAGACTCACCCAGAGAACCTTGCATCCCGACCCTGACTGCGCCAATCGCCAAACATTATACCCCCTTGCTTTTGGAGTGAAGACCCAAACTCTTACCTCAGCTAAGGGCCCTGAACATCTGGCCGCTGCCAACCTCTGGATCCATCTTTTCCACTCGCTATCTCAGCCACACTGTGCTTGTTGAATTCCATGAAAGTGTCGTACTTCCTCTCACCCCAGGACCTTTGCATATTCTGTGCCCTCTTCCTGGAGAGCTCATTCCTCTTCTCTCTGCTTAGAAAACTCATCCTTCAAATCAGTTCCTCAAGGAAGCCTGCACGCCTCCACAGTCGGGGGCAGTTCCTCTGTTTGGACTCTCACGGAAATGCAGAACCTTCATCGGGTTTATGAGGATACATTTATATGTAATTTATGGTGAAAATCTGTCTCTCCCACTAGACTGGAAGTTCATCAGACCAGGAGTTGTCTGTGTTTCTATTCACTATGTCTAGCACTGAGCCTAGGGCCTGGCCCAGAATACAGCCAGGAAGGAGGGAAGGAAGGAAGGTAGGGAGGAAGGAAGGAAGAAGGAGGGAGGAAGGGAGGGAGAGACTTTCCGTGCCTCAAATTAAGTCTCCGTGGAGTAAGTCACAAGCATCTCAAAGACGTTGATTAAACTCTTAAACTAGGATGAACATGAAGAAAATGAAACTATTCTGAGCATTAGAGGATTTATTGGCTGCGCCTGGCTGCTTTTCAGTATTATTTCCTTCATTGTCATTTCGTTGGAACCACAGGATGAAAGTCCTGAGAGGAGAGGAGAAGTGGAGGGAAAGGAAAAAGAAACAAGAAAGGAAGGAAAGAGAAAGGGAAAGACAGACAGGAAGGAAGGGGCAATAGAGGGAAGGAGGGAAGGATGAGGAAGCCTGGGAGGGGGGAGGGTTAGGAGGAGGAGGGAAGGAAGCAGCGGAGAGAGAGTGAGACAGAGGGAGGGACCCACGTAAGCCAGAGCCTTCTGACCGAGGACGATGGGAAATAGCACAGGAGGATTCTGGCAAGCTTGGCGCTGGCACACGCAGGCCCCCCCACACCCAGAAGTCAGGCTATGGGTCCATGCCAGGGACAGGCCGTCAGCCTGGAAGCTGGACAGAAAACATGACCATGGAATGGAAGGCTTGAGGTAGGAGGCATGCTCCGAAGAAAAAGAAGGAAACCGAGATCAGGGCTGACATGGGGAGGGAGGTAGACAGATAGGGAATGTGTCACCCCCTTCCTCTGCCATGGTGACCCACAAAGTCCCCTCATCCCCTGGGAGGCTCCTGGGCCTCCGTTTTCCCCTCTGGTTGTGTTGACAGTGTGAAGGGATGTTTATTGCTAACACGGCAAAATGTGGTGGAGCGGCCAGGACTCACCCTGGCAAGATTAATTCATGTTCTGAACAAACGAACCAGAGTTTGCACGGGTGCAGGGGTTGTTGTGCACGTGGGGGGCTGGAGGATCTGGAGTCTGGCGCTGGCCATCCTCAAGGCGCTGGAGGCACAGACAGTGCACGCTGATGGAGTCCCTGCAAGGGCCCCACCTCCCAACTTGGGTTCTGGGAGCCTTTACTGTTAAAAATAATAAGCACGTGCCTTGCCTCTGAAGGGGAGAGAGAACCCCCAGCACGGCATTGGAGCATCTCAGGTAATGTTTCTTAAGCAAGGAGCGGGTTATGAAAAGGTAGGATACAAATGGAAAGAGTGAAAGGACTGCAAAAAGGAGGGGGAGATTCCTAAGGCACAAGCAACTTGACCAGTGAAATACCTGAGAGAAAAGCAAGTACACCTCCTCTGCTGACCTCACCTCTGGGCCCCCGTGCCTCAGTAGTGTTTTCCTGCTGGGACCACTCATTCAGCACCAGAAAGTACACAGCCCTTTCTGACAGGCAAAAATGGGGAAATGATTGGGTCATGTAACTGAAAAACCCAGTGATTAAATGGCTTCAGGCATGGCTGGATCCAGGAGATCAAGAATTGTAATCAAGACTGTTTTTCCCTATCTCTGGATCTGCTTTCCTCTGTGCAGGTGAGCTGTCTCCATGTGGCAGCCAACCCCGCCTAAAGAGTGCTTCTCTTTCCTGAGAATTTCCAAAAAATCTTAGGTCTGAGTCTTATTGGCTGGTCTTGGGACATGTGCCACCCCTGAGACCAAGGAGAAGGAGTCAGTTCCACCCAAATCGGGGTGCTATCAGCCAAATGGTGATAAACGGCTATTGTGAAGGCAAAAACAACAGATGTGACCACAGAGCTGCATTGATAGCCACAAGGTGACAACACCCCTCCCCCAAGAATTTAAATCAGATGCTGGTTGCTAGGGAGGGATAGAGAGGACAGCCCACGCACTGGTTATTTTCTAGGACAGAGGAACTGGATGGAAAAGATCTCTCCTGGCTGGTCTTCTTTGGGGATTTATTTGGCAAATCCATTCTAGTGTCTGCAGAATTACCAGACCTGGAAGGAGGCCTGCAGAGACTTTGCTAGAGAGCCAGACCTCATGGCCTAATGGTTCAAGTTCGGCTCTCTCACCACTTCGGAGGCTCAGGTTTACTTCCCGGTGGAGGAACCACACCACCGGTCTGTCAGTTGCCGTGCTTTAGGGGCATCCCACGTAGAAAAGCTAGAAAGACTTACAACTGGGATATACAACCATGCACTGGGGCTTTGGGAAGAAGGGAGAGAGAAAAAAAGAGCTGAGTTTAGGATAACAATTAGAGAATATAAACATCCAGCAAAAGTGAATTGGCTGGATAAATTTATACACCCGTATAGCTGAATACCAATTAAAGTTATGCAGATCCGGGGCCGGCCCAGTGGCATAGTGGTTAAGTTCACATACTCTGCTTTGGCAGCCTGGGGTTCTCTGCTTCGGATCCTACACATCCCTCATCAAGCCACGCTGCGGTGGCACCCCACATAGAAGAACTAGAAGGACTTACAACTAAGGACATACAACTATGTACTGGGACTTCGGGGAGAAAAAGAGGATGATTGGCAATAGATGTTAACTCAGGGTCAATCTGTCCCACCAAAAAAAAAAAGCATACCTTAAAAAAATAAATAAAGTTAAGCAAAAGACATTGCTAGAATGCTATTCATTCGTTGATTCATTCATTCATTTGTTCATCACACTCTCACTTCCTCTTTCCCTCAGCCCTCTGTCACCTGCTTCTTCCTATACTTCTCAGAGGAACTCTCGTGAAAGTTGCCAATGACTTTTCTTTTGTTCCATCCTGTGGACAATGTCTCTCGTCTCCTTCCTTGACTTCCCAGATGGTTGGTACTGCTCACTGCCTCCTCTTGAAACCTGACTTCTCCATGGCTCTTCCCGCCTTGTGCCCACCCTCCCCCTGTGAGCACATCCACTCCTGTGGCTTTAGTTTCCACCTCTCTATAGGTCCTCAGTCCAGACTTACAGCTCAGACCACTCTGCTGAGTTTCAGTTTCATGAATCCAGGTGCCTCCTGGAACCTCCACTCGGACGTCCTCCTGGCATCTTGGACACAGTATGTCCAAAAACTGAACTCTTCACAGCACCCCCCGCAAGCTTCCTCCTTCCCCAGGGTTCCCTGGCTTGGGGCCTGGAACTACCACCCCCCCACTTGCCTAAACCAGAGACAGAGAACTGGCCCAGCCCCTCTCTTGCCCCCACATCCAATCAATCAGCCGGTCCTCTTTGGAAATATCCACTCGTTTCTTACCATCCCCACTGCCTTCTATGGTGGCTCTGGCTCCCATCATCTCATACCAGCATTTCTGCCAACAACGTCCCTAGAGACCTCGCCCCTCATCCCGCTCCAATCCACCATCCACTCTGCAGTCAGACAGGCCCTTCTATACACAGATCTGATTAGGTGGCTTCCTTAGTGGCTTCCCACCACTCTTAGGAATAAGTCAAGCTCCCTGAGGTGTCATTGAAGGCCTGGTCACAACCCGGCCCTGCTTGCCCCTCCAGCCTCGCTTACTGTTTGTCGCTCTTCTCTCAAACTCAACATGCCTGCCATACTTGCTCCTCCCCCAGGTCTCCTCTAGTATCTGCCACTCCCTGAGGGACAACTTCTCTGACCACCCCAAGACGAAGCTAAGTACCTCTTCCATGTGCCTCCAAAGATGAATGAATGAATCCATCGATCAGTCACCTCCCTAGGGAAGACGGTGGTGGTGTTCAAGTCCTTGAAGAAAAGGAACAGTCACAAAAGGAGAGGAGAAATCCATGAATGTAGTTTTAGCCAATAAAGACTTCCCTTTTGACAATCACTTTCCAAACAAAAATTTATTAAGTTCTTACTCTGAGTCAGCTGCGGCTGTGCTGGTCACTGAGATATACCAGCAAACGAGACAGACACATACCTTGCCCTTTAGGAAATTATAATCTAGTAAAAAAGATGGATACTAAATAAATAACTCGGCAAAACTTAACGTGTCCTGGACCTAACCCTCTTGTAGCAGGATGCAGCTTCCAAAGGTGGCTGCACCACTATAGATAGTCCATTCAACAGGCTCTCTTGCAGTGTGACTGACACTCCTCCATTGAGATGTGGGGTCTGTGTTCCCTCCCTGTGAAACCAGGTGGACTTTGTAACGTCTTTGACCAAGAGAATGTTGTAGAAGTGATACTGAGTGACTTTTGGGTCCATAAGAGGCAACACAATTTCCACCAATCCCTCTTCTCTCTTTCTTTCTCTCCTTCCTTCCCTCTGTCTCTCTCTATCTTCCTCTCTTGACTCTCCGCTTTGGAACCCAGCCCACCACGTTGTGAGGAAGTCCAAACCACAGGGAGAGGTCATACATGGATGTTCCAGCCAACAACTCCAGCTAAGTTCTCGGCAGACAGACAGCATGAACCTCTGCTCGTGTGAGTGAACGAGGCTTCCGATGAACTCAGCCTCAAGACTGAGTCCCCAGACACCGTGGAGCAGAAAGAAGCTATCTTCTTTGTGCTCTCCCAAATTCCCAATCCACAGAATCCATGAGCATAATAAGTGGGTATTTTATGCCACTAGATTTTGAAGCAATTTGCTGTGCAGCCACAGCAACTACATTACCTCTCTAGGCTTCCTTGCAGAAAAGAACACTGGTGAAATCAATGATCCAAAGAGATTCATGCACCCCTATGTTCATTGCAGCATTATTCACAATAGCCAAGATGCGACGGCAACCCAAGTGCCCATCTACAGATGAACAGATGAAAAAGATGTGGTATATACATACAATGGAATACTACTCAGCCATAAAAAAGACAGAATCTTCCCATTTGCAACAACATGGGGTGGAACTTGAGGGTATGACGTTAAGCAAAACAAGCCAGACGGAGAAAGACAAATACTGCATGATTTCACTCATACGTGGAAGATAACAAATACAGGGATAAAGAGAACAGATTAGTGGTTATCAGACGGGAATGGGGTTGGGGGTGGGCAAAAGGGGTAAAGGGGCACATATGTATGGTGACAGACAAAAATTAGACCACCAGGGGTGAACACGATGAAGTGTATTCAGAAATTGATAAATAACAATGTACACCCAAAATTACATGATGTTATAAAATCATTAAAAAAAAGTGAACAAAAAAGAAAAGAACACTGAAATTAAGACTTGAAATAAAAAGAGCAAAAGATATTGTCATCTCTGTCTTTTAATAGCTGTTGATACTCACTAGCTGTGTGAACCTGGGGATGTCATTGCCCATCTCTGGGTTCCTAGTCTTCCCATGTATAAAATCAAGGGATGAGGCTGGATGATTTCTAAGACCCTAGGAAGCTTGAAAATTCCACCAAAAGAGACTCATTTATGGGAAGACCCAATTAAAACCATGTCAACTGATATGGCAAGAGGCAAGCTTTTTAATTGAACTTCCTGATTTAAAAAAAAAAATCTTTCTAGGAGATGAACTCAACTAAAGCCATTAGAAAAACAAAAGGATTCCTCTAATGTATAATTCATAAAAGGAGAGTGGGGTTGACCCAGCAGGTCATTTGGAATAAAAATGCCATAAAAATAAAATATGTTATCCCGCCCCTTCTGCCTCCCCCACCCCTTACACTAGCTAATGGAGGGGAAGAGTGAATTAAACTGGAGTCCAGGTCAAAGGTTTAGTCGCTTCATTCCAGAATGGTCATTCCCTCCAGCCGCTCTAGTAAGGACACGCACTGCAGATGTTCAGGCAGGTTCTGTGCCCACCAGAGGGCCCCTCGTCCTGAGTGATAAGGCCTCTCCTTTTTCCCTGGGGAGATGACCTCACTTTCTAATGGCCTGCCCCATTAGGCAGCACATGAGCCTGGCGAGAAGACACCCTGCCCGCTTCGAAAGCTCTGGGACAATTCCCCAAGGGGCCAACCTGTTTCACAGAGGCAAAGGGAAAAAAAAGAGGAGACAGCCTGTAATTAGTATAATAACCTGTTCTGATTCCACCTGCCTGTGATTTCCCCAGCTTGTTCATCCATTCATGTATTCATTCATTCAGGCAGCAAATATTTACAGAGCAGCTGTGATGTGTGAGCCCTGGTGATGCGACAGGTCCCCCAGAAGGAGCTAACGATTTGTGTGCAAGCGATTGATTAGGGAAGTGCTCCCAGGGGCATCTTAGGGAAGGAGAGGGGAGCAGGACAGAAAAGGAGAATACACCAAGCAAAGGTTTATTTCAAGCCAGTCCGAGCCTCGGCCTGCTGCTGCAGGGAGCTCTGGCGTGGAAAGTACGCCTCAAAATTTGTCTCAATCAAAGCAAAGGAGCTAAGCTTTCACACTTCTGCATCGGACGGTCATTGGTAAGGGCTGCCCCAGGAGGAATGTAAATTCCAGGCCCTCTGGCACTCCACACATGCAGCAAAGTGGCTCCAGTAGCCTGGAGACAAGCCTTCAAAATAAGTCACAGGTGCAGCCAGTAGACGTGATACAACACAGAGGCCAGGGGCAGACATTCTTCCGCTCTGCCATCCCCCATACATCAGCAATATCTCACCTCATGGTTGCAAGATGGTTGCCACAGCTCCAAACATTTCATCTTCTCACAATACCCTAAGGCAAGAAGGGACAGGAAGAGAGCGAGTCTCTTCTACAGATTTGACTTGTCAGGGAGGAAAATTTCTCCCAGAAGCCTCCAGCACACTTTGCATTGTGTTCCATTTGCCAGAGGTGGGCCAGGGCACACTTTTAAACCAATCACTGCCAAAAGAGGACAGGATTACCATGAATGGTTTTGTGGATTGAGGAGGGGTCACCTTCCCTGAGCATCTTGTCCACCTGCCTGATACCTGATGCGTTCTTGTTAGCAAAGAAAAAGGGGGAATGGCTTTTGGGTAGACCATGGTCCATGTGTGCTACACTGGCCAATCAGAGAGCACTATGCTTTCTGGGCTACAGTGATTGGTTCAGGGATGGGCACATCAGCCAAGCCAAGCCAATCCAAGTTAACCTTGAGAATTTTGTCTTAGTTACCAGGAAGAGGGGCTTACTCCTTCCTGAAATCATCTGAGGCAAGAGTGGTGGCAGCCATCTTGGCATCATGAGGAGCCTGAAAAGAAAGCCAACACAAGGAGGAAAATGAAATGGAACCAAGAGTGGCAGAGAGATCAAATCTGGATAACATTCAGAACCCCTGAATCTGGGTTTGCCCCAAGCCAACTCCAAGCTTGGGCAGAGAAAAAGTCCCTTTTTGCTTAATTCGGCTTGGGTTGGGTCTCCTGTTCCTTGCAACCAAAAGGCTCCCAAGTGATACAGGTGGTGAACAAGGGCAGACCCAGCCTCTGGCCTTATGGAGTTGACAGTCAAATGGGGGACACATACTAAACAAAGAATTACAAGTGTAACCCAGGTTGCAAAGGTCAAGTGCAGGCGACTCACAGATCACATAAAGGGAGGGGCCAGCCTGGTCTGGGAGACTTCCCTGGGGAGGTGTGGTTCAAGCTGAGATTGCAAGGGAAATGGCTCTGTTTTCCTGCTGAGTCTCTGTTGTTGTCATCTCTCGACTCGCAGACGCGGCAGGGAGCCGGCACCCACCCGGGGAGCCCCCGGACTTCATCCCTCTCTGACACACCTGTCACTCTTTCATCCATTCTTCCCATACTCTAATTTGTTCAAAAGCTGCCAAGAATGATCAGATTTGTTCTGCACTCCTGTGAAAGCCTTTAGTTCTGGAGAAAGCCTGTGGTTTCTTTCACGTTCGGGAGTGTTTTCTTTTCTTCTTAATTTCTTCACTCCCTGTGTAAATTGGAGCCATCAAATCAGGCCTTGAGGTGGAGGATGGACATAAAGAACTCCCGGCTGGGAGCGGTCCTCAGCGCAGCTGAGAGGAGCTGTAAGTGGGGACACCCTCGGGGAAAGGGGGAACTTATACCTCTGGGATACAAAAGCCACTCACCGCCCTCCCTAATCCAGCCCGGGGATGTTTGTTCTCTGGCATTATTCACTGACTCAGAAGGGAGGAAAACTCTAGTTCCAATGTCCCACGGCCACTGTCCCCTCCTAGCTAAGTGGTCTCAAACAGGGCTCTGAGCCTCAGTTTCCTAATCTGCAAAATGAGAGTAATAAAATCTGACTCACTTTATCACCAGGTTTTAATAAAACCTGACTGACTAAATGACCTCAGAGGGCTCCCAGGAGCATCAGAGGTGACACTGTTCGTGAATGTGCCGGTAGGCGTGTTCTGTCATGAAGTCGTGACCTGCCATCGCACACCTTCGCCCCAGCCCTGACACAGGGACCAAGTCTCCCCGTTCTTTCCTTGCTGACCACCCACAGTCACCCCAACCTTGTGTCCAGCACTGCAGCTTCCATAGCAGGCACCAGACGAAGGTGGCAACCAGAAGGGTGGCTGTTGTGGTTCCCCACCTTGGGTTGGGAAGGCTGGCGTTCAAGGGCCGTCGTTTCCACTGCTCAAGGCTGTCTGATGGGCTCCTTCGGGGCCCAACTTAGCCACCAGGACCTTCGCCTTGATTCCAAGATGGAGGAGCTTGGGCAGGTCCTCGGCACTTCACCATCCATGTTATAATGGATGAGTCATTCATATGATGTGAACAGGGCCCATGGAATTGCACCACCTGGCCTAGGGCACCTCCAGGCCGATGCTTGAACACAGCGACTACGCCACGTGTTGCAATCACCGTTTGAGCAGCGGGCGCCTCAACCCATCAGGACAACCTAGCGTAGAGCTCCAGGTCTGTCTATAGGAGTGGGAGTCGGGAACCAGAGTCCGGGTGACCTGGGGTGACGTTGGCCTCTGCTCCTCCACCATCCCTGGCTTCCAAACGGAGTTTGCAAGGTTGTTTCAGAGTCCCCAGCATGGGGCCCTTCAGGTGGGCCTCTGGATGCCCCATACACAGCACCCCCACCGCCCAACTTCAGGAAGAGCCCAACCTCTCAAGTTGGTGACAAGTGGGATACTGAAGAACATGTTGGGAAGAAGGGAGGAAGGGGGGCCGACAACCAGGCTAGAGGGTTGTCAAAGCGTCTACTTCTTACCTTTGATGCCTTGTCTACAGCCAAGCGTCTCCCATCGAGATTTTTATTCTAATCACTTCAAGGAAACAAGTCCTTTGCATCAGCTGTTTCTTAATCCAAAACAACGCCAGAGGTTCTGAGGAAAAAATTCTCTAAAGGAACAGTGCTTCACTTTAGTGTGCACGTGGATCCCCGGGGGGCTGGTGAAAACCCAGATTCCTGGGACCCACTCTGAGGGCAGCGACTGCAGCTTCCGGTGTGGAGGCACGTCCCGGGGCTGGAGTTCCCTCTGCCACCCGGCAGCTCCGTAACTTGGAGCACACTGTGAACCTCTCTGTGCCTCAGCTTTCCTATCAGGGAAGTGGGCACAATCACGTAGGTACCCTGGGGTCTGTGAGGGTACAGTGGGTGAGCGTAGGGCACCCAGCACAGTGCCCAGCGCACAGTGAGTGCTCAATAAATGTGCAATCATGAACATCAGGGCGGAGCCCAGCAAGCTAGACTTTAACAAGCAGCCCTGGCTGACACGGACGCGGAAGATCCGTGGGCCACACTTTGAGGACCCCTGTTCTACAGGTGCAAGGACCAGTCCTCGTCATCTGCAGGTGACCCCTTTCCTTTTGTAAGAAACAAGGAGCGAGGCACGTTCGTACCACCAAGCCATCTGTGTGTCTGAAGAGGAAGCAGCCGCTTTTTCCCTCAAATGGAAATAGCTTATTATTCCAATTACACATGTAATACATGCTAATTACCCCCCAAGTCAGAAAGGTCAGAGAGATGGAAAGAAAAAAACAAAACTATCTATAAATAATCCCCAAACCCAGAGAAAACAACTAGTAATGTGTTGTTTCCATGCCGACACACACGCACATACACACGCACACATGCACGCACACACACACACAGATTTTTTTCTTTTACCATAATCACCCTTTTCCCTTTAATAATGTGACAGGAACATCTTGCCACGTCAATAAACACAACCCTGTGACATTCATTGTAAATCTGCTCAGTATTCCAAAGTGCGGACATGATGTCACCGAGCCACATCCTAATTGTCAGACATTTGGGTCACTTTCATGCTGGCCGGGCTGAGGATCCACGTTTGTGGGAATGTCCGAGGCCCGTGCTCCGTGGTGCCCCGCACCTCCCCTTCGGTAACAGTGACCGTGTACAGATGATGCTCAGAGTCAGCTTCACCCGGATTCCGAGAGCCCCGTGCAACCGATGGAGGCTGCGCTGCCCACCCCCGCCCCTGGCACTGAGCCTGGCTCGCCAACAGCATGCTTACAAATTCATGCTCTTGAATCAGACGCATGGGGTTCGAAGCCAGGTCCACCTCCAATTAGCTCTGTGACTTTGGGCAGGTAGTTAACCTCCACTTCCTGTCTATAAAATGAGGACAGGGACAGTGGCACCTCAGGGGGTTGCCCTGAGCCGTCTATGAGAAAATGCCTGTGAAGTCTTAGCAGGGTGCCGGGTGCTTATTAAGCCTCAGTCACTTACAGGCACTTACCAAACACTTAGTGAACTGAAATGTCACTAAACATCTTTGCATTTTAGTCAAAACTCCTGAGGATAAGTTCCTAAGGTCAGAAGGCCCGCCCTTTTTCAAGACTTAATTCACACTATGAAATTGCCCTCCAGAAACGCCGTACCACCCACAAAATAGAAAAATTCGGGTTTCTCTGCGCCCTCACAAACACAGCTAGGTGCTTTCCGTGCTAACCTGTCCCCCTCTTGTGTCGGGAGGGAGGGCCTGGAGCTGGCACAGTAATCTCTTGAGGCCGTAGAGGTGAGGCCTCCTGAGTCGCGTCCCTCTAAGGAGAAGTGAAATAGCCAGTGTCCCCTGAGGGCAGAGAAGCAGCCACCCTCTCTCACTCTGTGACTAAATCACATTAGACTTGCCTGGACGTTGAAGTCACATCTGCCAAAGTGTATCAGCTGGACGCTTGGGCATCTCTATCCCGGGCCCTGCAGATGCTTCCCCACCCCCAGCCCGCCTGGACCAGCATGCCTGGACCAGTGCCATCCCTTCCAGGTGAGGACCGTGGTCCTGGCTTGATGGGTCTTTGGGTCTCCCAGCAATCGGCAGCTCGGGCTCCTTCCGTGGCCTCTCTCTTCTCCCAGCTGTGACCAGCTGTGTCTGTTTTTCAGCCGCCGACGGCTAATTCCAGGATTACACTTTGTAAGTTGATGAAACGTAATATCCAGAGCGTAAACGCTTTAGACTTGCTCCCAGCACTGAAGCATGGGGCTTTCCTCCAGGGGCTGAAGATCGCATTTAGACCGTGGTAGGGCATGGCGCGCACCGCGAAGCCCTCTCATGACACTCGGCCCCGAGAAAGGGAGGGACAGTTCGGGCCAAGAGGCATAAACTTCATCACAACATGTTTTTGGCTCCCGAGGAATTGAAAAATCTGTTCTCAGTCACGATCTCTAAACGCGTGGAGAAAGGATGGGGGAAATTTCTTCCAGGTGGTGCGACCTTCTCTCCCCAAAGTTTCACCCTCAGAAAGCATTTAGGAAAGGGCATTTGGGGATCATAGACAGAAAAAGAGCATTTTAAAAAGAAGGAGCTATTTTTCTTTCTCTGCGATGACTTGACACCCATCACAAAATAACTTTGACCCACAGAAAGACCTTTTTCAGGGCTGTTTTTAAGTTTCTTTCTCACCTGAAGGATAAGGACGTTTTCCCTAGAATTTTTAAAAAAATTAAGCATTCAGAGAAATCTAAGAAAAAGACATTATTAGTAACAAGAATAACAACAATAATAATAGCCATCATTTATGAAGCCCCTAACACGTCTTAGGTAGTTCACTCGTTAAATCTGAGTGTAACAACAGCCCCAAGACGAAGGCTATGTTATCCATATTTTATAGATAAGGAAACCAAGCTTAAAGAGGCAAAACTATTTAATCAAGATTGGTAGCATTTTTCTAACGTTTTATTAAAGTATACATTAGAAAAATAAATACGCGATGGATGGGCTTCACGAAGTGAACACATCCATGGAGCCAGCATCTCCATCAAGAAACAGAACATCATGACCAGCCCCCAGGAGCCCTGACTTACACCGTAAACTAATTTCGCCTGTTCTAAAATGCACATAAATGGAATCATGCAGTATTCACTATTCTGTCTATAACTCTATTGCTGTGACATTGTGTCAATGAGATTCTCCCAGATGGTGGCATGTAGCACCAGCGTGTTCATTCTCACTGCGGCGTGATACTCCATGGTACGGACATCCATCCCGCGGTGGATGAACTTATGGGTTGTTGTCAGCTGCTGGCTCTTACAGACGGTGCAGCTCTGAACATTCTTGAGCACGTCTTCTGGTGTACACGTGTATGCATTTCCGTCGGTACGTACTTCGGAGTGAAACGTCCAGCTTCAGTAGAGTTTGCTTTCCAAAGTGGTCGGACCCATTTCCACTCCCCGCAGCAGCACAGGAGAGTTCCAGTTGCTCTCCTGCCCCATTGAGTCTTGGGATTGTCTTTCGTTTTTGTTCTAGCCATTCTGCTGGGTATATGTCGGATAACTTCTGAGAGGAGGAGTTGAGCATCAGACCCAAACGTTTCTAGCGCAGTGCCCAGCCTGGTCCTGCCACTTGGGGGATGCTCACGGGATATTTGTTGAAGGAATGAATGACCCCAACGCTCATGGTATTTATTCTACAGTATTCTGCTTGTTGCCTCTACCTGAGTCCCAGACTCCTGCATGTCACAGGTCCCAGCCTCTCCTCTGAAACCACACAGCAAACCACCTGATGTAACACCTATGGTCTCTAAGACTTACAGTCAGCAGGAAAAGGAAGTTGAGGCGAGCCGAGAGTTGATTCAGGAGCCACGGGCTGTGAGAAGTAGGCAGTGGTGGGGTCCTGGGCTGCAGACGAGGCAAAAACATCCCAGGTGGCCACCTGCAGCCAGAAGGTCAGAGAGACTGTTCCCCTCAAAGAAGTTGCTGGAGCAAAGGAGGAAGATAAACACGATGACAGCTATGCCAACAGCCCCACTCACAGGAGAGGGGAGGTGGGGAGTTACGTGACCTGAGGACAGAGAAGAGTCTCTTACTTCCCTTATAAACTACATGGTTCAGTGGGGCAACTCTTTCAGGGGACATCAGATAAATGATGGCTGCAATCTTAAGCGCCCTCCTGAGAGCAGGAGTCAGGATGATTAAGACAGTTCTATTCATCGGGAAAACAGACGGCTGCCCAGGGCCCAGGGCCCAGGGCCCGAGGGCTTCTTCCTCTTGCCCCTTCTTCCGTTATCCTGTCGACAGAGTCTGGGAAAGGAATAGTAATAGAGACAGTTCGCATTTTTGAGGGCTGACTATGTGCTAGGCGCTGCCCCAGGCACTTTGCTAGAGTCACCTCATTTGATCTTCGCTAAGATCCTACAAGGCAGGGACCGTTCCTACACCCATTTAGAGGTGAGGGGACTGAAGCTTGGAGAAGTGGCATGTGAGGATCAAACAGATGGTTAGCAAGTGGCACAGGAGCGCCCTGAACCCTGGTGCTCCCGTCATTTACTGCTGTGTAGCCAATTGCCCAAAATGTAACAGCTTAAAACAGCAACGATTTGGGCAGGGATCCACTCCACAGAGCGGTGGCTGGGGTGGCTTCGTGGCCTTCAGCTGGTGGAGGGGCTCCCCTAGAGGGTCCGAGATGGCTTCTCTCAAGTGACTGGTACCTCAGCAGGGAGGCTGGGCGGCTCAGCCGGGACTGTCACCTGGGGGGAACAGGTGTGCTCCCTCGGCACAGCTGTCTCAAGGTAACAGCTCAGGGCTGGCAAGGACAGAGTGCCGGGGGAGCAGTGGAAGCTGCCTGAGGCCCGGGCCCACAGGCTGGCACAGCATCGCTTCAAGGCTATCAGAGAACCAGCTGGATTCAGGGGAGCGGACACAGATGGGCCCTCTCAGTGGGAGGAGCATCACAGAGTTTCTTCAATCTACCACACTTTGTCTTTGTTGCCTTTCGGAGCCTTCAGCCATAACCATGACCATCCAATGGGGAGAAGAAGGAGGAAGAGGAGGAGGAAGAGGAGGGGGATAAGAAAGAAAGAAGCAAGGAGGGAGGGACAGGAGAGTACAGGAGAAGGAAAGGAAAAGAAAGGGAAGGGAAGGGAACCTAGGAGGCATAACCTTCTCCCCTTTTATAGATGAAGAAACTGAGGCTCGGAGAAGTGAAATGCCTTGTCCAAGGTTATGTGGCTAGTGAGGGCAAAAGTCAGGGTGTGAAGCCCTGTTCTTTCCTTCCTTCTGGGTCCACAAACCCTTCACCCTGGCAAGTCTGCAGCCATACTTTTCCCAGTCCCCAAATACAGCCCTGGGGGTAAGAGTCAAGCATATCTTTTTTTTTTTTTTTTTTTTGAGGAATATTAGCCCTGAGCTAACATCTGCTGCTAATCCTCCTCTTTTTGCTGAGGAAGACTGGCCCTGAGCTAACATCTGTGCCCATCTTCCTCTACTTTATATGTGGGACGCCTGCCACAACATGGCTTGTCAAGCGGTGCCATGTCCGCACCCGGGGTTCCAGTCGTCAACCCCTGGGCCAGCCCCTTAAGCATATCTTTTGATCCTTCATGCTTGCTTAAAGAAACCCCAGTTTCCAGAACAGGCTTCCCAGACAGGGCGCTAAAAGGGTTTCCTCCCCTCAGTGGCAGCTCTGGTTTGTTCAAAGGGAGATGTGCCATTCCAGAGATCCGTTCCGACGGCAGAGAAGACTTCCTCCCTCTGTCCACCCTGTAGGGCCCAATTTCCTCAAAATCTCTCTGTGGAGGTATTGAAACTACAGATGCCATTCAGGGACAAAAATGTATTTGTCCAGGTGGCTCTCCAGTGCAGTGGGCAACTTGAAGGATGTGCATGCAGGACCCAGAGAACAGCTGATGAAACCAAGAAGCGTTCTGTGCGAGAGCTCTCATCCTTCACGCCCTGACACAGCACAGGAGCCACAGCGTTTTCCAGCACTGTTTATTGCTGTAATGTGTCAGTGTGGGTAACAGAAAGCAGGCAGGGAAGGCTTAATTATAAAAAGGAATCTTTTCAAGACACTTTAATTCCCTCATTTTTTTTTGTCCTGACAAGAACTCACATATATACACAAAAATGTGACTCTAGTTTAATTTTGGGTTCTCAAAATTACTGCTCATATAATTTCTTAATACCCCTTGTTTTAATCTTAGAATTCAAAAAATTTCTGGCTAAGGTATTCTCTTGCCAGAGGCAATGTGGCACGGAGGTTGAAAGTGGGTGGTCCAGAGGCAGCCTGCCTGCCTTCGAGTCCTGCCCCCACCCCTTGGCAGCGGGCAGGCCTTGGACAACTCATGCCTGTGCCTCAGTTTCCTCATGTCTGAAATGGAGAGAGCAGCAGAACCTCCTTTTCAGCATTGCTGGGAAGTTAAAAGAGGCAAATATGGGAAGAGCTTAACACAGTACCTGGCACTTACATACTAAGTGTTCATGTTTATTAAATACTAGCTATTTCCATATCATTATTATTAAGTAGCCCAAAGAGTGCCAATACCTAAAGAGTCACATACACCATGTGGATATGTGCGTGTCTCGGTGTAAACTGACCAAGTACGTAGGCCTCTGTCAATCACCCTTAAACATTTCTATAAAAGTAATTTGTTAATTGTGGAAAATTTTTTAAATATAGAAGGAAAAGGAAAAAATAATCACCACCTATGCTCCAACTATATACACTTTTTTTTTAAAGATTGGCACCTGAGCTGACATCTGTTGCCAATCTCTTTTTTTTTCTTCTTCTTCTCCCCAAAGACCCCCAGTACATAGTTATATATTCTAGCTGTAGGTCCTTCTGGCTGTGGCATGTGGGATGCCACCTCAGCGTGGCCTGAAGAGCGGTGCCATGTTCACGCCCAGGATCCAAACTGGTGAAATCCCAGGCTGCCAAAGCAGAGCGTGCGAACTTAACCACTCAGCCACGGGACCAGCCCCCAGATAAACATTTTTTAACATTTTCGCTTATGTGCTTCTAGTTCTTTTTAGTGCGCACAAATATATTTAAATTTTTTTCATAAGTATTTGATTTTTAATAACCTGCTCTATTCACTAGTCGTATATCATAAATATAGTTACAAGTTATTAAATATTCCTAGACAGCATCATATTAAATATCAGTGTAGTCTTCCATCTCCTAACTATATTGCCATTCATTTAACTGATCCCCTGCTGTTGGACATTTAGGTTGCTTCCAGCAATTTTGCAATATTAAAAACAATACTGAAATGAACAGTCTTGGAAGTAAACTATTGTGCACTTCCATGGGCTATTTCCTTAGGATCAAGTCCTAGAAATACAATTTCTAGGTCAAAAGTTCTGCACATTTTTAAGGTTATATAGAGAACCATAGCACCCTCCAGAAAGGGTGCATCATGCCCCCCAGTGGTGAATGAATATGTCTTTCCCCTATATTTACCACCCCTGGGCATTCCTTGTTCAATTCTTTCAACAATGTTTTATTGAGCTCCTACTCTTTTCCAGGCACCGCTGGAGATGACTAGAACAAGTCCTTTTCTCCCTCTGCTCCACCTTCAAGGATTTCCTAGACTCCACTCTGATTTCAGTCTGGCCCCTTCATCTCTCTACTGTCAGAGAAGCAGGACTATCTGATAAGTGGAGCAGGGTTGCAGACAGAGCTTCAGCCTCTGGGGCCATGCAGAGCCCGTTCATTCTGCCCCTTAGCCAGAAAGGTGCCAGTCCTACTGCCCTCTCCTTACTGCTCTTGTGTCCTCTGTGCCTCGGTCTGCTCTCCTGGTCCAAGTCTTCTCACTAAATGTGGGGCAAGAGCTTACAACCCAGACAGGAAGAGGGTTTCAATGCAAACACCATCTGTAGTGGATTAGTAGTGATAACCTGGATCTCCGATTGAGAAGGATTCTGAGGCTATATTTGAGCTCAGTTGAAAGAGTTCTGTGATTGATTAGTGATGTCTGCCACAGAAATAGGAATGGTAAATAAGGGTATGTATCCCTATAGATTCTGTAATTTACTCCATTTCCAGCCTTTGGCAGTCCTTAGGACAGAACCTTCTGGATTCATGTGCCATTTTCCTATCCTTCTGTTTTCTTTTGCTCCTTCATTTTCTTCTTCTTTACAGTCTCCCCAGTTTACTCTCTCCTTCTTTTCATTTCTGTACTCCACACATATTTCTCATCTCTGTAAATCTTGTGTTTCCTACAGACTACACCCTCATTGTGTTCATCTTGCCAGGAGAGTTCACTGTTATGCTCTCTCTCACTCCCTTGATCTTTCTTTCTCTGCCTCTCCGCTCCTACAGCTCATCCACTAAGTTTACCCTCTCTGTGTTATCAGAAGCTGTCGATGGTAAACAGTATTCCCCAGGCCAACAATTCCCTCTTGATGGACTGACCACAGGAGAGGCTGTTTCCCTCAGGGACCCACACTGTTTGGGCAGGAGGGGTCTGGTGCCCCAATAGAGTCACCAGGAAGCTGCTGCCACAGGAAACAAAGCACATCATTTAAGGTGCCTTGTTCATGTTACAGCATTTGCTGACTGCTTCACAAGCTCCTGGAGACTGGCAAAATGTCACTTGTGGAATCCACTCCATGCTGGCCCAGGCCTGCAGATAGCACTGAAACACCATGCCCTATGGGGTTGACAGTCTTTGGGTGTAGTATTACACTTCCCATACACAGCCTCCCCTTACTGAGCTCTAACTACAGATCGGATATCGTGCTAAGGGTTTGCACACATTATCTCAATGAATCTTCCTGCTTATCTGCAAGTTGCTTACCATCATTATCCCCATTTTACAGATGAGAAAACTGAGGCTCAGGGAGTCTAAGTAACTTGCCCCAAATCACTCTGCTAGGGACATGAGGGGCCTCCAACTGGTCTGTGCAGCTCCACGTCGTATATTAGTCAATACAATACACTGCTCCTTGGGTGGGGACCAAGACATCCCACCCTCCCATCCTGCCCCACCAAAGAACTTGGAAATAAGGAAGAAAGACTTGCCATCTTGGAGTTAAACCATGCAGTCAGCCCGCAATGGATCAGATCAGCAAACCGCAAGGTGGTTCTAGAGATTTCCTGGCTCCCAGGTCTATAAGAATGAAGATACTAGCATATTTAAAGAAAAGAACTGTGTCCCTTGGAAGGCAGCTTGGTTACTCCCAGCAGAAGCCCTCAAAAAGGAGATTTAAAGCATGCCCAGCAAGCACCCCCCCAGGAGAGAGGTGGGTGCACCAAGTCTGCTCTGCCCCCAGCAGAGTCACCACCGTTAGGCACCTCATCCATTAAACCGTGATGTACAGAGCACCTGCTGTGTGCCAGCTGCTGTGCTGGGCCTGTCCCGGCGCTTGTGGAGCCCACATCCTAGTCGGGAGGCAGATTTCCCGTGAACTAGTGGAGTCTGAGCTTCGGGCCCTCACCTGCCTGGGCCCCTTCCAGGAGCCACACAGTGTGTTCACGTGGTCACATGCTTTTGCAAAATTTGCCAAAGATACTTCTACAGCGTCAGTTAAGGCCAAGTCTCTACTTTTATTTCCTCTCTGTCTGTAAAGTAAATACTCATTTTGTGCTGACTGAATTGGGCTTCCCGGGAAGCAGCCCCTGGGACAAGGACGGGATACACTCGGTTTATTTGGGAGGCACAGGAAATACTGGCGGGCAAGTGCGGCAAGAGACAGGAAAGGGCAGCAGGCTGACAATGGCTGCGTTATCCAGCCAGCTCCCACTGTGGGTGGCTGGAGCCTAATCTGATAGGGACCTTTGGGGACAGGGTGTTTTAAAATATGGGGTTTATTATTACTTAGCTACGTCAAGGCCAACAGATCCGGAGACAACTGCCACTGAAAAGATAGCTTGTTACTCACAGTTCCCAGGAGGCCGGGGCACGCCACACCATGGGGGCCATGTGGAGAGGCGCTGGGGTCGGTCAGGAGGCAGAGGGAGGGGGGACCGTGAGGAGCCTTTATTGTGGTTTCCGTGGGATGGAACGGGGGAGGCAGGGTAAGTAGGCTTATGATTGGCTAGTTTGACTAGTTTCAGGGGGCTCTGGGGCAGAGAGCTGTCCCTAGCTGTCTGGTACCAGGCCCTGGGGTGATTAGAGCAGGATAGTGGCCTGGAGTGAACCTCAGTAAAGGAAGTGGTTGGTTTGCATTTGAAAGATACACTCCAGGGAGAGTTTTTTTACTATCTCTAGGAGTTGGCTAATCCTAGGAGGGGCGTTTTCTCCAGGGTCAGCAAGGCCCCAGATGTCAAAGCAACAGCAGGACAGAAAATAACCACATGCTTAAGGCACAGGGTAGCATCCAAACCTCAGAGTGGTCCCCCCCAGGGGCTAAGGAGTCACTGGCCAAGGGTTTCTGGGGGTGGTGGTGGGAGTTATGTCGCCAGCTCTCTTGGTGGGCACGAGGCTTTGGGGAAAGCTGGAGGTCCTGACAGCGGACGTGGCTGGAGCCCACTGAAGCGCCAGGGCCTGGGGGACACGGGCTGGGCACCAATAACTCTGCTCCCTGCTCCTCATTTTACATTCGTAGTGATATATTTTTTTTTGATCAAGAAGGCGTCCAACATTGTATGATCTTCATACTCTACAAAACTGGGTCTGCCCCAACGGGGAGCCATCGATGCCTGACCGTCATGGGCTGAACTGTGTCCCCTCCCGAAATCATGTAAGTCCTAACCCTATTTGCAGGGAGGGTTTTAAAGAGGAAATCAAGTTAACATGAGGTCATTAGGGTGGGTCCTAATTCAGTCTGACTGGTGTCCTTAGAAGAAGTGATTAGGACAGGCACACACAGAGGGAAGGCCACAGGAAGACACAGGGAGAAGGCTGCCGTCTGCAAGTCAGGCAGAGACCTCAGAAGAAACCAACCCTGCCGACAACTGTGAGTAACAACTCGCCTCCAGAACTGTGAGTAAATAAATTTCTGTTGCTTAAGCCACCCGGTCTGTGGTACCTTGCTAGGGCAGCCCCCCACCCCACCCCAAACTACCACACTGAGATCTGAAAGGCTGGTACTCTCACACATCCGTGCCCAGGAACCTCCCTTGGCTGGATCCAGGCCCCCCGGCAGCCTTGGGGTCGCCTCATTTCCTTAGGGTGAATGAGCAGGCCCCGGGCTGGGAGAGGGCCGCGGCGCTCCGGAGGGCTCTGATCCCTCTAAAGTGGGCAGCTGTCCTCAGCTGGAGCTGATTGTTCCCAGATCTTCTGGTTTCCAAAGAGAAGCCAGAAATCTGCATTCTATATGAAAACTCCCTATTTTTAAAAGTTGGCAACGAATTCAAACATTTTTTAAAAACAGTCCTCAGGCCAAACCAAACAACTTTGCAGGCAAGATTAGACTATAGTCCACAGTTTGCAACTTCTGGCTGCATTTCTTCCTCACAGGGAGCTACAGAGATCCCGTCCGCTGGACGCTTCTATTTCTTGTTGTCGAAGAATCGCTTGGCATTAACTCGGGAGCCCGATGGACCTGGGTTAAAAATCCCCCACTTACTAACAGCTGTGGGAGCTGGAGCAGGTCACTTTGCCTCTCATGCCTCAGTTTCCCCTTCTGGAAAGTAGCCGTGGCGAGGGCAGATGAGTTGTGAGGGTCAGAGGCGTGGCCTGCAAAGGGCCCAGTGTGCAGCGGGCATCCAGGGAGCGACAGCCCTTCACACCATTCACTTTGCTGGCTGGTGTCGGCTTCCCAGGAACGCTGCCACAGGTGGGACCGAGTCTCTGAGGCCGTGGGGCCTGTGATAACCGAATCGCAAGACAAATATCTTCTGGTCATGATCTTGTCAGGCCTTCGTCCTCTCCTGGGGATGGCCTGACCTTGAGACACTCTCCTCTCTAGTGTCGGCACACTGAAATAAATCGCTGGTGGTTTGGCCTTCCAGGGTCCACGGCGCTGAGGGTGAAAGGCAGGTGCCGTGTCCCTGATGAAAATCACTCTTTAAAACACACACCCTGACACGCACCTCCCAGGCAGCGGATCTCAGGGTCAACGGGCTCCAGGGGAGGCCGGCTCCGAAGGCAGCCCAGGCTCTGCCGTGAGCCTCACTGCCTCACACTCGTTCGTCTGTAATTCCCATCCAGCCGCATAAAGACAGGAAGACCCTGCCAAACCTCGATCCGGGGAAACGAGACACAAGTCAGACTAATTCCAGTCACTGGGCCCCGTTCCCACAGGCGGGCTAGAAAGGCTGACAAAACCTGCCTTTTCCTTTTTTTTGTATTTTTCATAAAGTGAACCTGACTCTCGGCCCGTGGATCAGTCTGAGAACACGGGCAACGGCGCAGTTGCAAAGGGCAAGCTTTTACCTGGATGTGGGGAATATTCCTGTGAGCGTGTTATCTGCCGGAAAGGAGACAGCATAGCTGGGCTTTAGAACCAAGGGTCTCAGTCCCAGCTTGACTATTTCCTTGCCGTGTGAGGCCTTTGAGCAAGCTACTTAACTCTCTGAGCCTCGGTGTTCTTGTCTGTGAAATGGGCAAGCAGGAACAGACGAGAGTATGTGAAATGCTTAGTGCAGGGCTGGCTGCACTTAGTTGCAAAAATGTGCCCTGTCCCCAGCAAAGCCCTTTACACGGATTAACTAATTTAATCCTTCCAACATCCTGTGCCTATGTATTGTGATTAACCTCAGTTCCCACTGAGAACGTGAAGGCACAGAGAGGTGATGGAGGTCACACAGCAACTAGACGGGAGGGCCAGGATTTGCCCCCTGGGGTCTAGTCTCAGCGTGTACACTGTTAACCATAACAGGAAGATATTGTTTTCATAAATTACTGCAGACACTTATTTGTTCAGCAAATATTAAAATAAGAAATAATTAAAAGCGTGGTGAGTATTTTTTAAAAATTTAAATTTTCAGATGTGCTGAGTGGGCAGAACAAAGAAAAGGACTGTGGCCTGGAAGCCAGGAAAGACCTTCTTGGTCGTGTAACTGCCAAGTGGAGATGAGGACTCAAGAGATTTAGGGAGGACCATTCTTCCACACTCGAGGGCATCGGAATCCCCAGAGGGCTTGCTCAACCCAGCGGCGGGCTCCAGCCCCAGGGTTTGGGATTCAGTAAAGCTTCCCTCTCTCCCTCCGCCCCCAGGAAGCTCCTCCCTGCGGCTGCTGCTGCTGCTGGTCTGGGGAGCATCCTTTGAGCAGAGGGAGCAAAGAAGGAAGGAAAGTGGACGAGGCTGAGGGAGAGAAACCGTGAGGCCAGAGGCCTCACTGCATAGTTACCCGGACTCCTGAAGTCGGCGACAGCGTTCTTCCCATCTGGCAAATGAGAACGTCAGGGCTTAGAGCAACGAATTAACTTGTCACAAAACCTCACAGTGGCCGAGGCAGGATGCAAAGCCAGGTGCAGGACTAACATCGAGCCTCCCCCAGCATTCCTGCGGGGGCAGCCATGGCTGAAGAGGACTGTGGCATGCTGCTCGGGACCCCGGGGACTCCACAGGACAAACACCCTGACACCCGACTTCACGGGCCCCCGAGAGAGGTAGGGCCGGCTGGCAGAGCTGAAGGGGATCTGTCCACCGCAGCCTCTCCTCCTCCGTGTGCACGAGGTAGGGGTGGAGGGTGGGGAGCAGGCCCTGCTCTTTCTGGGGGCTCCCCCTGGAGGTGGGTGTTTGGATGGAAGGCGCTCTGACTCTGCATTGCGATCCTCCTTCTCTCTGGCTGATGAGGCTCCATGGAAGATGCCAAGCATCTCTGTGCTTTTGCTCCAGAATTGCTGCTTAAGTTGCATTGGGTTTTTCAGAGCAGGACAGATCATTAGTAAGTGTTCCGGGAGGAACTAACATTGGGCAGGGAAGACATGGACAATATCGCCCTTGGACCCTTGCAGCCTTTTCATTCTAAACTTCCATGAGGAAGAGCCTGGTCTTACTAAAATCATTACAACAGTTCAAAGATTTTAATTCCCTTCAATAAAAATAACACAAAACAAGGTAAAACACTTGCAGTATAATCAGACACCAGTGGGTGGTCTGGGGCTTCACAGTCAATAACAGGATTTCAGTCAATAACAAAAGTTCCTGGTTTGGAGCATTTCCTAGATGCTGAGCTGAGTATTTGTTTCTTCATGACCTTGCTCAAACCTCATGAGAGTTCTCAGGAGTGGATGCATCGTTCTCCCCCATTTTACAGAGGGAGGAACTGAGACTACAAGGAATTGGGTAATCTGTCACAGACACAGCTCAGAGTGGCAGAGGCAGGTTTCAGAGACACATGGAACTGATGCCAAGTCCTTGCTCTAGTTTCCCAAAGCTGCAGAATCTTCCAATGTTGCCATCCCTTTATGCCACATCCCTCTTTCTTCTCTTCCTCTCTAGAGTTAAACAGCTAAAAGAGTGGGCACAGTGGAATTGGACCTGGGTTTGAATGGGACTTTGACCTGTGCTCCTTGTGCACATGTTAGCTGTGTGACTTTAAATACTCATCTTTGGAATAAGCAAAAAAGAGAACTTACTGGCAGTATAACTACAGAATCCAGGGATATACTAGCTTCAGGTCTGGTTTGATCAGGGGGCTCAAATCTGTTTTCTCCCTCTCCATCTCTTACAGCTCTAATTCCAGACTATTGGGTCCATTCTAGATTGGTTTTCCCCTCATGGAAACGACATGGCTGCCACAGCTCCTGCCCCACATCCTCCCAGTTCCTGTGAATCAGTAAAGTGCCTTGGTGCTAGCAGTCCCAGTAGAAATTGTGTTATGTTTCAGTGGCTCTAATGGGGTCACTGCCCAGCCCTGAGCCAATCCTTAGGGTCAGAGGATCATGATGAGCTGATTGGCTTGGGCCAGGTCATAAGCTCTAAGTCTGAGCTGGGGATGGAACCACCTCCTAAGCACACTTGCTGACAGTGGAGAGAGAGGGGGTTCCTCAGGGAAATTAGGGAATAGGTACCAGAACTCTGAATAGATTCCAGATATGCTCGACCAAAGAGCAACTTCTCCATGCCTCAATTTCCCCTGCTGTAAAATGGGGTTATGATAGTGTCTTAGTCAGCTCGGGCTGTCGTAACAGAATACCACAGACTGCGTGGCTTAAACAACAGACATTTATTTTCTCACGGTTCCAGGGGCTGGAAGTCGGAGACGAGAGTGTGAGCAGGGTCGAGTTCTGGTGAGAGCTCTCTCCTTGGCTTGCAGACGAACACCTTCTAGCTGTGTCCACACATGGCCTTTCCTCTGTGTGTGCACATGGAGAGAGGGAAAGATCTCCTCTTTCTTCCTCTTCTTTCAAGGGCACTAATCTCATCACGAGGGCCCCACTCTAATGACCTAATTGAACCCTCATTACCTCCCACAGGCCCCATCTCCAAATACCATCACATCGGGGGTTAGGGCTCCAATATACGAATTTTGCAGGGAACACAGTTCACTCTATAGCCATTGGCATCCACCCTATTCAGTTAATGTGAGAATTAAAAGAGATAATACTGTAAAGTTCTAGTGGCATTTGGCCCTTATTAAGTACCAGTTAATAAATAGTAGCTTACAGATTATGCATTTTGACTTTTTATTGAAGTACAATAAAACTCATCCATTTTAAGTATAGAGTTTGGTGAATTTTGGTCATTCTATACCTTGGTGTAATCACAACCACGATCAAAATACACAGCAGCTGGAAGCCCCTTTGCGGTTGAGCTCCTCCCACGACCCCCAGCCCCAGGGAACCGCTGATCGGCTTTGCGTCACTATAGTTTTGTCTTTTCTAGAATTTCACATAAATGGAATCATACAGTATCTTTTGTCTTTTGTGTTTGACTTCTTGCACTTAGCATAATAATTTTGAAATTCATCCACGTTGTGTATGAATATTTTGTTCCCTTTATATTGCTGCATAGTATTCTCCTGCATGGATATACTACAGTCTGTTTCACCATTCATAGTTGATGGACTGTTTCTAGTTTTGGGTTATTGTGAATAAGCTGCTATGAACAAGTGTGTGCAGTTCTTTATGTGAACATGTGTTTTCTAGACTATAAGATTTTCATAACAGGTTCTCTGTCTGATTCATTTCACACTGTTCAGCAGATGTTTAAAAATTATTTGGGTACTGATACATGCTATGATATGGATGATCCTTAAAAACATTATGCTAATTGAGAGAAGCCAGTCACAAAAAAACACATATTGTATGATCGTACTTATACGAAATGTCTAAAAGAGGCAGATCTATAGAAACAGGCAGTAGACCAGTGATTGCCTAGGACTGGGAGATTTGGGGGGAAATGGAGAATGACTGCTAGTGGGTATTGGGTATTGGGATTTGGGTGATGAAATCTCCTAAAACTGATTGTGGTGATCGTTTCACAACTCTATGAATACACTAAAAACCCCTGAATTGTATACTTGAGATGGGTGACTTGTATGCTATGTGAATTATATTTCAATAAAGCTGTTACAGATTGTTTGTTAAATGAATCAATGATTAAATAATTGGATGATTCCATATATGAACAAATGCTCTTGTTTGCTGGCGGTTTAATCATTTATGTACCCCTTGGTATTTATTTGTAATTCAACACACTTATTGGACATCTATTAAGTGCCAGATATGGTGCTGGGGGCTGGGGGTTCACAGACAGAGGAGACAGGGGTCCATCCTCTCAAAGACACACACCTGAGAGAGGGGACAGGGGCTGCAATTGCAGCCACAGGAGCTGACGCTGACATATCACTTACAACGTGCCAGGCACTTATAGCTGCCTATATGCTAATTATAAATATATGGGGGTTTTTTTTCATCTCATTCTCATAGCAAACCTTGAGGAAGGTACTGGCATTATTTGCATTCTTTAGATGGCAATATTGGTACAGAGAGGGTCAGTAGCTTGCCTAATGTCACCCGGCTAGTAAATAGCGCAGCTGGGACTAGAAGCCCAGGACGCCTGGCTCTGTGCCCATGGCCTTGACTTCTGTGCTCCACTGCCCATTGAGGGTGACACTGCTCCGTGGCGAGTGTCCCGGCCGCAGCAGGGGTGTGAGAGCCGAGGGCACTGTCCCGTCTCCCCCTGGGCTTGGGCTCTCAGCCCTGCAGGATCCCAGTCTTTACACTTTTTCCCTTCTCCCTTCTCTCCCTGCCTGGCCAGCCTCTGGCCTTGACCACACTCTGGAGACCCCAGGAAAGGACCCCAAGCCCTGCCTCCGGCACGAAGTACCGCCTCGTCACCTCTCTGTTTCTATTTCTCTCCCCCAGCAGAGCAGAAACACCACACCACTTGTGATGGACTGAATTGTGTCCCCCCAAATTCATATATTGAAGCCCCGGCTCCTAGGGGGACTGGGTTTGGAGAGAGGGCCTTTAAAGAGGTGCTTAAGGTTCAATGAGGTCATAAGGGTAGGGTCCTGATCTAATAGGACTGGCGTCCTTATAAGAAGAGGAAGAGACACCAGGAGTGTGGTGCACAGAGAAAAGGATATGTGAGGACACAGCAAGAAAGCAGCTGTCTGCAAGCCAGCAGGAGAGGCCTCACCAGAAACCAGGGCTGCTGGCACCTTGATCTCAGACGTGCAGCCTCCAGAATGGTGAGAAAATAACTGTCTGTTGTTTAAGCCCCCCAGTGTGTGGTATTTTGTTATGGCGGCCCCAGACGACTAAGACACTGCTGCACAACTGCCCGTCTCAGAGAGGAAGCAGGTCTGGCCCTGGCTGGGAGAGACAGGGACTCTGGAAAGTCTGGGGCACAGGCCCTTCTTGGAAACCCCACCTGACAGTGGACGCTGGGTTGGATCTCGTCAAATCAGGGGTGTGCTGCGAGTGGCTCACACACTCCCGAGAGCTGAGTGTAACATTTTCGAGAATTTTCCAGGCTGGTTATTAAACACAGTGATTATTAGAAATTAAATTATATAAACTTTTATCAAATAAATTGTATTAAAAATAAAGGGAATAGATACTTATAACCACCCCTTCCTAAGTATTTTACTACATTTTACTATTATCTGTGCTTTTGAGGTCATTTATATCTACTGTATCTGTACAGTGGGTAAACCACATAATGGCGTACAACTGTACATCTCTTCCCAAATCCACATTCAATGGTGTCACAAGGGGAGCTTAAAATAGGTCAAGGTGGGGGCCGGCTCCATGGCTGAGTGGTTAAGTTCACGCGCTCCGCTTCGGCAGCCCAGGGTTTCGCTGGTTCGGATCCTGGGCGCGGACATGGCACTGCTCATCAGGCCATGCTGAGGCAGCGTCCCACACACCACAACTGGAAAGACCAACAAGTAAAAATACACAACTATGTACCAGGGGACTTTGGGGAGAAAAAGGAAAAATAAAATCTTTTAAAAAAAAAATAGGTCAAGGCAGGTGTATTTACACCAAACATTGCAAACACTACAAATCAGAGCTTGATCTATTGTTTTGTTGATTGTCTCGACTTAAGAAAGTGATGGAGAAAATGTCAATAATTAAGTGCATCATATAGACAGTTGTTATATTGTGAATAGTGCAAAAACCAAGAAAATAGGAAATATTCTTCCAGTATTCAAACACTTTATCCAATTCAGCAAAGAGGTCATTCATGCCATTCATGAGAGCACAACATCCCAATATACATCTTCATCGTTTCGCTTTCATCTTCCTCTTTAATGTAAGCAAAAATAACCAACATTTACGCCAGAACCACATTCACTCATCAGTTGCAACTCTTGGTTGGATAATGATATGAGAGTTGGGCAAAAATCAACAAAAGCATTTTGTGAAAAGTCAATTGGCTATGTAGGAATGTATAACAGAGTATTGTACGCTTTATTATTTTCCAATTGTGTACTATACATCACTAATATTAGTAAAATGTATATATATGTGCGACATATGCATATACATATACACATACTTTTTGGGGTTTTTTGGAGAGGCATTTATTAAGCATTAAGCACTCACTGGCACACTGCTGCATCAAATCCTCCCCATTTGAGGAGACTGGAGCCCAGGGAGCAGAGCACCTGCCCCAAGGACACGCCCAGGGCTCCTGACTCCCCCACCCTGTGCCGCTGCTGTCCCCCATCACAGCACCCCCGTGGGTTGCAAAAGGACAACCCAGCGAGACTGGAAAAGTCCCTGGGATTCCATCGTTGATATTTGTTCCTGAAATCCTCTCGGTGCCATGCAAATAGCTAAGCCATAAATCCTAAGAGGTACATAATTTCATTATTCTTATTATGCTTAATTAAAGTAACACTGAGCCTGGGTTAGTGATTAACTCCCTCTCCGCCTCCCTCAGCCTTGCATTAGGGTAATTTGTTTCTGAACCCTCCAAACAAACACAGGCCAGGATTTTGTTTTTCCTCTGGGTATTTTGGTTATTTTTCATGATTATTTGCTTACCCCCAGAAGGGGGTATTCCTCGAGATGGACCTTACTTGGGCAAATGGGACGGAATGAAGGGCAGACAGTCCTTGGTTCAAAAATGGTTCTGAGACTCCGTCAAGGAAATACTGGGCAAGCCACATGCTGGGAAAACAATATTCACATTACACATTTCTGACAAAAGAAATTAGTTGTAGAAAGAATTCTTTAATCTCAATGATAATAAGGCAAACAATCCAAATAAAAACGGGCAAAAGATTTGAACAAACATTGCACCAAAGAAGATATACTATTGGCCAATATACACATGAAAAGTGTTCAACGCCATTAGTCATTTGGAAACGAAAAGGTAAGCCACAATGAGATAACGCTGGACACCCACTTCAATGCCGAAAGTTAAAAGACTGGCCATAGAGAAGGTTAGTGAGGATGTGGAACCACGGGAACTCTCAGCTACTGCTGGTGGGAATGGTACAAACACTAGAAGAAACTGGCCATTTCTCCTAAAGTTAAACAATGAGTGACCATACAGTGCGGCAATTCCACTCCTAGGTATCTACCCAAGAGAAATGAAGACATATGTCCACACGGAACTTGTACACGCACATTCAGAGCAGCTTTATTTCTAACAGCCAAAACAACCCAAATGTCCACCAATGGGAAAATGGATAAAGAAATTGTGATATAACCATTTAATAGAATACTACTCAGCACCAGAAGTGAATGAACTGTTGATACATGCAGCAACATGGACAAATCTGCAACAATTATGCTAAGCAAAAGAGCCAGGCATAAATGAGTACCTGCCGTATAATCCCATTTTATATCACATTCTAGAAAAGGCAAACATATAAGGACAGAAAACATTAGGGGTTGGCAGGGACTGGAGGGGACCGACTGCAAAGTGGCACAAGAGAAGTGTTGGGGTGATGGAAACGTTCCACACCTTGCTTGGGCGATAGTTGCACGGGTGTCTCCACTTGTCAACTGTACGTTGAAGGTGGATGTATTTCATTACATGAAATTTACACCTCAACAACATTGATTTAAAAAGTATTAGCTTCCAACTTTGGGCAAATTATTCCTCTTTTCTCGGCCTCAGTTTCCTCGTCTGTAAAATGGTGATAATAACAGTTGCTATATTATGAGAATTTAAGAAGAGAATATAGGGGCCAGCCCCATGGCCAAGTGGTTAAGTTCACGAGCTCCGCTTCGGCAGCCCAGGGTTTTGCAGGTTTGGATCCTGGGTGCTGACATGGCACCGCTCATCAGGCCGTGTTGAGGCGGCATCCCACATGCCACAATTAGAAGGACTCACAACTAAAATATACAACTATATGCTGGGGGGATTTGGGGAGAGAAAAGCAGGAAAAAAGAAAAGATTGGCAACGGTTGTTAGCTCAGGTGCCAATCTTTAAAAAAAAAAGGAGAATATATGCAAACACTTAGGACATGGGTGTTCACAATAATACTCATTTGCTTTCCTTGTTGGTTTCCATTGAACTACAAACGGCTATATAATAGGTATTCTTTCATTCATTCATGCAATATTTATTAAGCACCTACTACATTCCAGGTGTTATTCTAAGCACTTGAAATACACCAGCAGACAAAATAAAGACCCTTGCCTTCTTGATATTTAAATTCTATTGAGGAAGACAAACAATAAATAATAAAGATAATAAAGAAATTATATAGTATGTTAGAAGATAAATCCTTGAGGGATAAAAAGAAAAAATAGAATGGAGTGACAGATGAGAGTATTCAGGGCTCACGCAGGTTGCAATTGTAAGTGGGATCGCCATGAGAGGTTTTACCGAGTAGATGATGTTCGAGCAAAAACTTGAAGGACACATACCTATGAGAGAAAGGAAGGAATGCAGGCAGGGAGGGAGGGAAGGAGGAACCATAATTTCCCAATTCAATTATCTACCAATTGCCTAAAGCTGAGTGTTAATTCTGCAGGGTGAGGGTTGTCATGTTCTTTCTACTATCTCAGTTTAAATGATTTTTTAAAAAAATTATTCTATCGAGGTCATATTGGCTTATAACATCATGTAAATTTCAGGTGTACATTATTATATTTCGGTTTCTTTATAGACTGCATTGTATTCATCACCAATAGTCTAGATTTATCCGTCACCATACACATGTGCTCCTTTAACCCCTTTCGCCTTCCCCCCTCCTCCCTTCCCTCTGGTAAGCACTAATCCGTTCTCTTTATCCATGTGGTTGTTTATCTTCCACAGATGAGTGAAATCATACCGTGTTTGTCTTTCTCTGCCTGACCTGTTTTGCTTAGCGTAATACCCTCAAGGTCCATCAGTGTTGTCGCAAAGGGCACGATTTTGCCTTTTTTTTTTTATGGCTATGTTCCATTGTATACCATATCTTTACTGGAGTATAAACACTGAGAAAATGACAACTGACATGAAGAATGTTTGCAAATCACAGGAAGGCACATTGGCTCGCTGAATCTATAACACCTAGATTCAAAAGTCATCTCAGCCACCTGCTAGCCACGTGACCTCTGGCAAGTCACTCAGCCTCTCAGAGCCTTGGTTACCTGCTGGAGGCAAGGCCAGAAGGGTCCCCCCCTAAGAGAGCCCTTAGGATTAAAGGAGATAACGTAGGTAAGGTTCCTGGTGACTTTCTTACCCGAGACCCCATTTGGATCTGTGTGGCCACCCCCACTTGCATGTCCCCTCATTCTGACCAGCAAAGACTCCAGAACCACAATTACTGGTTTGCTCTCTGCAGTCCCAACACGGCTTCCCTGACTCGCCAATTAGCATGTGCAATTTCAACACTTCTCCATGTAGATGATTTTAAATTTATATTCAATAATTTATGGAAATGGATGCTGGTATTCCCGCCCCCCGCTTTTTTTAAGCACTTTAAAGAGATGCCCAGTCTTCTGACACTTGACACAGTCGAGGAGCAATCTGCCCAGTGGCAGAGTGGTTCCGCTTTTGTCGGAGCTGGGCCTCCTGGGGAGACTCAGGAGAAAAGAAAGCTTTCTAAAACATTTTAATTGTAAGTGGAGTTCATTAGTTTGAATCCCATTATAATAAATTATTATCCGCTGCTTTAAATCTTAACAAAATGGACACTGCAATGATTAGATTCTCCTGTTTGTCAAAAGACCCTATAATAAACCTATGCTTGATGATAACAACAGATGGTCCTCAACCAAGCCAGTTATTTGTCCCAAGAGGGAAAGCCCCGCATTTGATGGTTAAAATAGGAACCTGGGTCTCTTAATTTTCTCAGAACATTAACATTGCGTCCACAAATTTGATTGTGGCAATTGTCTGCTTAAAACCCTCCACAGTTTCTCATCACATTTAGGAGAAAGTTCTATCAAAGAATAATGCTCAAAAGATAAATACCAAACTCTTTTTTTTCCAGTTTTATTGCAATATAATTGACATATAACACGGTATTAGTTTAAGGCGTACAATATAATGATTTGTTATTTGTATATATTGTGAAATGATCACCACAATAAGTTTAGTTAACATCCATCACCTCACACAGTTAACACATTTTCTTTCTTGTGATGAGAACTTTTAAGGTCTACTCTCTTAGCCGCTTTCAAAAGTACAATACAGTATTATTAACTATAGTCACCACACCATACATCACATCCCAAGAACTTATATATCTAACACCAGGAAGTTGGTACCTTTTCACCACCTCCACTCATTTCCCCCACCTTCCAACCCCCACCCCTGGCAACCACCAATCTGTTCTCTTTCTGTGAGTTTGGTTCTTTTAGATTTCTACATATAAGTGAGATCATACAGTATTTGTCTTTCTCTGTTAGAATTATTTCACTTAGCCTAATGCCCTCAAGGTCCAACCATGTTGTCACAAACGAGAGGATTTCTTGCTTTTTGATGGCTGTAAAATACTCTAGTGTATATAGACATACCACATCTTCTTTATCCATTCGTGGGTCGGTGGACACTTAGGCTGTTTCTATGTCTTGGCTGTTGTAAATAATGCTGCAGTGAACATGGGGGTGCAGGTATCTCTTTGAGACAGTGATTTCTGAAAACCCAACTCATACTGACATAGACTAAATATGCATCACTTATTTAACTCATTAACGAGAGAACCGGTGGTACGGCAAAGCTGGTTCAAAAAGCATCTGATGACGGGCTTACACAGTCCCTCAGGAAAGATGGACAGAGGTAAGTTTTAATTTATTTGCTCATTTTTTAACTTAGAAACAAAACTGACTGACGTCCTGCGGGGTGATAAAGCAATAATCTTTGCGGTGATCTTCTCTACCAGGCAGAAACCCCTGGCTTCTCTGCAGGAGGACAGCTAGCTAGAGACGTACACGTAACTTCATAGAGATCAGGCCCAACCAGCAAACAGCAAAATCGAACCAAGGTACTACCCGACAGAGAATTAAGTCCCCCTTGGGTGCGCCTGGTACATAATGCTCTAGTCCGCCACTGCAAGAATCTATAGTCTCCCTTTTTGCCATATTTCCAAGTTTTGGATACTTTTTTTCGGTAATTCTAAGTCTTCAACGGGGCCACCAAAATCAACCCCTCCCTCTGCCCCCAGCCCCATCGGGTCACGCTGCCCTCCTGTGACAAGCTCCTCCTCGTCTCCAGGCCACCACAGCTGCTTCCTTTGTCTGCAGTCACAACCCGCCCCCTCCTCTATTTGTACCTGTCCCAAGATCTCCGCTTAAGTCATCTCCTCAAGGGAATTTTCCCAAGCCCCCCAGACTAGGTCCGATCCCCCCAGAACTCTCCAGAAAGGCAGCCCTTCTGCAGGCCCCCCTCTTGGCGCTTCTTACAACCTTGGTACCTACTTCATGGCGTAGTTAGTTGTTGAAAGTCTGGCTCTCTGACTGGAATATAACCTCCCGGGAGTAGGGGTGGGTCCGTTTTGCAGGTCACTGGAGACCCGGGGCCTGTGCAGAGCCTGAAACAGAGAGGGTGTGTGATGGAGGCGCTGCAGCTCTCTTGGCTTCTGGGGCCAGGGCTCTTTGCAGGACCCAGAGTCTCCGCGCTTGGGGGTTCTCGTTGTGCCCCGTTCTGGCCAAAAGCCTGGCTGAGGCATCCGGGTTCCAGGAAGCTCACGTGAGGACAGGCTAACCGGTCATGGGGCCATCTGAGACCTCTCCGCCTCCCAGGCAAGTGGGAGGAATGTGCCTCACCTCGTCCGAACCATCTCTCACTCCTATATTTGGGCTGTTGAGCAGCATCCCAGCACAAACTCAGGGGGAAGGTGGTCTGATTAGGACTGTGACTGATTGTGACGAGACACCCCCGGATGATGGCGGGCCTCCTCTAGTCGCACCAAGTGATATAAATGACTGTGTCGGCGGCCCCAAGCGGCATCCGTGGGGTTTACACCTCATTAGATCGGTGGTGCCCAACGAAGCCACAGGGTTCAGCTGTCCCCTCTCTAGGCGCTCTTTCTGTTCTAGGCAAACATCGGAAAGGGTAACTGCGAAGCAGAATCAGAAACCTCCAGTGAAAACAGCAACAGAGCTGGAGGAAACAGAAACTAAAATAGTCACAATTTTGCATTTGGGGGTTTCTGATTTGAATCAACTCTTTACACTTCTGCCAAACTCCTGCTTCGGTTCTTCCTGGGGTGGCGATCCAGCCTGAGAACAAGCAAAACCGCAGAACCAGGTGGTCCGGAGAGAGCTTTGAGGGGGTGCTGCGAGCTCTGAGGTTTGGGGATTCGGCAGAAGCAAGAATTCAGTTTTGTTGGGGGCGAAGCCAAGGGTGGTTTCAGCTTCCTCGTAATTTCCATCGGCCACCCCCAGTAAATAAACAACGGAAGAGAAAGTGGTGGTTGGTGTGACAAACACAGCTTTGCCAGGAGCCCCCTCCAAGCCTGTGCCCCGTCTGCGCCTCGCTCCTAAGCTCTGCGCAGTTCCCGGGCATCCCTCCCATTCCTGCTGGCAGCCCCGCGGAGGTCTATAGGGTGAAAACAGGAAGCCTGGAAGCCTGGATTTCCTTATTGGCTTCCGAAGGCAGAGAGGAGGAAGAGGAGGCAGAGAACGAAGAAAGGCCAAAGGAGACGGCAATTGATTATAAAGTTGGCAGGCTTCAAGTCACAACGTTGTTTTAGCAGCAGTGGGTTTTTTCCAGAAGCGATCCCAATTTAGACCGTGGGAAGACAACGCCACGGGGAATGCCTACATTCATTCTGCAGTTGATGAACAGGCAGTAGGACCTAGACAATCACTGGAGCCCATCAGATCCAGCAGGACAGAAGTGCTGGACATGGCGTCAGGCTTGCCTAGAGGGTGCCTGGCAGACGCTGTCCCCACCCTGCCCAGATGCCCTCCGCACACCCCTGCAACCAGGGCAGCTGGTCAGGAACAACAGTGGCCCTGCAGGAGGGCTCCCTGTCACCCAGGAGCCCACAGCCTGTGCGCAGGGAAGCAGAGGAGCCCCCGAAGGTGCCCTGAGTGATGGCCTGGGCACTGGGAAGAGGACAACTCAGGGGAATGTCCTCTCCATTCCCCCAGAGCTCCCCAGGGGGGTGGGCTCTGGTTGTCCACAATGATAACCAGGTCGATCGCCACCTGGACAGTGCGCCCCTTCTCTGTCTGACTCCCCTACTCCCCACCAGCACTTCCTGGGACGACCTCCCAGACAAAAGACTTGCACTCCGGTACTTGTCTCTGGGTCTCCTTCCAGGAAAGCCCAAACCCCAGCAGTGCCTTTATGCACTTTCTTAAGAGGCAGCTGTTGGGGTGGATGTGGTCTCAGGGGTGCAGGACTCAGCAAGCAACCCTCTCTGCTCTGACGAAGTCCCACACCAGGGTCCTGAGAGGCAGGTGACACACGGGCTGGACTTCAGCCCCCACCTGACTCCACTGCTGGGCCCCTTTGCCCTACGGAGAGGCCACCGGCAGTCATCCGCACATCCACCGCTTCTTGCTTCGCTGCTTTGGGGAAGGAACAGCTTACCTGGAAGGGACAACTAATCTATTTTTCAGGCATACCAGAAATTCCACCAACATGCTCTTGAGTGTCGGAACATTCCTAGGAATTCAGGGAGCGAGCAGGGTGTGGACAAAACAGTGTGGGGCTTGAGTGTGACTGCTCTGAGTTCAAATCCCTCCTCGGCCCCTTCCTAGCTGTGTGACTTCGGGTAGATGTTTCCGCTCTCTGGAGCTTCCACTGCCTCAGCTGAGAAAGTACACTCGATTGTTTGAGGCAGAAAGTTAGGAAGCAAACACCAAGCAGGACCGCCAGGCCCGACGATGGGAAGGCGCTCTTTCAGCGCGGGTCCTTCCTCATTCCTCCCACGCCTCTTTCCTCAAACAGCCAGCTGGGCTCACTGAGACCCACGGGCGCAAGTCTCTGAGGCCCCCTGACACTCAGAACCGGGTCAACCCCACAGTGGCGTTGAATGCTCACTGCTGTTGAGTGCCAAGATGTAAAGTGTTAATGGAAAGGAGGCCACTGATCAGGTGACGGTGACAAAGCTCAGGTCCCATCTGTTCCTCCCCTCCCTCCGCTGCAGGCTGGGCACAGACACAGCTCCCCCACTCCTCCTTTGCTGAGTGCACGAACAAAACCCCCTGCGAGACCCCATGGCAGGGGAGGGCACTGAGCCTTCCCTCTTTAGTCCTCGACTCTTGTGCCGTGAGGGTGATACCCATGGTTGGCACTGGGTTTCTTTCTTACTAGGTTTGGTACCGCCCCAAGTTTTCCCCAGCTGGAGGTGATCCGAACAAGAGTGGCAGGCCTCGTCACCTACGCACAAATGCCAATCAAGAGAAACAGCCAATAGGACCCGCGAGAAATCAGACTCTGGAAGCCCGGAGACCCTGAGAGCGCCTCCTCCAGGCTCCCCATCGACGCCCCCGCCCCCGACACACACATGCGCACAAACACACGCCACATTCCGGGTCTCACCAACGTGCTGGAGACCAGGAAAATATCAAATGGATCGGCTTGAGATATTTAAAGAAAAATATGTAAAATCACAATGAATAAATGTTTAATTAAATGTCTACAAACATTAGGTCCACTTTGTTCATTGTCAAGTTCACTTTTCATAATGATTTTATTACATCTGAAAACAATTGGTGACTTGGTTACCTTGTTTTGCAAGAACTCCTGAGAATGCATGATGATTGCTTAGAAAGCAGAGTCAAGAGTAAATTAAATGAGTTACTATTCATAGCCAAGTAAGCGCAAAAGCAAAACTGTAAAATTTCTTTAAAATATAAATTATATATATCTACATATATACATATGATGACATGGGTACATTATAATATATAATATATGTGGTATATATAATATATACATATATACATACATGTGATATGGGTGCATTATAATGTTTGATATAATATATAATGTAGAATGAATTTCTAAAAGTAAGAGTAATTAGGGCAAATGAACATCTTAACATGGCCTGCTATATGGCAATAATCACAGCTATTAATTCTTGGGAAACTCTTTACTAGGGTATGCACCCTCCTCTGAGGGAGCCCCTATATTTCTTCCCCTGGAGATACTGATTTGAAAGTCAGTCACTGGCCATTCCTGGTTTATTATTTGAATGTAGGAAAATGGCCATTTTGGCCCTTAGAATTAAGAGACTTCATAACCAGGAGCCTATATATATGCCTTCCTCTGGCCTCTTGTCCTACAGATTTGCTACCACACCTATTTCCTCCAGAGATTTTAGGAAGCTGCTTGGGTTCATAGGTAACTTAACCTCCTTTTTAAATCTCTGAAATCTTACTGCCTCCCCCCTGGGGGGCCGTGGAGTGTCCTCCCCGGGTGGCCACCGTGAACATGCAACCTATCACGGCCACCCCTATCTTCTCACCCTGATTCTCAGAGGCTGTGCCCTGTGGGTGAAGCCATCTCTGAAAGGCCCTTCTTCCCCAGAAGCCACTTCTGCCTCATCGCCGCTTCTACCAGCCTCTTCAGGATGAAAGGTGCCAGGAGGCCATTAGCCACCGGTCATTAGCGGAGGCTGAGGGAGCGGTGCAGGGAAATCCCTCACAGCCGGCATCCTGTAGATTTTTGTTTTCATGCCACTTCAAGGAGCAAATTGATTTCAAATACACACTTTAGAGCCTCTTGTTCGGCCCATCATCTCTCCAATTAAGGCAAAAGGCTCAGGGCAGCCGCGTCTTCATTATGAGGAAACCACAGGCAGGCCTGGGTTGGAGGTGCCCTGGGCAGCTTCTGGGCCCAGGGAGGTGCTAGCAGCACCGACTGGAGACAGATGGGTGCTGAGTTTGTCAATGAATAATTCACACCCTCAGAGAGTCCTGCTGATACTTGGCATCCAAAAAGGATTCTTTCTGAGTCTGGCCACTGTGCAGACGGGTGGGGACCCCCAGGCAGAGGCCAGGACAAGCTTGGGAGAAAGAAGAGAGAGGCGAGGGAGAAGCTGTGTCTGCTGACTGCTTTTTGGATCCTCATCCAGCATCTCCAGCTACTCCCAAACTGCTCTCCTAGGCTGGGTGGCCGAGGATGCATCCTTAACAACACTGCAAGCTACTCAGCCTGGCTTCCGGGGGGCTGTGGAGTGAGATGAGAGTGGATCTCTCCCCCAACTCCTTGCAAAGCTTTGCTCCTGGATCCCCCAACGTCCTAGTCCCAACCAGCCCTTAGGAAACCACTGCTAGTCACATCTCACCGAATCACAGACTCACAGAAATACAGAACTCAATTCAAGAAACATGTATTAAGTGCCTATGATGAGCCAGCCACTGTTCAGGTGCAAGGGGCACAGCATAAACAAAATAACTAAAGCCCCAAATTCTCATGGAGTTTAAATCCCATTGGATGGAATCACTGGAAACCAACATGATCTAGTCTCCTCTGGTGGAAGAAAAAGTAAAAGGGATTGTGCTCCAACTGTGGGCCTAGCACTGTGCTAGGAGCTTTATATTTCTCATTTAATTCTCTCTCCCAACCACCTTTAAAGGTGAAATTAACACCTCCATTCTACAGATGAAGAAATTGAGGCCCAAGGAAGGTTAGTAAGATGCTCAAGGTCACAGATCTAGTAGGTGGTAAACCCTGATCTGCTTTCAAAGCAGGTGATGTGAGTCCTTCCTGAAGCCTCCTCGTTTCTCTAGCCCACATTCTCAGTCTCCTAAACAAGTTCAGTTGCTAACACCAACATTTGATAACTTTGTGTGTTTGGGCAGAGGACTCAGTTTCCTCCTAGGTAGGAAGGGGTTGACAGCCCCCAGCTCCCTGGGTTGCAGTGAGGACTAGAGGAGATCGGGCCTGTAAAGCCCTTTGTCCAGAGCCTGGTGCTAGGGCAGTGTTCAGTGAAGGCGAGCTGTCACCATTATTGGTGGGAGCATTTTAATGTTTGATACGAACAATCTCATATAAGGAGGAATGGTCAGTTACATCTAGCAAACCAGCCCTAATAAAAGAATAAAAGTGGACTAAGTCAGAGAGACTTACTGAAGTGTAGTAAGCCAGGCCTATAGAAGAGAAACATGGTTGCTGTGAGCATTATGAACAGAGAGGATGTCCAATATGCTGCCACCCACCTTTGGACTCTCACCATCACAGCTTTAGGACATAACTAAGAGGAATTCTACATTGTCACATGTGTCTCTGACCCTGTCCTCTAAAGACAAACATGTGCAGGCTGTGATGTCTGCGGTGACCGCTGCCCAGAATGACTGTCGAGTGGCAGAGCCAGGTATAGATTTCTCAGTAGGGTCCCTACCAGGTGGCTCCACTCAGAATTCAGTAAGTGTCTCAGTCTAGAGGTGTGATTGGTTTAAGCTCAGGCAAAATTTCCAAAAATTTCTCCTTTGTTTTCCTCAGCTATTAAAAGAACCATAAATTGGTAATCTGCCCTCCTTCAGTGCCTTTCATAACACCTTTTCCACCTTCTGCCTGTGCATCAGCTTTGCTACCCAACAAACCACCCCAAAACTTAGTGCTTTAAAACATCCATCATTTATTCCGCTCACAATTCTGTGGGCTCGCAATCTGGGCTGGCCTCGGCTGGGTGGTTCTTCAGCTGGCCTCACATGGGCACATTCACGTGGCCACAGTCAGCTCCTGGAGCAGCTTGGACTGTGGGTCTAGGGGGCCTCGGCTAGGACAGCTCATCTGGGCTCCATGTATCTCTCATCATCCCACAGGCTACACTAGGCTTGTTCATACGGTGACAGAAGGGCTGCAAGAGAGAGGACAAGCCCTGCGGTGCCAGCATCACACGTGCAAACACCTCAGTAGCCAAAGCAAGTCACTCTAAGTCCCGAGTGAGAATGGGAGGGCACTGCGAGTTACGTGACAAGGGCTGTGGGTACCAAGGGGAGGAATCCAATGTGCCAAGATACTTGGTAAAACCCATATGTTGGTCAGGATGTGATTAAATGCAAGTAGCAGAACTCTTCCCAGGTCAGCTTAAGGGGCAAAACAAAAAAAAGAAAATGCTGTTTACTGGCTTGGGTAACTGAAAGGTCCAGGGTGGAACTAGCTTCAGGGATGGCTGGATACTGAGTCCCAGATGATGCTGTCAGAACTCTCTCTCTCTCTCTTCCTCCTTCCTTCCCTCCACCTCTGTTATCTTATATATGAGATTCCTTTTCCAGGAAGGTTTTCCCCACGTGGTTACAAGGATAATCAGCAGCAGCTCAAAAACACCTTCCTTCTAGTTTACCAGTGCAGGAAGAAAAAGCATCATTTCTAATAGCTCTGGCCAAAGTTCTGAGGAGAAATTTCATTGGCCGGGCTTGAGACATCTGCCCATCCCTGAACCAATCACTGTGGCCAGAAGAACAGGATACTCTGCTTGGCCAGACCTGGGCCACAGGTCCACCCCTGTGTGGGATTAGAGTGTAGTCTCAGCCCTTCAGATAGACAGGGACTGAGTAGTATTATTATAGAGGCGGACAGGAATGCCCGAGAGGACAAAAAGTCACGTCCACTACTGGTGCTTAGGTGATTATGGAAAGACGCTTAGGATGCCAAGCTTTTTGAAAATGCTCAAAAAAGAAGACAAGAGGAAGCCTCCCAAGGTACAAGACAACAGAGGCGTTCACGGTATATGGAAAGAAACCCCAAAGGAGGAGGAGACAAGTCTCTTTTTTTTCAATTTTTATTTTTTATTGTAGTAACATTGGATTATAACATTATATAACTTTCAGATGTACATCGTAATACATTTCCAATTCTGTGTAGATTACATCATGTTCACCACCCAGAAACTAATTATAGTCCATCACCACACACATGTGCCTAATCCCCCCTTTTTTCCTCCCCACTCCCCCCTTCCCATATGGTAACCTCCAATCCAATCTCTGTTGCTGTGTGTTTATTTGTTGTTTTTATCTTCTACTTATGAGTGAACTCATATGGTATTTGACTTTCTCCCTCTGACTTATTTCACTCAGCATAATACCCTCAAGGTCTATCCGTGTTGTCACAAATGGCCGGATTTCATTGTTTCTTCTGGCTGAGGAGTATTTCATTATGTATATATACCACAGGAGAAGACAGTTTTATAAGGTTATATACGTTACACACTCTGGGAAGGCATTTCTGATAGGCTATTTACTTCTTGGTCAAAAGTAATCCACTGAGATGGGCTTGACCTGCTGTGCTACCCGTCTCTGGACCATGAAACCTCCCAGGTTACTGCACACTGGGCTGGTCTCCAACATCTTCTGTTACCACAGGATCACAAAAGGGCCACAGCTTTTGGAAAGAGAATCCTGATGCAGAAGTCCACCATGCCCAGCTTCAGGAATGATCAGATGGATGTAAGTCACTCCCCATCCTGGAAAAACAAGTACGGCCTGGCTGGCCCGTGACAACTGCCCATGGGTTTCCTTCCAAAGCAGCCTCCGTCCCCTTCTCATAGATTGCCCTCCCAGACTGGCATGCAGGAGCCTCATCTCTCTCACCCCTCAGGGACTCCCCCAGGAGGGCATGGAAAACCCCAGAGGCCTGGGGCCAAGTACCCAAAATGCTACTGGATAGGTATCCATATCCCACTTCTCCTAAACCAGAGGGCAGCAAACGTTTCCTGCAAAGGGCCAAAGGGTAAAATAGTTTAGGCTTTGTGAGCTAAGAGGCAAACTCACGGTTATTATACACACACTTATGGAACAAGAGAGAAGACAAATCTCCACATGTTCTTTTCAATCATTTAAAAATATTTTTAAAAAAACATCCTCAGCTTGCAGGCTGTACAAAACCAGGTGGTGGGACGGATCTGGCCAACGAGAGTTCTAGTTTGTCGACTCCTGCCCCAAACCAGCTAAGGTGGAAGGAGGCATATGGCGAGCAGAATTTGTATTGGACAGGAAGATGGGGACTGTGGGATCAAAATGATAGCCACAGAAAGGGGGAAGGAGAGAGAAAAGAAGGAAACCTGTGAGGACAGAGTCTAGGAGAGAGTTAGGGAAGTTTGGAGGGGGGAAGGTGACTCTTTGGGGGCAGTGGCTATGATGAAGTGATAGCACGACAGTAAGAGAAAGAGAGGAACAGAGAGGATTTTACAATATTGCTGCGCTTTACAATGAAATTCACCAGGGACTACAATAAATATTCAATTGCTTTTCTGTTATCGTGGATACTGGGTTTTCTTTCTCTCTCTTTTTTAATGTAGGACAAAGCTGAGTCTGGGCCCACAAGCAGATGTGACTTTCCACTGGTTGCTTCCCAGTCCAGTAGCCGGCTAGCGCTTCCCCTCTCTGTCCCCGCCATCAGAGCAATTTGGTTTCCCCACCAGTCACATCCCTCCACCCCAACTCCCTCTCCTTAACCATCTCCTGTTCATCCTTTCTTTGGGCCATCTTCCGGGACTCCCACTGACTGAGTCCTCGCTCCCGCGGCAGCGCGTGCTCACCCCGGGAAAACCTGAGCGCCTTTTGCCTCCTCCCTTTCAAATGGGCCCACCCCTGCCCGCCCTTGTTGAAAACGAGGTAACGTACAAGAAGCATTTTGCAAACTGTAAAACTGATACTGGCATTTGGTTCCCAGGAGAGCCTTTTTTTGATCGTCTTCTCTGTGCCATCCTCTCCAGGCTCCTCGAGGCAGGTCTCCACACACAGGGTCACTGGGAGGGGAACGAAGTATGTTTGTGATTTAGGCATCTGCTTCGCGCCAAGTTAGTCGACTTGGAGGGCGGGGGCTAGGAGCTGGCGCTCTGACTCTTTATTAAAGCCTCCCCGTGTTCCAGGTGATTCTTTTGCCCCATCAGGAAAATCTGAGCGTGTCTCCCCTTCCCAGCGGCTTCCAGGCTGCTACTTTCTCCAGCTCGGCTCAGAACTCCATGTGAACCTGCCTCCTATAAATCTTAAGTAAAACAGCCTCCCTAGTCGACTGTAATTAAACATAGACTCCGCCGCGGCGAGTTTGGCATCTGCACCTGCCACTGGGATCCCCTTTCTCCAGGCACCTGCGCACGGCAGCCATCCCGCCCCGCCCCCTCCCGCGCGCACGCGCAGTCGCGCAGCCCCTCCCGCGCGCCCTCGCCCGCCGCCCGCCGGCGCCCAAGGAACAGATGGAGCAATCAGCCTCCTCATTCCGCCAGAAGGGCCCGGCCGCTGTGGGGGCAGTGCTGTGGTTGTAAGACACATCATTAGACACGTCAGTGGACAATGCGGCGGATTAGAGGGGGTGGGCGCGCCTAGCGGAGAACAGGCATCCTCATTGATGGGCGGCGCGCGAAACGCGGGCGCTCCCACCCACGCCCAGCCCCGGGGGAGCCGGGGCCACGCGGTCCCACCCTAGGTGGTGGGCCGCCTGCCTGCTGCCGCCCTTCGGGCTTCCCGGCCCTCTCGAACAGTCTGTCTTTGCTCTTTCTTTTGAAACACCGTGCCAGATGAGTTATGCGCAAAGGATGTCATCCACGTTGACGGGTCACCTGTCAGGTCTCCATGTTCGACGTGGTAGCGGGTCCTGCAGTCAGCGCAGTAGGCCAGACAGTGACAGTCTCAGCCCATCCATCGACAGCCCCCGTCCCTGCCCCCAAGGGTGAGTGATTCAAGAAAAGCCCACTGGAGTGGACACCCGCTGGGATTCACTCTTTCCTCCCCACCCCCCCCACCCCTCCCCCGCCCCAAGAAGCCAGGTGACCTTGAGTGGCTCAGGCCACCTTTCCCTGCTCTACAAGGGACAGCACCTAATGTTGATAATGAGCCTGGGCTGCAAAGAGGGCAGGATTAGGTTTGGAATCCAGGGCTGTCCCTGCTGTGTGGGTGAGATCAGGCAAGTTAGACTGGATCCCTGGTCTTCTGTTTGATGGAGAGAGTCTCTACCCCTCAGGCATTTGTAGGGCAAAGTATGTTGGAGCTGAGTGCCTTTGTGAAAATCAGAGGCTCACTCAGGGTAGTTTGATAACCAGGGTGCGTCAGGTGGGTCTAAGCCAGAATTAGAAGTGTAACCTCTGTGTGGGATACAGAAGCCAAGCCAGAATTAGCAGTGTAACCTCTGTGGGGGATACAGAGCAGAGGAAACAGGAGTGGGAGGGGAGGGCCTCAGGCACAAGCAGGACGGACACATGAGGGAGGCAGAGCCCCATGTGGCCGGACACGCAGTCCCGGAGGGCCATGGGGAGTCCAGAGCAAAGACTGCCTGTGAGAGGGGTACCCTGCTGGGCAGGAATGGCCCAGCTCTTGCACCTAGCTGTGCCAGGCAGTGGCTGGGAGCAGCCTGGAGAGAGTGTGGCCTGGGACTGAACGCTGCGGTGGATCACAAAGTGAAAGTATGGCAGAGGGAGCTGTCAGCTCAGCACACTCCCCAGCAGGTTCTCTCCTGGATGGAGAGCTGAGCTAAGCACCCCCACAGCTATCCCCAGCTCCGGGAGTGGCGTCATGAGTGAGACAAAGCCAACCAGCAGATTTCATTTCATTGGCCAACCGTGAATGATTCAGAGTTTTCCTGAACTGACCAATTAGAGTGAATCTGAAGACATTTGCTGGAACACAGATAATCTCTTTTCTGACTGATGTTAACAAGAAAATAGGTAGTTGCAGGGGCTGCTGGCAGCCACCTTGGGATGTGAGAGGTGTCCAAATTGGGATGAAGTCAACATTGAGGATGACAGGGCAGAGAAACCACAAGAAACAGGGCTTTTGGTCACACTGTTGAGTGGCTGGATTAAGCCTCTCCTGAAATCCATTCTACCGCTGGACTTCTTCATTCATGAATAAACCCTCTTTACTGTTTGAAGCAGTTATGTCTGTTTTCCTGTTACTTATAAGAAAGGCCTCTGATTGATCAGCAATAAGGGAAATGGATGCCCTCTGAACTCCGAGAATAAGCAGAGACACAGGCCTAATAGAACTGGGATTGATGAAACGGTGGTGGAGGGATCCAACGCTGCTCTTGGGACCTCAGGGCAGAAATGTCTGAATCTTCACTTCAGAGAGTAATGTGACTTAACAACTCCATGTGCCTGCATCTTTCTGCACCCAGCCACTCTCTTTTCCATGACCAGCTGGTGTCTCTTCTCTGTATCTTTGCTCCACTACATAGATCGTTCTAACTCATATTTCTCCTTCCTAGCTGAGTTTGCAAGACCAACTCTGGATCCACTTCGTGACTTTTCTCAATGCATCTCTCACCCTGAGCGTCTGCTGCCAGGGGTCAGATGCTCTCTGCATTTCCCAATTCAGATTTCCGACAGCACGAATCCGATCACCCCAGCCTTTGCCCATTTAGACACCCCCAGAGACTCTGATTCCATTGTCTGCAGAGGAGGCTGGGTAGCAGAATTTCTTTAAAGTTTCTCAGATGGTCCAAGTGTGCTGCCAGAGTCAAGAACCCCTGCTTTAGTAAAGCTTTCCAGGCCAGCAGACCTCACAGCCTGCCCTTGGGTCAACTCCAGTCCAGTCAGCTGAGAACAGAACTACACGGTCACAACATACCTGAAGCCTCCTCCATTGGTGGGGGCCGGGCTTTAGAGGGACTAAGTGGAGACAGTCCTTGCTCGACATGCTTAGGACAAGACAAGCCTAGCACAGCCCTGGCATAAGGCAGCAGCTCAACAAGTGACGGCCGTTAGAAAAGTCGTGTCTCTTCTCTAATTCAAGGGTATTCTGTCTTGCAGACATACCAGGCTGCAGCAGTGCAGCTGAGGAAGCGCCTAGAGTGCAGGCGCCCGGGCTTGGCATCCACACTGTACACAGCACAGTTGCGATGAGTCCCGTTTACGTTTGAGAGCGGTTTCTTCCATGGCAGGAAGACTACATCGGGGCAGCTGTGACAAGTCCTATTTTGAGGGGTTATTCAGTGACATGGGACAATATTCATGACCTCATGTTGAGAAAGAAAAAGGGATCTAAAATTTATGTGGTACGTGATTCTAATTTTGTTTAAAAAAATTATGTGGGTATATATCTGTATCCGTATACAAGAAAAAAGACTGCAAATAGAGACACCAAAAAGGCAACTCTGACCCTCAGGTGAGAGGTTTTCTTGAAGTGAAATGTTATCAGTTTAGAGGACTGACTTACCTGAAATGTTTTGTTGATGTGAACATGCTTTTATGGAAGCATGGTTTCAGGAGAACACTGGCTACCTGCACAACTCAACAGTGGCAGCCTCATGTCAGCAGCCCTCTGCACCCCGCCTGGTTTTCTTGTTTTATTCTAATTTTACAGAAGTCTGAATACAGAGCTCTGGAACCCACCGCTCTTGGGGACAGCCTGATAGGAATCTCTCTTCCCCTCTCCAATCCCTTTGGCTTTCCTTGGATTCAAGGCTCTTCCAGCAGGACCTGGCCCTGATTCAGTGGGAGTTCAGAGGAGGGACATTATTTCCAGCCAGGAAGAATGCAGGGGGACCTTCTGGAGGAGGCATCATCTGAATGGGGCCTTGAAGGACAGGTGAAAAGTAAACCTGTGCTAACGAATAGGATAAGAGAAAGGAGTGCATGAGCAGACAGACATGTCGAGGTGGGAACGCAGAGAGCATGTCCAGGAGACATAAATACAGGAAATATTTATGTACTGTGGGCGAGAATCCACCAGAGGCCCTGGGTTGCAAGAGGGGTATTGTTTTCGGGGGGCTTCTGGGCTGGTGGCCAAACTGCTGAACTCGCAATACTTCAGGCCAGACGACTGTCAGCCGGGCTCTCAAGTCCCTCAGCTGTTCCTGCTGCGTCTTCCCCTGGATGCTCCCTCCAAGGAGAGCAGTAGGGGAATGTCGCCCTGGAAATAAAAGACGGCAGCGTTCCACTCCAACCCTTGGAATCCCGGAGACAGGGCCTTCAGCACACGGTCCGGCTAGGACTGAGACTCGCGGGGCCAAGTCGCCACTTCCAGCACCTTTGAGGCGAAAGGAGAGCAGATCCACGTAGCAAGATTCTTCCCAGAGGTGAATCCTTTCTGTTTGTTTTTTCCAAGTGTTTAGCCGCCAATTCCACATTCATCCTCTTCCTCCAGCTTATCTTCTCATGAATTTTGAGAGCAGTCTTCCTTATCTAGGAAACAAATGGCCTCCACAGAAAGCTCCAAACAGCAAAGTCATTTATCTGTTTGACAGGTGTTTCCTTGTTTGTTTTTTCCAGCCTTGAGACAAGAGTTGTGTCAACGGTGGATGGCTGTGCCCCAGTCACTTGAGAGGCATGAATCAATTTCCAGCTGCATTTATCACTTGCTGCCTTAAATCAAGTCTAATCAATGCGTCCTTCATTTGGTATGGATTGAAACCATATATAACATGGTCGGAAAAGGGGCGGGAAGGGGAGCAGATCACAATGAAAATTCCATCAGGGATTTAGATGGAATGATGTTAAGGAAACATTTGCAACCTTTGATTTACTTTAATGGAGACGCCTGACCAGTCAGTCTCAGAGATTTGCGTTTATGAAGCTTAACTTCCATTTACCTGACGTGCAATGACATTACATGACAGATCGAAATATATAAAGGGATTTTTGCATCTTTAAAGATTTTATAATTAATACATTCTGAAGTCTTGGTATATTTTTAATAGAGGGGCAGCTTAAGAGTTGCCTAGTCTTCCTCCTCTAACTCATTCCTATTTCTTTTAGGGGTGTCTGTTTTGTCACCATTGACTATATGAGTCAATTTCTAGTTACATAAAATAATAAAAATCTCTTTATAACAACATAGTTATACAGGAGCCCCTCTGATTCAGAATAATTTTATAAAGTCTTACAACTGAGAAAACTTGAGTCTCTCCCTCTCTCCTCCCCCCAGTTCTTGGTAACAGAATTTGATCCACACACCCCAAGTGGATTTTTCTCTAGCAGGTGTGAAAACCGCCCCCTAGCTGCCCCACCAGTTTAGAATGTGGGAGAGAGCAGCCCTGTCTCATTTGTAAATTAATCCTGAGCCAGTGAAAGATGATATCAGCATAGTTACTGGCACCTAAAACCCATCATGCCCACAGCAAGGCCCCGCATTATTCTTCAAGGATAATGGGAGAGGAGAGACAGAACATGGAAAAATAGGTCAATGATAATGCAAATCTGGAGGATGAGGCCGTGCTGTGATTCATTGATAGAATTAACATTTCTATCTAATCTGCTGAACTGTGTAGACTTTTACCTCTGGCCTGCCTCTGAAGCCATTAACAGGGCTGACTCATTCTCACAGAGCCGGCTCCCCCAGCGACCTGTTGTCAGGTAGCTGACAGAGCTCTGTTCAGCTCTGGGAAGTCAGACACTAATAATAAACCCCTATGCTGGTCTAATACTTTCCAGCTTATAAGGTGTTTTGGACATACAGACTCATAATCCTGTAAGATAAGCCAGAAAAGTAGATCTATTCCCATGTTCGAGACGAAGGGAGAGGTTCGGAGGGTGGCCCACCCCCTTGTGGGCTGGTCACACCAGCGCTGTGGCTCTGGAACTCCACTCCTCGTCTCATCAACCCCAAACTGGCTTCTTCCCACCGAACTGCAACTAGGCAGTCCCTGAGGTCTCCTCCCTGTTCTTTCCCCAACTTTTTTTTTGTTCTCCCATCACCCAGGGTTCTTGGGAAACTCACGTGGTGACAGGAGATCCCTAGAGTTGCCTGGCAGGTTGTCTAGCTTAAAAAACAAAAGGCAGCACCTTTGGATGTGCTTTGGGTTACAGACGTGGTGTCGTGTTCTTAACCCATCTTAAACAAAGACAGAGTAATGCAATCTAACAAAGCTTTAACCCTCTGCGAACAGAGGGAGGGTGAGAGAAATGCTGCAGAATCACGGTCTAAAAGTGCTCACTCCCGTCATCCTTAATACTCATGAGGGTTGTTTAATGAGCTCCTGAGCTGTGAGGGTGTCCAGGAAGGATCACGTCTGCTCCTTCTTTGAGGAAGAGAGTAACAGGTATTTCCACCCAAGACAAGTCTCACCGAAGTAGATCCTGTTAAGATGCCTAAGTCAGAACAGAAGTTGATGGAAAGAAGAACTTCCATGGCTTTAAACTTTTAGACAAGAGTCGATTTGCTCAACTTGACGTTAGTAGAAGTGAATGAAGGGAGTAACGGATAATGCATTTTCACATTGGCTCCAGGTCATGTGCTGTGGAGGAGAAATGCATTTTCCATGGTCACAGGGATTTGAAGCTCTCCAGGGCGCCTGAGAAAAGTCTGGAACACATTCTGACAAAGCTGTTAGAGTGTTCAGGAGTTAACATGCGTGTTAAAGGGCACAGTCACCCCAACTATCCTGTTAATACAAACTGGAATTTCTATTGGAAATACAAATTCTCGCAACCTATATGAACCCAGAGTAAAATGGATCGTACCCTTTCTTGAAACCAAAATGCTATTGAGATTAATACATATCAGATTTCATTTCATTTCCTCCCCAAAGCAAATTGGTTTATTTCACTTGTTCATTCATTCAACAAATATTTATGGAGCGCTGAGAATATGGGCACTGAGGATTCAGTGGTAAAAAGACACGACACAGACCCTGCTTCCTAGGAGCATATACTTGAGTGGGAAAATTCACATTTAAAATATTAATGGAGACTTATGCTTCCAATCAAGATAGGGTAATAGGAACCAGATTTACTCTCCCACCTGACATACCCAAAAAAGAAAAACAGAAGCAATACATGAAACAACAGTTTTCAAGACACTGGACATCAGGCAATGACAGACAGTGATCCTGAGGGATGGAAAACATGGTGGGCCCCATGAGTGCCTCACCTTCTGCCCTGAAAGACTGTCCAGGCTGCACAGGGAGGGACGACCCAGGCAGAATCTAGTGGACTCCAGAGTTCAGGAGACAGAGCCAGAGGCTTAGGGCGATCAAGGCAGCTAGAGTTTGCAGGACAGAGTACCAGGGAGGAGGGAGCTGCAGAGAACCCCAGATATCTGGAAAGGGTTCCGCTCTACAGTCAAGGGATACTTACGGATGAGCACGTGTGAGTGAGGCCGGGGAAAAACCACCTGAAAGGATTCGAGGGAACAGCGCTCAGCACTCACACAGGTGCCTACTTCTGTCAGCTGGACTGGAAAACTCACAATTCACGGGACATGGAAAAACCTTTCCTTAGTACTGGCAAACAGTTCATCCTAGACTGAGGTCTGTTCCAGACCTAACACATTATGAAAGCAAGACCCACAAGGATCAAACTACTGCCCAACTCAACTATATCCTGAAACAAAGCTAAAGGCTATTTATACAAATACACATCCAGCAGCCGACAAGGGAAAATTCACAATGTTTGGCATCCAAAGATTACAAGGCATGCAAAGACAACTAATAATGAGGGCTTGTACCTAGAATTTATAAAGAACTCTCAAAACTCAAAACTAAGAAAATAATCCGGCTTAAAAAAAATTGGCAAGAGATTTGATCAGACACTTCACCAAAGATATGTGGATGACAAAGCATATGAAAAGATGCTCAACATTACACGTCTTAAAAAATGCAAATTAAAACCACAATGAGATACCACTGCATACCAATTAAAATGGTAAAAATTTTAAAAACTGACCATACCAAGTGATGACAAGAATGTGAAAGAACTAGAACTGTCCTACACTACCAGTGGGAATGTAAAACGGTACAGCCACTTTGGAAAACAGTTTGGCAGTTTCTTAAACTGTTGAACACATACCTACCATATAGCTCACTCATTCCACGCCTAGATATTTACCTAAGAGAATTAAAAGCATATTATCCACACAAATACTTGCACACAAACCTTCAGGACAGCTTTGTTTGCAACAGCCCAAAACTGGAAGCAACCAAAATGTCCGTCAGTAGGTGAATGGACACATCTATTCACTGAAATCCTACCCACATACGGAAAAAGCCAAAAACAGAAAACCCTCTCAACACATGCTACATCAGTGAATCTCAAAATAATTACCCTGAGTGAAATAAGCCTGATAAAAAAAAGAGTACATATTACATGATTCAATTTATATTAAATTCTAGGAATACAAACGAATGAACATATTGTGACAGAGAGCAGATCAATGCTCACCTGGGGAATAGGGGGGTGGGTGGCATGGGGGGTGGGGGTCGGAGAAGGGTAACAAAGGAGCACGAGAACACTCGGGGATGATGGGGAAACGTCATCTTGATTGAAGCCATGGTTCCATTTGGTATAAATATATGTCACATTGCACACGTTAAATATCCAGTTTACTGTATGTCAAGTATACCTCGGTAAAGCTATTAAAAATAGTAATGGTCTCTACGTTCCAGAGGTTCTGGCAGAACTATTATTTTCATCTTCAAATATTAATTACATTTGGTAAAAAATACTTTAGAACTTTATTTTTAAAGTTGTTAACAGGGAAAACAACAAGTATCAACATTAGCTCATTGAAAAAACATGCTGTATGTACTAAGAAAAAGTACAAAGTGAAAGTGAAGAATTCTAATTCAGCACATAAAACCAGATCTGAGATAATTCTCGACAATGAATCAAACCACTCAGAGTCAGTCGTTTGGCGTCTGCCGGTCGTGTCGGGCCTGCATCAGTCAGTCATTTGGCGTCTGCCGGTCGTGTCGGGCCTGCATCAGAGTCAGTCGTTTGGCGTCTGCCGGTCGTGTTGGGCCTGCATGCTGCTGTGGTCGCGGCAGCGGAGCCCTCGGTTTCAGTCATCTGAACTGTAGCCTTGAGCTGTTCTCCAAGCTCCTCTATCAGAGGCCCAGGACCCCCGAGAGCCCGGGAGGAGGCAAGTGGCTTCCCCTGACCAGCATCAGACCCCAGGCTGGCTGCATTTCTGCACAGCCCACCGTCATCCATTAGCAGGGCACTGCTTTCCTCAAGAAAGGGACCCTGCAAGCAAGTTAGTGTCTCAGATGTGCTATCTTTGAGTTCCTCGTGTTCCGAATCCGAGTCTTCGGCCTCCGACGATGTGCTGCTGTCTGATTCCTCCGAATCACTTGCCTCAGAACTGGAGCAAGGTGTCTGCTGCCTGGAAGCAGAATGGGCCGCTTTTAATGCAGTTTCCTCCTCCTGGACAAGACGCGCTGCTGCTTCCAGCTCTTCCAGTTCCAGCCCCAGCTGGGCCTTGGTCACGGAGACTTCCTTTAAGGCTTCTGCAAGAGCTGCCAACTTTTTGGACCTTGAAAACCATTTTAAGAAGAAATATTAGGACTATTCATTAACTGGCCTGGGGACAACTGGGTACAAAGCATAAAGAAATAACACAATAAAGTTGGATCCATACTTCACATGATACACTAGGAGAAATCCCAAAACAGATCAAAGATATAATTGTAAAAAAATGAAGCTAGTAAAATATTACAAGGAAATGTAGGATATTTCCTTTATGACCCCAGAATGAGGAAGGCCTTTCTAACTATGACTCGAAATCCAGAAGCCACAAAAGCAAAGATTAATAAATTCAACTAGTAAAAAATCAACAACTACTATAGCACAAAGCAACCATCATAAGCAAAGTCAAAAGGCTAAAACAAAATTGAGAAAAAGCAAGGTCTAATTCTCCTAACAGCATTCTTAAAAATAGATACAACACAGGCTGGTCCAGTGGTGTAGTGGTTAAGTTTGCACACTCTGCTTCAGTGGCCCAGTGTTCACGGGTTAGGATCCTGGGTGCAGACCTACACACCACTCATCAAGCCATGTTGTGGCACAAAATAAAGGAAGATTGGCACAGATGTTAGTTTGGGACAATCTTCCTCAAGCAAAAAGAGGAAGATTGGCAACAGATGTTAGCTCAAGGCCAATCTTCCTCACCAAGAAAAAAATAAAAAATAAAAAAATAATTACAAGAATCCATCAGAAAAATGGGCAAAAGACATAAGCAGACAATTCTCACAAAAGGAAATACAAATGCCTCTTAAATATAAGAAAAGATGTTCAGTCAAATAAGAGAAGTAAAAATTAAAGTCATACTGAGATATATTTTTCATTTATTAGATTGGCAAAAATGCAAACATTTGATAATGCTGCTAGCAAGGCTGTGGGGGAAATGGCACCTTCCTACCCCGCTGGTGAGCGATTACACAGGTACAACCCCTATGAAGGAGAACTTGGCAATAGCTTTCGAATTGAAAATGTACACAGCCCTGACCCAGCAATACCACATCTGGAAGTTAAACACACATGCCACATGACACAGGCCCAAGGTTAGTTACTGTGGCATTATTTTTAATACCCCAAATGGGAAACAACCACATGCCCATCAATATGGGACTGGGTAAACACATTATGGCAGATCCATATAAAGGAACAGTCTATAGCTGCATAGGGAATGAAGCTCTCCATGAGCTGACCCAGATACACTGTTTAATGACATCAAAGGCATGCCATATGTACCTATAATGTTAAAAAAAGGAAAGAAATAAAAACATATATTTGTATTTGCTTGTCTATCTATCAATACACTCTGGAAAGCTAGAGAAAACACTAACTTACATAGAAGGGTGTGGTGGGAACTGGAAAGCTGGACGGTGAGGGTGCGAGGGAGAGTTTCCATCGCATATTGTTCCTGGTTAAACCTATGTAAATGGAACACCTATTCAGGATTTTTAAATGTGCCCCAAAAAAAGCAATGTTAGAGAGCAGCATGGAGTGCTTTTTATTTTTATCAGAAAACCGTTTCATGGAATATCGGAGGATATTTTTCTAAATTTATAATATTATGTTGAATAAACTTTTTCATTAACTTGGATGCATTTAGTTGTTTTGTTTTTGAAGCAACATAAAGCATACCGCAGTTCTCCAAAAACTATCCCTTTACTATTCTACAGAGGAAAATCTGAGGTGACAACTGAAGAAAGGTGGCAATGAGTGAAAACGGTAAGCATGCTGACATGGCTTCTGTTTGCCTAACTCCAAAGATTAAATGAGTGTACACAACAATTTAGTGTCTTGAGACAATCTGGATGAGGGTGAGTTCACAACATAAATTCATTTGTAAAAGTGTAGTCCATTCCATAATATTGGGGAAATGAGGCTTCATTTCAAGAGAGCCAAAGTGAATGGACAGTGCAACGGCAACTACCGAACAAAGATAATTTTCATCTAAGTGCCTAGATGTATCTCAGGCCCTTTCGTCTCAAAATATTTAGAGGAGTGACTGTGCATGGGCGCCCCTCCCCACAGCTGCGCCTCCACAGGTGTGATCAGGACCAGACGCTCCACTGCAGTCAGTGTCCGAGGGTGGGTGGCAGGCACAGCGGGGGAGAATGGGACGAGGGCAACAGCCAGCACGGATGGGCGACTTTCTCTTAGGCGAGGAAAAGCCTGAGTTTCAGTGCTGGAATTTCCAGAGCTTAGAAAAGGAAAGGTGGCTAGGGCAAAGGGGAAAATGAAGGTGAGATCAGCTGGAGTCACTTAATGATTCACCAAAGGGCCCAAACTCTGGGTGAGCTCTGATCAGCGTGAGACATCTTTAAAAGCATGGAATAAGATGGTTGCAATATAATTTACATCCTTGTCCAAGACAGTTGTAGATAATGTCCACCATATATTTTGAAACCTTGACGACCAGTGACAAAGGATTCAGTCAGAACTAGTGGACCAGTTTAAAACATCTCTGCCCCAAGGCCCTGTCAGCCTAGCAACTAGTTCACTGCCATCTTTCTCACTGAAGGAGGTCCCCTCTGGATAATGACACACAGCTTTCAGAGATAAAGAGCAAGGAACCTGGGAGAGAAGACAATGTCTCTTATTAAATTATAATATTAGAAATAAAACATTTAAAATAAAAGCTTTTACTTCAGTGACCATATATCTCATATTTTTAATAGCCATGACAAATATGTGAAGGATGGTGGTCCTCGTCATTGCACTTACTCCTACCAACAACCCTGCGAATCAGCTTCCTTTTTATCCCCACATTACAGATGATGAAACAGAAGCCTGGAGGGGTTAGGAAACCTGCTGAAGTTCACCCCGCTAGCAAGGGGCAGCCAAGACTGGCAGCCCAGGCCTCAGAGCTCTAGCGCAATTCCTGCTCCACCAGAGGGCCTCCCATGAGTATCCAGGCTCCGAAAAGTTTCAGTTCTTCAGACCACGTTCTTCACTCCTTCCCAATTTGAGCTCGACTCGGCATCTTCCAAATGAGCGAGCTCTGACTTGCAGAAGGCCCAGAATTCTCCAAAGAAGCTACGATTGATACCTTTAGTTTGGCAATCTTAAATGAAGCATACATCTAAGCTTTAACGACAGAGGTTTGGAGTAGGAGGGAAAAAACTGAGGTATTTTTGTGAATATTAGTGAATACAGTAGATAAGTCAATTCTCAAGTTAAAACTATCTGGGTCTTTGTTATTGTCTACTATAAAAATATTCTATCTGTCGTTTTTAACAGTATAAATTTGGAACTTCAAAGCCCCTCACCATAATCCTGGCTCTTTTCAGAAAGCACAGTGGGACTAAAAAGTCAACTCTAATTGACAAGAAAGTGGCAAGGATGAGCCATGTGACCCAAACAGGGACTCGCACCTGCTACCAGCTGACGTGAAGTTTCATCCTTCGGGGGAAAGTTCGTCTCACTGTTAGCGCTACATTATGTTTAAAGTGACCCATTTATGTGAGATGTGTAAAAATGAATTACATGTTCATTTTTGATTCTTTACCATGCTGATTCATCTCTATTTTTTATTATCCCACTCTTATTACCTCAAGCTGGCTAGTTTCCTAAATTAATACTGAAGTTCTGAATAGAAACTTCATAGAAGCAGCATTCCGAACTCCCCCCTAAAGAATGCTAGGATAAAAAGTGATTAAAAATTTCAAAGTATCACAGTGCAGGAGGTGCCCTAACAGCCCAAGGAATGAAAGTTGGCTTTGTTTCTATTCAATTATTTTACACAGATAACTTAGAAGTGACTGTTTGCAAAAAAGGAAATTATTCCTTTGGAGAAAAAAATTAAGCTATGAAAGAGTAGCCTTTTTGTTTCTTCAACCGCTGGGACAATTAGAGTTGGGTCGAAGTCTGCCACTCCTTGTAAATTCTAGAATCCAACTCTGTAATGGCTTTTCCATTTCAGAAAGCACCTCATTTAATGTAGCCAGTGGTTTTTCACTGTCACACTCAAAACAGACCAGGCTAGTTCACGTCAAAAAGCCTTGTCAGGTGACATTATTAGTTAACCAGAATGCTTACAAAAACCAGGTACATTCTGATACCACTCAATGCACATTCATGCTGAGTTACTAGATGTACTTATAGTATATATTTTATATCTAAATGAAGAACACCTACCTGTTAAGAATGTGCTTATTAAAGAGTGAGAAGATTCAGCATTTAAGAGAGACATGACAAGCATATCATACTAATGCCATATTTTAATAAAATTATACTCAAAACAGGTTTTTCTTAGAAAGTTTTTGGAAATGTAATCCCACCATGTGACTTTTTTAAAAAGTTTCTTTCTGATTGTATATGTGAAATAATATTCTATTTGGAGGATTTTTTTTTTTTTTTAATTAAAGACTGCTCTCTGACAAGTTACAGGAAATACAACCACCATGAAAGAGTAACGGGAATAGCGCAAAGTGCCTGCCTTCACCACGTCTGAGCTCACACACAAGTTACTCAGTTATTTTATATTTGGTGACTGAGTTTAGGCGCAAAAAAAAAAAGGCATCAATGGCCTTATGAAACAGCCAAAACAAAGTGCCAAAGGAGCCCTGAAATGTAGGAAAAAGAAAACTGGGTATAAATAGAAAGCACACATCCTGTTTCTTGCTGTAGAGTTTTGTCTCAAGCTATCAATCAACTTTTCACCACTTCCTGCAATAGCAGGTCTACTATAAATCTCGTAGTAACTGACCAGGTTTCATTTCCTCTGCCAAAACCTGCTAACTTGCCAGGCATGACATACTGACACAAGAGCCAGCAACTGATAATGTAGGACAGGACTCTAGTGAGGCAATTCAAGAAACGCTTCATGCTGGACAATGGAAGACACTGACTTGCCTTTTAATTTCAAAGGATGCAGCACACAGACACACAGTCTCAGCTTCTATCTGGGAACAAACAGTCCATCAACTTTCTTGTTAAAGGGCATTGATGATAATGACATATAATCATAATTCCTCCCTATTGAAAAAAAACCAGTTCCAAACTTCAGAACATTTATGGATCCTGATCTAAAAGGTAATGCATTAGTTCTCAGTAGGAGCTGCTAATGAAACTCTTCTCCGAAAGTTGCCATGAAAAACAAATACCAGTTGATGCACAAATGAACACAGAGCTGTCTGCCGTTATTGTGTGATAGTGAAAACCATCTCCAGCCCAGTTATTAACAGAAACAATCGATCACTTTAAACAAGAAACTACTAATTTAATACAGAAAATATTGCAAGAGTTATTTAAGCCATACTGAGTTTGGGCCAATGAAATAACTTTTCACCCTATTTCCAACTTGACTTAATACCATCGCAGCCCTGGGCTATGAAAAATAACATGTAGTCCACGGATCAGTAGAATGGTTTTCTGACAACTCCCTGTATTAGTTTCCAGGGCTGCCACAGCAAACTACCACAAACTGGTGGCGTAAACAGCAGAAATTTATTCTCTCTCAGTTCTGAAGGCCAGAAGTCTAAAGTTGAGGTGTTGACAGGGTTGGCTCCTTCTGAGGGCTCTGAGGGGAGAATCTGTTCCATGCTTTTCTCTTAGCTCCTGGTGTGAATGGCAATCCTTGGTATTTCTTGGCCTGTGCATGTATCACTCTAAACTTTGCCTATGTCATCACATGGCGTTCTCTCTGTTTCTTCATAGGGCCGTCTTCCCTCAGTATGTATCTCTCTCTTCTCCTCTCCTTAAAAGGACACCAGTGACATTGGATTAAGGGGCCATCCTACTCCAGGATGACCTCATCTTAACCATCACATCCACAACAACCCTATTTCCAAATAAGGTCATATTCTGAGGTTCTGGGAAGGACAAGAATTTTGGGGTGACACTATCCAACCCAGCACTGTCTTTTAGCCACCCAAATTCATGCTCATCTCACATGCAATCTACATGCACCTCATCTCACCAACCCCAGCAGCCTCAGCCCATTCCAACATCAACTCTAGGTCCAAAATCTCTTCTAAATCAAGGCTAGGAGAAACCCTGGGTATGCTCCATCCTAGGGTAAAATCCCTTTCTGTCCACAAACCTGTGAAACTAAAACACAAGTTATCTGTTTCCAAAAGATAATGGTGGGACAGACATAGAGTATACATTCTCATTTCAAAAGGCAGAAAGTGGAAAAGATAAAGAAGTTGCCAGTCCAAAGCAAGTTCACAGCGCAGCAAGTCAAATTCCATTAGTTTCTGAGGCCTGAAAATAAGGCTCTGTGGCTTGACGCTCTGTCCTCGGGGCCCAGCAGGGTGGAAGCTCCACTCACTCTGGCATCTGCATCCGTGTTTCTACCCCAGAGTTATTCTTCCTTCATCTCCTCCCATCCCTGCCCTTTCCAGTTTAGGGTGGCCGTGTTTCTGCTGGTATAACATTCTCAAAAACCTTGTTGGTCTTCCGTGGATGTCGAGGAGATCCACACCATTACACACGAGAGTCCTCCACAGTCCTTTCTGGATGACCCCACCTCTATTCCTGACTTGTGCTGAGATGGTTGACTAGATCCATAAGTCACAGGCTTAATCTCTTTAGCCAAAAGTTGTCCAGCCACACCCTTAGCCCTATTTCCAGAGCACTCTATCTGGACAGGCTGAGAATTTTCCAAATCATAAATGCTGGTTCCTTTTTGTTTAACCATTACTTCCTCAATTTATCTTTTCCTTCTTGCATTCTACCATAAGCAACAAGGAGAAACCAGGCTGTACTTTCCATACTTTGTTTAGAAATCTCCTCAGCTGAATGGCCAAGTTCATCACTTTTAAATTCTACTTTCTGAATGGCAGAACATTGTTCAGCCAAGTTCTCTGCCACTTTGTAACAAGCTTTCCTCAACTTTCCTTCCGTTTCCAGTAACATGTTCCTCTTTTCCATCTAAGACCTCACTGGTAGCATCTTTAACATTCCAACTTCGAGCACCATTCAGTCTGTGATGATATATATTTTTTCTAAGACAAAAGAAGATTTCTCTGGAGCTCTCCTCACTTCTTTCTGAGCCCTCACTAGAACTGCCTGTAACATCCACATTTCTACCGAAAGTCTCCTTAAAGGCAATCTGGGATTTTTCCATCATGAACTCCAAGACTCTTCAAGCCTCTACCCATTACCCAATTCCAAAGCCATTCCCACATTTTTAGGTATTTATTACAACAGCACCCCACTCACAGTATCAAAATCTGTATTAGTTTCCTTGGGCTGCCATTACTACCACAAACTGGTGGCTTAAAACATCACAAATACATTCTGTCACAGTTCTAGAGGCTAGAAATCCAAAATCACGGTGTCAGCAGGGTTGACTCCTTCACATGAATTTTGAGGGGACTCTCTCCAACACAGCACACCCCCCACAGCGGAAACAGAGAATGGAGATGCTCATAAATGGAGGATAATTAAAACCAAACAAAGTCACTTAAAGTAAATCCGCATAAAACAGAGGCCAAAATTTAATAGTAAATAGTGATAAAAAGTTAAGATTTCACCTTAAAACTTCCAAACTACACAAATAAGTTTATAAAACATTTGACAATGTTAATACATAGTTTATAATTACAACTATTTACTAATTCTCAAATGAACAAAGAATGAACCAATTATTAATCGTATTTGAAATTGTTCTAACAAAATTATAGCACTATATGACATTCATCACTTCAGGTTGGTCTTCTTCAGCAAATTATAGAGTAATTTTTACAAATAATCATCAAGGGCATCGTCAAGTTTCCTCAGGGGCCTCTCAATCATGTGATTCCAATCAGCTCTTTGATATTCAAAATAAAAACTTTCCACTAATTTTACTACTATTGTAGGGGCTTCTTCAACTGTTAACTAATCCCACACTTTCAAGCCTCACTGTCAGTGTTTCTGCCTGTGGTTCAAGCACAGCTCCTATATTACTTCCACTGATTTCGTGAAATCCTTGATTTTTTAACTCAATTTGCAATGTATTTGCACTGTACAATATCAACAATCAGCAAGACATCAAACAACAAGAATACTGGCAGGATGGGTGGGGAAGATGCAATGAGGAAATGATATGCTAGAATGGGGCTAAATTTATCAAGTGGTTTCATCATTAGTGAATATTTTTGTGTTCTGACTACCATTTCTTCTCTTTGTAACTTTCTAAGTGCAGAAACCTGAATAATGAATATTCAGAAATAAGGACCCCCTGCATGACAAATATAGGTGACTGTACTAGATAGAAACATTTATAGAGCAAAGTAAGTGACTTTATGTAAAAAAAAAAAAAAATTGCAGTGGCAATCCTACACGCCGAAGAGCATGCTTCTAGCAGGTGAACGAAGGTTTATCCAAATCCGGAGAGGCTATCATTTGCTTCATCACTGACATCTATCTGAGAAGTGGAAGGGTGAGGGTGATGAATAGGTTAAGAAAGGCACAATGTTCAGAAAGAACTGTTTGAAAGAAATGCACCCCATCCTGTTCTTGAAATTATTTTGCATTTATGCTAGATCGAATCAAATTAGCAGAGATGAAAATGTGAATCTCATAAATTTGCCACATTTCCTTCTACTCCCCCCGACACCCCAGCAGAACTGCTTTTGCTGAAATGTGCTTCACTGTAATTTCCAAAGCTGGTGTTCAGAGCCTATTTCAAAACGGGCCCCATGAAACCCTTGGAATTTTGCAACCCAAAGGTCTCCCTTTCCATACTGACTACTGGGAAATTCAAATCTGTGACCCACCTGACATGATGGAATGTACCTGGAGCTCCTTCTTGCCTCCCTTTTCATGCTGTTGCTGTCTTATTTTTTCTTCTTTTACCCCCACCTTTAATTACACCTGCCATCTTGTTTTACGCATACATGTACACACACACACAGAGAAGTGCTTTAAATAACTTCTGGTACAAGGCAAGGAATAAATAATTTCAATGAAACCAAATAGCTGGTTACATTAAAAAACACCCACACACACCCCAAAAAACCTTTGTAGGATAGAAAAGGATATGGGAAAACAGAAACTATGGGTCCAAGGCTGAGAAAGATAGATCTTTTCAATCCATTTTCTTCTCTAAAATTATTCCATGAAGCACAACATTTTGGGTATGTCAGACCTGAACAACTCTGACAATATTTCTACATTTCATCTGTGTGAAAGGGCATTCAGTGTTGTTTAATGATAGAAGTGTAGTATTTTGACCTATTAACTGTTCAGATGAAAGGACTGTTTAGATTCCATGAAACTAAGTGGAAGTCAATCAACAAGATGGAGAAGGCATTACCACTGAGGTGGTGGCAGAAGAAAGACGCTGTGGGTTGAAATATGTCCCCCACAAAGACATGTTCAAGTCCTAACCCCCAGAACCTGTCAATGTGACTTCAGTTGGAAACAGGGTCTTTGCAGATGTAATCAAGTCAAGATGAGGTCATACTAGTTTAAGGAGGGCACTAAATCCAATGACACAAGGGGGAGTGGTGTCCTCATAAGAACACCATGTGAAGACACGGGAGGCAGAGACAGAGAAGTCCATGTGATGATGGTGGCAGAGACTGGAGTGATGTGCCTACAAGCCAAGGAGCAGCAAGGACTGCTGGCAATCACTGGAAGCCAGGAGAGAGGCATGGAACAGACTCTCCCTCAAGCCTCCAGAAGGAAGCAACCCTGCTGACACCTTGATTTTGGACTTCTGGCCTCCAGAACTGTTGAGAGAATAAACTTCTGTTTTTTAAGCCATCTAGTATTGTGGTCATTTATTACAGCAGCCCTAGGACCACACAAGGATCAAAATTTTCAGAGCTGAACAGAAATTAGGAGGCATCTCATACAAGTTCTTGATTTTACAAATGAAAAAATGACGCCACCAAAAATATCAACAACAGCAAGGCCTGGGAAAGTTTCCTTTACATAATAAACTGCAGAGAAGGGATCAGACTGTTTCCCCTCTGCGTCTAAAATGCTATGGTTTTACACTTCTATCTTATGATCATGATGTCGCCATTTAAAAATCTGCAACGGCTTCCCAGAACACTCACAATGAAATCCAAACTCCCCACTGAGGACGAGGCCCCATAAGATCTGGCCCTTGGGCCCTTGTCCACCTCTCAGCGGGCCACCCACCATTCGTGTCCAGGACACTGTGTTCTGGCTCAACTCTCTACCCTCTCTCTGTCCTGAGGACACAATAATGCGCTCTTACCTCAAAGCCTTTGCATTTATTGTTCCCTCTTTCTGGAACATTCTTCCCCCAAGTCTTCCCATGCTGGTTCCTACGCATTCAGCACTCAACTAAAACGCCACCTCAGAAAGTCTTGCAAGAAGAGTCTATTTAAAGCAATGCTTCCCAAGCTGTTTCATGTCATGGGACACACAGAAAACGGTATTTGCTTGGCATGGCATAAGGGGTGAAGTGAGTGGGCTGGCCCACATCCTACCTGCCATCCTGAAGGCTGAGGGGCCCACTAACTCCATTCCCCTGAAACCCATCTGTGGTGCCATGGACCACCAGCTGGGACACAGCCCCTCACTCTCCAACTTTACAACAAGACTTACGATTACAAACGTGGCATACCAGGATAGTTTTGAGGTCTAAAGAAGGGGAAGTTCTGGCTAAATTTTCAAATATATCCTTTTTGTCTCCTCTTTCCCATCTTGAAAGCAGAATGAAAATGACTGCTTCCAATTTCCTGGCATATTCTGAGAAAGAAAGACTGGGTCAAGTGATTTATGTGTTTATTTCGTTGTATGCTTGTTCTAAATGTTAAATTTTTCCTTGGTTACAAAATACGAAGTTTGTGCACTAGGTTGCTTTCACAATCCTGACAGGAAAATACTTAAGTGCTGGTATGTTTACCACATGCACAGGCTGAAGCATGCAGCTCTCCAAATTATGATGGGAGTCAAAGACTTTGAAAATTCAGAATATTTCTCCACTCACTGGTATGATGCACAATGAAATGTCTCCTTAAGTGCATAATGCAATGGCATGAATCACTTAAACCAGAACCATTCTGTGGTTTCTTAATGACAATCCTGTTCTACAAGATGAACAACAGCACTGCACTGCCCACTCACTGGTTTGGGTTTTCTAGAACTATTAAATGTCTGATAGATCACATAAGCTCTGCCTCTTCCCACTCACTCTGAACTGTGGTTAAGATGCTCTCTGAAGAAAGTCGGAACCTTTGCTTTCCTAGGGAGAAAACAGGGACAAGATGATACAACACAGTTACGGGGCAGACAGCTCCTCGCAAGAGCCAGTCACAACACTAAGTGGCCATCTCCGGGGGCAGGCCTGCTGTATCCGCCTATATTCTTACAGAAAACAACTGCACGCTGTGCCAATCAATATAGCTCACTGACATAATCAGGGCGGCTCTTTAATTTGTCCCTCTTCTGTGAGGGAGCCACACCCAGAAGCTGCGGCATTCAGCATTCACATCCTTCCTAAAGGCAGATCCACAGGGTCTGTTCCTTGTTGGACCCAGGAGGGCTGTGCCCTGGCAGGGAGCCCTGATGGCGGGGAGTCTGGGGACTGGTCACCCAAGGCAGAGAGGACAGAGCTCCGGAAATCCGCCCACCTCTAACCCACTCACAGCCAACCTCCCCTGTTCCCCAACTTCATCACGTAGCTGCGTTACTCCTACGTCATTCGTTACTCCCAGTGCTCCTTTTCCGGATTGAACGCTCTCAGGCCAATCTGCCAGATTTTTTCAAAGATGCCCCAAAGAAAACTTTGGGAATTGACATTGAGTTCGAATCCTCACAAAAATAAAGATGAATGAATGAAGCTGCACACAAAAGAGCACGCACCGTATTATTTCAGTTATACAAAGTTCTAAAACAGGCAAACTAACGGATGGTGACAGAAGCCAGGAGAGCGGTTACAGGGGCCGGGGGTTGGGACTGAGAGCGCACGAGGGGGCTTCTGGGGAGCCTCTAAGGCTCGATTCTTGATTTGGGTGTTTCACTTTATCAGAATTCATTATTTGTATACTTATAATCTGTGCATAGTTCAACAAAAATTAGCTTTAAAAATAAACCAACATACAGGAATCCTGGAAAAGAAGTCTCATGCTTCTGAACATTTGCTCTGGAAAAGGGGACAGAGCAAGAGAGGAGGAGGTGTCCTAAAAGGGGGACGAGATCACAGGGACAGCTCTGATTTCCTCTGGGTAAACTGTCAGGACTTCTAACACAACACTCCTCATCTCAAACTTCTTTTTAAAAGGCATGGCACGTTCCGCGAAACACAAAAAGAATCTCAAAATAAGCCTAGAGAAAGATGTATTAGTCATCTCTTTCAGAATGTGCATACTATATACAGAAAGTTCTTCTTTGCAGAAGTTCAGAGCTGGCTGCTGTGGAGGTTACTCCCGAGGTACTGGGTAAAACACTGTCGGTGGGTCACCTCAAATATCATTTTGAAAGGCCTTCCCCTACCCCCAGGACATCTGATCAACAGAACAAACCTAGTACTTTCTGAACTAAGTATAAAATAAGAATTTCTATTATTTCTTCTTTTAATACTGTTTCCAAGCCTCTAATCCTTCATCTCATCTACCAAAAACCTGAAAATAAGCCCCAAGGAGTCTTTACACCACTTGTATGAATATTTCACTCAAAGTGAGCAATTTTATCTAATCTGTGTACTATCGAGTAAAGCTTACTTTCTCAAAACAGATAGTTTTTAAAACATAAGCATAAAAAATTTTAAGACCCCATTCCATATCTGCAATCCCAATTAAAATGTACACAATAGCAAAAGAAACCCTTCCCCCAGGAGGGAAAAGACAACTAGATCAAGTTTCCGGGTGCTTCCTTCATTATCATTATTAGTGCTGTAAGGGAACTGGATGGGGAGAAAAGTCTGGGGTTGACCTCAGTCACTTGGGATTCTTGTTTCTATTTTGACACTTTTTTTTTTTAACAGGAGAGTATGTTTTACCAACACATTTCTCTATGAAATGGCAGTTGATTTGGATATTATGGTCAGAATTTTCAAGTAAATTCTGAAATTCAAGGGATCTCTTTTGCTAACACACTCCACCATGTACCTGCTGATACATGCATGGATAAAGACTTAAATATCTTTTATATTTATGATAAAGTCTTAAGATTAATCAACTCTTTCATTTTCATTATTTAAGCTTCCTTTTCACAAAAAGAACTATTCTCAGCACTCTTCAAACTTACCCTGGCACTTCAGTCTACATGTTGTCCCCTCAGGAGTTATGCCATCAGATTGTGTCACTTAATCTTCCTCTCATCAGTCAGAGACCATAACCATTTATGTCTCTAGCTAATTCACTTCTAAATAAACTGTCAATCTCCTCAAATAAAATTTCTACAGAAAACCCCTAAATTCTACTACAGGTCAACAATGAAACCCTTGGACCGAGATGAGTTTCAAAATTCCAAATTTTTTTTCTTTCTTTTTGTTTTTTTGTTTTTTTCATTTCAGAAAGATATTTCTGGATCTATACTATTATACTATATATTACTATATACTACATAATACCTCCAGCAGCAACCTATAATCAAACACACTAATATTTCTACAGCAAAATATATGGTTAGTCATTCCAAATGGGATAAATAAAGATCGTAAATAGCCTCAGGTCACCAAAGAAGTTCAAGTCAGTCCGGTTTTGCTACCATTTGCCCTGAAAGTACTTTTGCTTTTAGAATTCTCTGGATCTCAGAATCGTGGACAAGGGGCTGTGGACCAGGACCAGAAGCAATTAGACTGAGCTGCAATTTTTCAGCTCAACTGTCCAGGCCCAAGGTCAGTCTTTTGACAAATATTTATTGACCACCTACTATGTGCCAGGTTTGGTGTATATAACGGTGAATACAAAACATGGTCTGTGAAGATCGGATTATCTCAGTCTGTAGTGGGCAAGGAACAGGCCGTCATACCAGCATGAAGTCGGTTTATGAGAAGGGTGGGCACAGGGCGTCTCAGGCACGTCCAGCTCAGGGGTCTGGGAGCCTGGGCACCGAGGAGACAGCATCCTCCCACAAACAATTCGACAGGAAAACCATTCTGGAACTTAAAATGAGGGGAAGAAGTCCATCAAAGTCCTAATCCTGCCCAGGTTGACTACTTCCATGCTTTTCTTGAAATTTCAAATATCAAATGCTTTGAGAGACGACAGACATTTATTTCTTCTTTTCTGCCCCTACTGTGCTGGTCTGTATACCAATGTTTAGTCTGCCTATACAGTACAGTCAATCCTCATTATTCACCAATTCCATATTTATGAACTTGCCTACTTGCAAAAATTTACTAGTAGCCTCAAAATCAATACACCTCAGTGTTTTGGTGGTCATTAACAGACACACCCATAACAGTGAAAAATTTCAGGTACTCAAAGCACACGTAGTCAGATGAGGTTTGACAAAATGACACTCTGCCTCTTGTTTCAGTTCTCACACTGAAAAAAGTGTCCTTGTCATGGTCAATTTAGTGCCATATTTTTTGTGTTTTGGGGCTTTCTATTAATGATTTTGCTGTTTAAAACAGCGCCCAAGCTTAATGCTAAATTGCCTAGTCTCAAGGGCACAAAGGCTAGAATGTGTCTCATGGAGAAAATACTGTGTTAGATAAGCTTTGTTCGGGTTTGAGTTATAAAGCTGTTAATGAACCAACCATATACATTCAATAAGGCGTTTTTAAACAGAAACACTGGTGAAACGGGATAGGTATTGGTCGGTTGATGAAAATGCTGTGAGCAGAGGATCGCAGAAACTAACCCAGTGTTTCCCCTAGGAGCGAGGGTTGAGGGTTTGCTAATTCTGCGTTTGCAGCAACTTTACAGAACGTAACTACCAAGAACAATGAGAATCAACTGTAATTCGGTATTAGGTATGAGACCACAGAGGAGAGGCAGCCATTTCAGGTTTGGAAGGTAGGGAGGAGGTGGAGAGGGCAGAGAAGGTTTCCTATAAAAAGGGTAACCTAAACCGAAACTTCTTACAGACCAAGAGGAGCTGTCCAGGGGAGAAAAGCGAGAAGGTTTTAGTGATGGGAACCACGGATGGAATCACAGTATGAAGCCAACAGCACCATGAGGTCCCTGGCTATATCCTCGGACTGCAGGACAGGCTGACTGCAGTCCATCCACAAGGACGAAATATTCTGTCTTGGAATATGGCAGGAAGGGGAGATGCACATAAGATCATCTATCTACAAGAGACCTTGACTATCAGAATACAAATTCCAAGATGGCCACGGTTTCAGGTCCTCCTTTTCTTCCCCCACTAAATCTTCCAGGACAGTAATTTTTATAAAAGCTAGGTGAGCCTTCAGAGTCAAGCTGCCAGCTTCTCTGCACAAGAACAAACTTCTCCTAACCCAATCCTGGCTCTTAATAGGACCAGCTCGATCAGTGGCTCAGCACATACATACCACACTCTACTGGGCACAACCACCTCTCACATGTAGGGAATGGAGTGTGCTAAGGCTTGGAGTATTCAAAGACTGTTTTAGGAAGCCTTGGAATTGAAAGCCCCTTGACAACAGTGCTGACAAGTGTTCAACTACAGAAAATCAAAATTGGGGAAAACTGATTTTCTTAACACTTGCTCATGCTCTCTCAAAAACTACGGAATTAGAGTGAAAAGCATCTGTCTATCAGAACATCCTTAAATGACAGTCCCTAGCCTATTCAGGGGAAATTTTATTTTTAATAAAGGCAATTTGTATCAATGACTAATACTCAGTTTCTCTCCTTAATAAAGCCTTGCTACTTAAAGCGTAACCCCTGGACCAGGAGCAGCAGCAGCATTCCAGAACTTGTTAGACTGCAGAATCCCAGGCCCTACCACAGGTCTCTGATCAGAATCTGCTCCCCAGGGGATTCGTGTGTACAATGAAGTTTGAGAAGCACTGCTCCAGACAGTTGCAACTGTGTCGAAGTGACGATTATCATCGCCTTACACTTTGCTGCCTCTCCATCTGATCAAACACCGAGGAGGGATGGGAGTGGTGTGAGGTCAGCTTGGAAGGCTAAGCATTTGCCATCACTTCACACATCCTATAAAGGGCAGCCTGACTCTGCCCCAGGGTCTACCACCAGAGCACGAATATGACCCTCCGGCCCGCATTGACTCAACAATCATGGCTCCGGGTAAAAAGGTGCAGGGAGCCCCGCTTGTGGTTCTTTGGATCAGGAATTATCTCCTTGACTTTTCTTCTAAGTCAGCTTTATCCTGAGGCTCATTCTCGGAAATGTTTTCTCTCTCAACCCTGACTCTGCAAAGCCGAGGTTTCTGCTTGTTAGCTCCTTTCTTCTGCAAAATCTTCAACTTCTATAGGGACTTCTCCTGAGGCCAGGGTCCAGATGCCTGCCCCAGACCCCTTCTCTGTCCATTCAGACCCCACCCCTCGCCTACCCCGCTGGACCTCCTCCCATTACTTCCTTACCTCCATCTATGCCACCAGCCTCCTACAAGTAACCCCTGATAGCTCCAGATCTCACTAAAACAATGCAGCAGATCTGCATTTTTCACTCATTCATTCAATAAATATTTACTGAAAGTACTATGTGCCCCAAGCACTGAACACAACTGATCAGAATCCTCGTGCTCATGGAGCTTATTCTTTTGTGCAGAAAAGATGGACAATAAACAAAACCTAGGCAAAATATATTGTGCGCCAGATGGTATAAGCGCTATGGGAAAAGACAAAGCTGAAAAGGTGCCCGGGAGTGCTAGGGGTGCGGGGGTCAATTTTTTATGAGTGCTTCGGGAAGGCCTCACTGAAAGGTAACAAAAGAGATCAAATATATTTGAATAGCCTGAACTATGGGACCTCGCTTTATTCTGGCTTTTTACCTATTTCATTTCTTCCTAGCTTCAATCTCCAGTCTATTAACCTTAGTACGACACTCACATCCACGCCCTGCTCCCAGTCCTAAAAGCCATCCTGACATCAATTCCCACACGGCTATTTCTAATCTCCAGATCATGTATCCACGCCTGCACAACTCCGACTTGCACCTTCTATCCCCCTGAGCCTGATACCAACCTATGCTGTCCCATGTTCACAGAAAATGACAACAAGTTACTTTGTTTCTGAAAAGGAAGACGCAGAAGTTTAGTAAAAGAGAATTATTATTTCATATTATAAATATAAACTCGATAAGACTATTTGAGGACTCAAGAATGTATCATTCTACAACTAAGTTATCTCTTCTAAGAAACTGATTGTAAAAGATGCCATAGGAAGGCCTCATGCTCAGCCACCAGGGAAACAAGGAGTAAAACACTGTAGCACATCCAAGCCCCTGATATGAGTGACGGCAAAGGCGTGGGGGGTGGGGGCGTCAAAGGTGCAATTAATTCTCCTTTAAGGACTGTGAAACCCACTTTGTCGAAGTCTACACAATCTCAGATTGGAAGAAACCTGATAGATAATTGAGTCCAGGGTCGTCCAGCAGAGCTCTAGACAATGATGGAAACACTCTATATCTGTGCTATCCAATACGGTAGCCGCTGGCACATGTGGCTATTGAGTACTTGAAATGTCATCAGTGTGACTGAGGAACTGAATCTTTAATTTTAATTAATTTAAATTAAAATAGCCTCGTGTGGCTATGAATACAAAATTGGACCACACAGATCTAATCTAAAGCCGTAATTTTCTGTGACAAAGCTGAGGCCTAGACATAGCTAAGACCACAGGACTAACCACAACCTCAAGTACTAATATCCCACACTGGCATCAGACTGGAGGGCTTTCGAATTGCTTTCATATGCACGAGCCCGTCTGATCCCTTCCTCAGCCACATGGGCCAAGCAGGTACTGTGACTCTCCATTGTCCCCAGTGCTCAGGGGCAAACATTTGCCTAATGCCAGAGGGTTAATCCTGGCGAAGGCCAGAGCTTCTGACATGCAGACCCACTATGTGCTGGCTCACACTGAAGCAGCAACACCATCTGGGTAATCAGAGAGTTTATGAACTAGATCAAACAAGACGCTGGAAGATGACATTTGCCAGCAGAACCACTGAAGAATCTTTCCCATGTTGTGGGCTCCAATCCTTGACAAAGCATTTACATAAATTAAGTCTCCTAGGACAGTTTTATCAGGATGGGAACTACACTTTATTCTATATTTTAAGGTAGTGACTAAGACTTTCAAAAATTAGGACTCAGCTAGTTTGCTGGACATCTCTTTAAAATCCTCTGTTCACTTATCATCAAACACACAGGCAAAGACTCTTCTATAATTAGAACTGAAGTGTTGCCCAAATGTCCAATCAGACCCAAATTACCATCTATGAAAATTACTGATTACTAAACATAAGAATGAAAAAGCGGCTCAAAGATATTATTTGACTAAATATAGAAATACAGAGTACAACTTAAGCCCCAGTTAGGTGACTGTTAGAACCAAACCTGTTGGCTGAATAGCATGTCATGTTCCTACAAGAACTGGATGCAAAAGCCTAATTATGGTTTGACTCAAATGATGTTATCAAAATGCTTCCTGCACGGGGCGAGAGATCTAAGTGCTTTTCTCCTTTCATTCCTTGTCGGGACATCAGGCTGGGTTTTTTCTTGGAGCCACCTTGCCTCACAGAGACAAATCCAGCCCCACAATAAGCAGTTGACAAAAAAGCAGGGAGTGCTGTCTGTGGGAACCCGGAGCTCGGCTTTGATCGCAGCTGCAGGTTGCACCTGCTTAAAAAGGCGGCAGCAGCGACACAGCTCTTCATTCCCCGACTCAAAAACACAAGAAATCAGCAGAGAGAAGCTGACGGGAAAACATTACATGAATCGCTGACCCTGCTGCAGGCAGAGAAGAGCTGCCTCTGCTCGGCTTTGATTCTCCAGAGCCGGAGCCCGAGGGGAGAGGGGGTTTGACTTTCTTCTTTCCTAGTGCTCCCCATGGCAAGGCGCATTCAGACGGCACCCTGAGGAATATGAGTGCGGAAGAAAGGGAAACGAAGAAATAAACAAAACAAGAACACAGGCTAACCAGGGTGGAGAGCAGCCATCAGCAGCCAGGAAGAAAGGCCATATCCCTAGTTAAAAGCAACTAGGTTTTACAGGTTTTTGCTAAACCACACAGAGCCTGGAGCTCTGGTTGCGATCTTTATCAAGCTGTTGTCCTACTGAGTGCGGCAAATAGTATGTGCCATAAGCCTGACTTATGCATTGTCTATTCCTATTGCTTAACATGGTCCAAAGAAGAAAACAACAGCGTCATTGTGTGTTCAGGGATGGAGCTGGAAACAGAGCAACGCAGGACCAGCGGGTTTTTCCTTGGCACACATAAAGATGGTTCTCTACTTTATAAGCAGCCTATTCACTGCTTAATGATCATCCACAGTTTGCTTTAAAAACAGGGAACAAAATGAGCCATCAGGTCGATCGGTGCGTGCCTCATCAGTCTGTTTTCTCCTAAGCATTCTAGAGGCCTGCAGGGTTTCCAAAATTGATTCCACTCTAATGTGGTCACTGCTGCCGTCCAGGTGCCACAGTTATTGAGTGCCCAAGATCTGCTGGGCATTTTGCTAGCTCTGGCAGCACAGCAGTACACAAGCCAAGCACAGCTTCTGCCTGTATGGAGATTGCAGTTTGGCAGGAAGAAAGTACAGGATCCTCTGATCCAGAATCAGCGTCCTCATCCATTAGACAAGGTCAGCAACTCTGCTGCCCTCACCAGCCATGCAGATGGAGTCTGGTGGAGGGGGTGGGGGTCTGTGGCAGAATGGAGAGCACTTGTCCCACATAATGGAGACAGCTGGCCTCAGCTCTAGCCAATTGTTACCATGTGGGGATGTGGGCCCAGCAACTGCCAGAACTTCCGTTATTTCAAGAGCAGCTGTAAATCCAGACTTTTACATAAAGTCTTCCAATTTTTAAGTGCTGACAACCAACTCAAAGTTTTTAAAAACTCACTGAGCGCCAAATGTGATCCAAGAGCCACTAGCTTGCAATCCTTACATTCTGCAGACTTAGATTCATCTCCCCAATTCTCTAACATATTCTATATACCTCAGCACATACCTGCTACACTAGTGGGTGACCGGTTTATCACTGCCCCCACACCCAGGGATTTGCCTCAAGTTGTGCCCCTGCCTAGCACACCTCCCTCCTTTCCTTCTGTGCCTGGTCAGATCCCACCCACCTTTGGTTCCCGGTTCAGGACTCCTAGTCCACCAAGCCTTGTAGATGACCCCAAGTTCCCCTTCCCCGAATCACTCTCTTTTTTATGACTGTATCACTGGCAATGAGGCGGAGGTTCACGCCACAGCCTCTAATTCTGCCATCTGCATATCTTAGCTCCCAAACTAGACTAAGTGCTCAATAATAGAAACCACGCTGGGATTTCATCAATAGAGTGTGCAGTGTTAATGGGGAGGGAGGGTGTCACACACTCTGGAAGACGACAGGGGACTGACTGACCACAGAAAGGTGGTTAAGAGCCCAGGCTCTGAAGACACACAGGCCTGGGTTACTTCATCTCTCAGAGCCTCAGCTTCCGTATGTGTATCCTGGGGCTATAATAACATGGGGACAGAATCCAAAGTCTTATGGAACCTGTGCGATGAAGAGAGATGATAACTGTAAAGCACTGAGCACCATGCCTGGCATGCAGCAAGCTACTGTTATTATGGACTGATTGCCTGAGTCGGCCAACGTTATTGTTAAGCAACCATTGCATCAATGGCACTCTCTTGTTGGCAAACAAATTAACTACTTATTCTGTGTTAACATGCCCTAAACATATTGGATGTGTTAGCTCATCTAATTTTCCTAATTCTCCCCATTTTACAGCTAGCTGAAGCACAGAGTTTAAATGACTAGTTCAAGGTCATACAGACAGAATAGAAATCTAAAGCCAGCCAACTGGCTCCCACATTCTTAACTATGATACTCTATGGTCTCTCTACATTCCTAACAGCAAGGGACAACTTTCTGACCTCAATCTTCTCAAATCAAAAGCAGGACTTGGCTTTGTGGACCACACCTTAAGATGACAGAAGGATCAGGGCCTGGCTTGAGCCAGACTATATCTCTGAAGCTCCAAGAAGGGGTTTGCTTCTCTCACAGTTTGACCAAGGGCTGCCAGTTTATTCAATCAACTGAAAATTGATAAAGAAAAGAGACAAATGCCCAGAAAGTATCATAAAATTATAGCTATTATTATGAACGACAAAAACTGTAACAGATTAATACTAATAGAAAAGGCAAGTTGCTGATCACTGAAAAAATAACTGGAGAAGGAATCAGAGCAATGTTTCTAGCCACCAGCATCCTTACAGAAGACAGGAAAGAGGCAAATTCATCTTGCTTAACCTTCAAAAAGGCGAAGAAGGAAGTGATGAAGCCGTAGTGAAGTCACAATCCATGAACTGTAGGCAGTTAAGAAAAGAAGTGGTGACCCCCAGGAGCTGGCATGGGTTCATGAAAACTGATGCCATCCCTTAGATTGGCCTAAGTCTGGGAGCCCCGTGCAAAGATTGTGCCTGGGTTTTAAGAAGACATATGACAATCTCCTGGACTTCTTTATGGGCAAATACAGAAAATGGGGTATATGATTATAAAGCTGACTGGACTCACATTTGACCTTATCAGTTTACTCACTATTTTAGGCAAAAACAGAACTTTCACTCTAATTTCGTAAAGGCACAAGCCTTATCTAATTCCTCTTCAATTCCCCAGTGCCTCACCTTGTGCTTAGCACACAGAAAGTGCTCCAAAATGATCACTGATTGGATTTCAGGAGTCAAGTTTACAACAGCCTTGTAAAAGGGGAAAGATCAGGAAACTGGGATGACAGATTCCACTCCCAAAAGAATTAAAACAGGCGGATGGGATAAACTGACTCCAACAAGGTGCAACTGAACAAGGACAAGTGCCAAGTTCTTCAGCAGCTAATGGAGAAGAGGAATTACAGTTAAGCAACAACGTATGAGACAAAAATGGTAAGAGTTATAGCTAACAGCAAATTAAGAATAAATAGTGTGGTGAGGTTTCCAAGGACAAGTAGATGAGCTCCTAGACTACACGAACACAGTAATGTTCAAGGAACAAAGCGACAGCTCCTCTCCACTTTCCGGACAAAGCTGGAAAGTTGTTTAACCTGGAGGATACCTTAAAAAGGGACCAACCAAAAAGGGGGGGGGGGGGAGGGCACTGACAAAGTACAGTTTGCCTAAAAAGAGGCCAGGAAGGGCAGAGAGTTGGAAATTTTGGACCTGGAAGAATAAGTTAAAGGCAGATGGGTTGATCTGGAAGACTTAGAGGGATATAATAGCAATCCTCCAGATCGTCGAAGACAGACATTTGAAGAGAGAACAGACTCATTCTATATGGGTTCAGAATTAAAATTAATATAAAGAAGATTTCAGTCCAATTTAAAACAGAACTTTTAAGCAACCTAAGCAAAAAAGGGGGAAAGATTTTCAGAGCAAAACAGGCTCCTCCTGGATTAGCGAATTGCCAGGCACTGGAGTTGCTCATGACAGGGCCAAGCAATCACATGGTCCTGACAGTGCAGAGGAAATTGATCCAAAAAACAAAGGCCTGCAAAGGAGAAGACCTGGCCAGACACTTCAATGCTATGACTGAATTACAGACAATCAGAACCCACAAAAGTGGTGTCAGTGTGAGCTTCAAGCCTTACAATGGAGAAGTGACTTTGTTGGGGTCGTTAGAGAAAGCTTCAGGCAAATGTAACATTTCTGGTAGAGAAAATGAACACACAGAAGTAATGAAAAGCTGAGTACGTTTATGGTACATTTGGAGAAGGCAGGAAAGCGGGAGGGTGCCCAGTCAGCAGGAGGGAGAGATGAAGCACAAACGAGGAGAGGGAGGGTGCCGAGGGTCTTGACCCCAGCACAGGCAGTCAGGCTTTGCTCACGTGTGCAAGCGGGGTCATCGAGGACCTCTGAGCAGGACAGCCATATCAAAGGGGCATTTCAGAATGACCAGACTGGAGTCACTGTAGGGAAAACAAAGGAGGAGTGAGGCTCTGGTGGCCAGAGGACACTCTGGAGGAATGAGAAAATAGAGCCCTGAATTAAAGGAAAGCCAGTGAGACCAAAAAGAGGAATTTAAAAGAAAGAGATTGTACAGGAAGAATTACGGGCACTTGGTGACTGATTCAGTGTGGAGTAGGGAGTCAAGGACAGGCACACTTGAATCAGGGAACCCAGGTGACACGTCAAGCTTCTCAACAATAAGGCCAAAAAGCCCCAAAACAACTAAAGTCACCACTGGTTCCCAAAATACTGATTCATCACAGCTTTATATCATACGTTCCGAGTATATTTTTTACATACAAAAAATAAAAAATTTAGTAATTATCTTTGAATTTAAAGCCAGTCACCAAAAGTTTATTGAAACAAGGTTCACAAAAACTAACTCCTTCAAGGTCAGAAAGCAAGTATGCCAGACAAATACTAACCAAAAGAGAGCTGGGATCTCCCTATCAATATCAGACCAAACAGACTCAAGCAAAAAAGCACTATCAGTGATAAAGAAGGTCACTACATAATAAACATTTCAATTTGCCCAGGAGATACCACAATTATGAACTAATATTGAGTAACATGCCTCAAAACAAAGTACAAATTGACTCTGATCTACAAGAATAAACGACAAGATCACCAACATAGTAGATTTTCACACACCTCTTTCAATCCAAAACTTGACAGATGAAACAGACAAAATAAATCAGTAAGGATATAAAACACTTAAACAGCCCAACTGACAAGTTTCATCCACTGGACAGACATAGAACACAGCAGCTAACAATTAGAGAGTACGCATTACTGTCAAGCTTTAAAATTTATGAAAACGACTGCATGCTAGGCATAAAATTAATCTCAACAAATTTCAAAAGAATGGTATAATTCTCTGACAGAAATGCAATCGAGTTAGAAATCAATAACAAAGATATCACTAGAAAAAACCAAACACTTGGAAAGGAGAAACATACTTCTAAACATTTCAAGAGTAAAATCAGAAAATATTTAGAATGGAATAATAATGAAAACTCAGCACATTTCAAAACCTGTGACACGTATACAAAGCAGGTACTTGTAGGAAAATGTATAGTCTTAAAGGAAGAAGACTCAGTTGATGAGCTAAGCATCTACATAAGAAGTCGGGAAAAAATAGCATAACAAACTCCCCCAAATAAAGGAATAATAATTAGATAAAAGTAAAAAGTAATGAAATAGAAGACAAACAAAAATAGAGAGGATCAAGAGGGCAAAATATTGGTTCTTTGATAAATGAATCAAATATACTCTCCTGCAAGATTAATCAAAAAACCAAAAAAGAGAAAGCATAAATACTAGAAATGTACAATAAGACAATTATAGATGCTGTAGAGAAGAACACAGATAAGAAGAAAGAAGAACAATTTTATGCCAGAAAGTTTTTAAAATTTAGATGAAATGGACAAACTTCTAGAAAAAAATAAACTATCAAAACTGACTCAAGGAAAAAGAGAGAACCAGAAGAGTCCTATAACAATTGGAAAATCTGGATGAATAATTAAAAAATCTCCTCAGAAAGAAAAAAGTCAAGATGGCTTTTTTGGGTGAATTTTCCTTGAGGAAGAGATGATTTCCATCTTACATAAACTATTTCAGAGAACAAAAAAGGCAACACTCCCCAAACTCATTTTATCAGATTAACATAACTTTGGAAAATCTGAAAAAGGACAGGACAGGAATGGAGAATTATGGGCCAAGCTTCCTCGGCTCCCTTCCTCCCATTCCCTTCCTCTCTCTCTCTCTTTCTCAATATGCGCAATACAGACACAGTTAGCAAACCAAATCCAGCATCATATTTAACTAATACATCATAATCAAGATGGGTTTATCCCAGGAAGGCAAGGCCTAAATTAAGTTAGAAATTTTATAAACGCCATTTATTACATTAACAGATTAAAAGAGAAAAGCTTTAAGATCATCGCAAAAGATGAGGGAAAATACGCAATAAAATTCAATGATCACTTGGGATCAAAAACTCTTTGTAAACTAAGAATATTAAGAACTTTTCTTAATTTGATAAAGGCTATCTACAAAAGTCTGCAGCAAACATTGTATTTAATGAACTGTTTGAAGCATTTTCATAAAGATAAAGAACAAGATAGGGAAGTACATTACCACCATTTCAGCCTTGTACTGGAGGGTCTAGCCAGTAGAATAAGATGAAGAAGAATAAAGAAAAAGAAAAAAAGAAATAAAGGCTGGAAAAGGAGAAATCAAACTGTCATTTGCACTGCTATTGCCTGTATAGAAAACTGGAGAGAATTTATACATAAGAGTTAATAATAGAGTTTAGCAAAGTAGCTGCATACAAAAATCAATATTAAAAAATGAATTAACATTTCTATATACCTTCAACAAGCAGTTTGAAAATAATTTTTTAAAAAATATCACTTACAATGCAACACAAAATATAAATCAATAAATCTAATAAAACATGTACAAAGTTTTTAAGGAAAATATTACAGCATTTTATTGAAAGACATTAAAGAAAACTTAGAGAATCATACAATGTTATTGGAAAGAGACTAAATGTTTTAGTCTCCCCAAACTTAACAGATTCAAAGCAATTCCAATCAAAATGGTTTTCATGGAACTTGACAAGCTGATTCTAAGATATAAAGCCACAGTAATTAAGAATGCATGGTACTGGCATATGATAGACAAGTCAATCAGTGGAACCCAAAAGACAACTCAGAAACAGATCCGTGTATACGTAAACTTGATGTACGACAGAGCGAGCACCGCAGGATGCATGAGGAGAGGACGGACCACTTAATAAATGAAGCTGGGATAAAGCTATCCATGTGGCAAAAATGAAACTGGATCCCTATCTCATCAATTACCCAAAAATCACTTCCACGTGGACTAAAGACTTAGATGCCAAATGCAAAATCATAAAAATTTTAGAAGATGCTATATGAGAATATCTTTATGACATTCAAATCATAAAAACTTTCTTACATAAGAAACAAAAAGCATACCCACAAAAGAACATATTGATAAATTCTACAACATTAAAATTAAAAACTTCTGCTCATGAAGACACTACAAGGAGACTGAAAGATAAACTACAAACTGGGAGAAAATGTTTGAAACATATTTAACCAATAAAGTCCTAGTATCCAGAATACCAGAAGAATCCTAAAAATCAAAAATAAAAAGATAGCCCTAATGAAAAATAGGCAATGCAACAGACAGACATTTCACAGAAGAGGGAACACAAATGGCTCATAAATACATGGAAAGACGCTCAGCTTCATTAGTTATCAGGAAAACAAAAATGAAAATTACGAAAGAAACTCTTTCATACCCTTGCAGATTGTCAGATCTTAAAATCTGAACAATACAAGTGTTGGCATGAAGGCTGAACCAGGGAAATCCTCATACACTACTGGTGGGAGTATAAGTTAAAATAAATTGATACGACCACTTTGGAAAACACTTTGGTATTACCCAGTGAAATCTAACCTGCAACCATCCCCTCAACCCCAACAATTCCATTCCTAGACATAGAGCTTACTCAAAAAGTTGCACGAGTGCACCACGAAGCATGAACAAAGATGCTCAGAGCAGTATTTTCCCAATAATGCAAACTGGAAACCATTCATCAAGAATACAATCTACGAAACAATAGATCAACTGCAATACAGTCACACACCACATGACGTTTCAGTCAACAAAGGGCCGCAGGTATAACGGTGGTCCCATAAGGCTAATACCACATAGCCTAGGTGTGTGGTAGGCTGTGCCAACTAGGTTTGTGTAAGTGCACTCTAGGATGTTCACACAACAACGAAATCAACTAATGATGCATTTCTCAGAACGTGTCCCTGTTGTTACTCTACACACGACTGTATATTCAGACAATGGGATAGTACACAGCATGGACAAAAAACAAGCTACACCTCTGTGATCATCGTGAATAAATCTAAAAAAAGGAAAAAAACATTACATGAAAGAAGCAAGTAATAGAAGAAGGCATCGAGTATGATTCCATTTACACAAAGTTCAGAAGCAGGCAAAACTAAAACTAAACTTGGGGTACAAACATAGTCAAACTATAAGGAAAAACAAGGTTTTGAAACACAAATTTCAAATTTTGAAACACAAAAATTCAGAGGCGCAGTTACCAGAGGGAGGGGGGGAATATGATTGGCACCGGTCCCATAGGGAGCCTCTAGGAAGCTGGCAATATTCCACTTCTTACGATTGGCGGTAGGTGCATGCATGTTCAGTTTATTATTCTTCTTTAAACTGTACATACATATGTTATGTATTCTTGTATATATTTCATAAGAAAATATTTTAAGAAAATAATTAAATGCTATAAACATACCAAAAAAGGCAGACAAAAGATAAACTTCAATAGATAACTGAGCCCAAAAGTTCCTTTAAATAATAAAGGAAACAGTAACCAGCAAGGAAAGAAAACTAGCCATTACCGAGAATTATGAAATAAAGTACAGATTACCCAAAAAGAGGCTAAGCTGTGTAAACAGAAGAGCTTCTATAACAAAAGCCCACAGCCTGAGAATTACTTTTCCTAAATTAGGTCTCATCATTCATTCAGCTTGCAAACCACAAACCCAGGCTGATGCCGGATCGCCCCCTTCCTCTCCCCGCAAATCCATCTTAGTTCCTAGATCCTACTTCCCTGGTCAGGCTACATTCATCCCTCACAAAGACCTTTCTAACTGGCCTAATACACAGTTCGCACAACCCCAGTGATCTTCTCCCATCATATGCTCAATCCTTCTCTGCCTTCCCACTGCTCTTAGGAGAAACATAAAAATTGTTAACACTACTTAGGAGGCACTGTACGGCCTGGGCCTTGCCTAAATCCCCAGCCTCACCTTGACCCCTCCTCACCCCACCTCCCACACATAGACCCTTTCTTTAGGTTTCAGCCACCCGAGCTGAACACCCTATTTTCTCTCAATTTCTTGAACACATACAAAATTCCCTCCTGCCATAGGACCTCTGCATCTTCCTGAAGCCCGCCACCTCTCGCAAGTCAACTACGACGCGTCCTTCAGTACTCAAAGCAAACATCTCGCCGGGAAGCGTCCCTCACATACTGTCCCCCTCCTCTGACCCCCCACCAGACTAGGGCAGCTATCACGTGCTTTCAGAGCAGCAGGAATCTTTTCCTTCGCAGTACTTTCCAAGGTTTTCATTTTACTTTTTGTGTATGTGATTATTTGATTAACATCTCTCCTCCCTTAGGCCGTAACCTCCATGAGGGCAGGGGCCAGGTCTGGTTCTTGATCCCCATTGTAGGCTCAGAACCTTGGCACAGAATGGTGCACACAATACGAACTTAAAACTATGTGCTGAATGAATGGATGGATGAACAGACACGCAAGCCTAGAGCAGACACAACTTAAAAACCACCATCACCATCACTTCGGATAACAAGCCCCCAAAAGACGTGAAACAAAGTAGATGTGTGTCATCACTTCTCACTCCCAAGCCTCAAGGGGAGAGCACATCTTAGAGGGCAGGTGATCTGTGAAAAAGGAGGATCAAGAGAAACATGTTACATTGTCCTACACAGATGAGAGAAAGATCTGTGCAGCTTTTGTTCAAAAAAAAAAAAATGCTTTCACACAAACCTGGAGCAAGACTGGATCTTTCTGATAAAAAGGTAAGATAAGCCCAGGATTTACCTTGTGAACATTTTAGATTTCAAATTTCCATCTGAAATCACAAATTATAATACAGCTTCTGAAACTAAGTGTGTGCAGTGCTGCTGTGTTCAGAATACAAGCTTCACAACTTCCTGATTTGAGGGCTTGGTTTTTATAATTAATCCAGTATTTAATAGAGCAGAGATCCTTTGCCAATAGTTTTAGTCAGATGGCTTTAGCTTACACAGCTTAAGTGGAATCCTTTTAACTGTTGTGTTCATTAAAACAAGTATACAGGACATACGCTGACAACTGTAATTTTAAACATAAAGTTGAAAACGAAGTCAATTTCTTCCAATAGGAACTAAACCCTTATTTTCCTGAAGCATTAGGATGTTCTAAGGATAAAAATGAAATCTAAATAGGATGGCAAGCTTACCTGGAATGACACAAGGATACTTAATACTAGATGTGAGAAGGGATTTTATTCGTCGCTCAAACAAAGTGTCTTTGGGTTCTAGAAAGGTACCAAATTGACGTCCCCAAAGAACAACTCTGGGTGTGTATGTGGCTTGGGGTTACAGGGCAAGAGAGAGTCTGGAGAAAACAAGATCGTCAGAGCAGATATGACTTTTCACATTTCTCTCTGTCATTTAAAGCACACCACGTAATTATAAATCTGCGATGTAAAGTGGGGTCTCATCTATCACAAGACTAACAACAGCTCAACTAGACGAAGGGCAAATACACCACGCTATTAGAGGTATATTCCATTGCTCGGTGTGTTGCTGTAAAACTGAGAACACACGCACAGCAGACTTCTACTGGTATAGTGTCTTTTTTTCCTGTTTTGTAATTTTATATAAATAATAAAATGGTGCACCCAAACAATGAAACTCCACATCTGAAAAGAATGTTAAATTACTACTTGACTTAACTGCTAAGTTCATATGTGAGAAATCTCAAACAAGCACTGACGGATTATCTAATTATTATTTTTATTTCATTTCATTCAGGGCATAAGGGCTGTCTTTTTTCATTCATTTATTTATTTAGTTGGGCCTTGAGTCATCACACTTTTTACTTTATTCAGTTCTGTAATATTCTGTTACCCTTAAGGAAAAAACATTACAACAAGCATTTATATCATCCTTGTAATTTCTTAAAATGTGTAGCTGGGGAAAAAAATAAAATACATGTTCACTGTAAAACCTACAAAAAAGTAAGTATAAAATAGAAAAGCTGCCCATGAATTTACAAACCAGAGACAACTTTTATCAACATTAACGTGCTTCCTTCTAGGATTTTTGTTCTGTGAATATGCATCTCTTAATATGATTAAGCCACTACAGCACATAGTTTTATATATGCTACTTTTTCCATTTAGTTTTCCAGTTATGGTTTTTCATGACAGTACAGCCTCGTTAACCCTCCTAGAGAGTGGGTCCTTGATGCAGAAATCTTGACCTTGGTCTCCTCTCCAGCACTGAGTACAGTGCAGGCCATAGCAGGTGCTCAATAAATTTTTGATTCAATCAGACTCTAAGCCCATTTAAACAAAAGAACCATAAGAAACAGAAATATTTATAACTATCTTTAATATTTTAATAATAAATTAGTAGTAATTAGTATACAATTATAAATATTTCAGATAAACGTGGTTTGATCTAAGAAGCTCTGTTACTCACAGGCACCTCCCTATGGGAAACAGGATTCAACTGAATGGCTATTCATGACATCCTTCAGTCACACAGCAGACCACTCCATCTGCCTCCTGCTCAGGTGCATAATTTGGCGATGACCTGGGAAATGCCCTAGAATTGAAGGCTGGAGTATCTTCTTCCTTCTCCATCAGCTCATACTTTCTGTCTCTAGACATGGGGACAGCACATGGGTGCAGATCCTGCGATGGTCAGTTCTTGAGCCTGACTCCTCGGACAAGCTGCACGGCAGTCCCAACACCACACTCGGGGCCAACATTGCTCATCAGTATGTAGGTGACATGCTAGTGATCCAAACATCCACATACTACTCTCTCTCTGTCCTTCTCCCTTGTACTCCTCCAACCCGTTTTGACTTTCTCACACCTAAGTATTCACAGAAAGTTACATTTCCTCTGTCATTTGTCTGAATACATAACATCTGTGTAGGTAAGTGCACATATCCTTGTTTTGGGAGTAGAATATGAAGAGTAGGACATACATTGAAGGTCCTAGAAGAGTTGAATAAGACCTTTGCCCTTTAGGACATTCATAGTCCAGATTTCTTTGGGCCCTTTTCCACTGGGTCAGCAATTTACAATGAAATCACGGAATCATACATGTTGAGATTAAACCTACACTAGACTCTAGTCCTAGACATGTGATCGCCCACTTCAAATTTCATTCTTTTTTTCCTCAAAATGACAGCCGCTTTTTATTCTTTAATATTTTAAGTTAACACATAAAAATCCCAAAAGCAGAGACTAAATAAGGCCAAGTTGTTTGTGCCCAGGAAATACATGCTGCCATCATGACAAAGGCTCTGCCTTCAGAAGTTTGGCCTCTTTCTCTGCCCTAGGCAAACGGGACAGAAAACTAGAGCAGGGAGTGAACACTGCACACCTGACAGAAAATCTCAAGCTCTGGCAGCTGAGTTTCTACGTCTTCAACTAAGTTAAAGCAACTGGCAGAGACTGACTAGAGTCCCTGAACCCCAACTCCAATTTCTAGAGGAGATCATCGTTCTTCTGCCATAATTCAGGCTTGGAAAATAAATGTATGTGCTTCTCTTTGGAAATGAGCATGGCTGTTCCTCTAAACTTCTGATCAAGTGTCCCATTACTAAAAAATGTTTCGTACCCACAAAACATAATTTTTGCCATCAATCCATATATTAAATGCTAGTGAAGCTTAATTTCTTTTTTAAAAAATAAACATAGACAGGTCTATTCTAGTCTTCCTGGACTCCAAAAAGATCGTTTCGTGTGCTCCCTGGGGTAAGCGCAGCTCACCCCAGAGGCCACTGCAATAAACGATCTGGAGAAGTTGAAATCACAATTTCACAGTATTATACAACTCTCCAGGAAAAGGAGATAAGACAAACATAAAATAAAAGTAGAAAACATGATGTGCTTTTTGAAAGCAGTGATTTATCATTTGAAGTTTAACAAAAGCACAAGGCTTCTATGAGGAAAACACAACACAAACATCTAACGGCTAACATTGTCTTTTGTTTAAACCTTCCAAAAGGCTGCACTAGGTGAAAACACCTAAAATGAGATCAGAAATGTGCTGATATCCATCCATGTAAAATACAATCTGTCAAATTCTCTCAACACTCAGAATATCGATATTTTTTGAAATACAAACTATTGTATTGTATTTGAAATACAAACTATTTCCTGGAAAGCTGCTTAAATGGAGAAGAGTAAGCGAATAATCAATGATAAAAATTATCTAAAATAAATATATCACTTAGAATCTGGGACTCTGGCTCAAGGAGGCCCTTTCCCAACGCTGTCCCACCCCAGGTGCAACAACACACTCCACAGCTCTATTTATTATTTTCCCAGCTTCTATTTCTTCAGGAGAGTAGTCAGAGCAGGAAATGGAACAAGTCAAATGATCACAATCAATCTCATCACCTTCACAACACACTGCAAATGTAATTAATCCTCTATTTATTTAGGGGACTTCACACCCCTTACATTAAGGGAGCGACTCCCTGCTGGCTTTGGCTGAGATAATTATGTTATAACAAGGATTGGGTTTCAGTCATAGTAGGCAGAAGAAGGAGGAAATTGTACTTGAAGTTGTCAGTTTTTTAAAAACGCTTTCTTGTGACTCTATTCAAAGGATGCTCTTGACAAAGCCCTCCTTAAACAGAGTACTTTCTGAGTACGATAACCACACGTACACCACATTAATCAACGTAAGCCTCTTCTCTGAATGAGATGTGAAGACAATCCAAGCCCTGTGAAAATTCTCTGTAAAGGAGAGAATACGGGTTTACAGATCCTGACTAAATCAATCGCCACCTGAACTCACTTGATCCTGCGGGTCTGCTCCAAGAGAACCCTCCAAAGACCTCTGATGTGCAAAACTACAGAAGGACAAGGGGGGGAAGGAAAATACCAATCTGCTCACACAGTAGCTAATTACACACTGTAAAAAACCATGTCTCCAGCAAGCCAAAAGCCAGGATTTGAGAAGGCCAGAGCCAAGTATCCAGGACCAAACCGAGTTAAGGACAGAGACAAAACAAAGCCACCAGGCACAGCTCTAAAATGGACTTGACACACGCAGCCTCCGTGGACCCACAAATGCAGGGCGCTTTCCAGTCTGAGAGCTGCCTATGCACCTCCGAGAATTTCCATCTTTTTTACAAGAACTCCTATTCACACTTTTCTCCTCTAACCTCCTCCACCTTAAGAAAATTAATATGAAAATAAAAAGCTTTTGCCCACTTTATTTTTAGAAACTTTCTCTATTTTTATTAACACATCATAATCATGATGCCCACAGTACATGCAGAAGTAAAAATGATAAATGAATGGTTTCCAAATTTCTAAAAAATGCCAAACCTATCTTTTTCAAGGTCTGGATTCACCATGACTACAACGTTCGTATGTATTAAGCCCTTCTGGTATCTTAATATATCAAAAATATTTCATTATCTTTCAATAGCATTTAAGCTCTTGGATAATGAAAATGTTCTGGAAATTGAGCATTACTGACTTAAGTTCCAGTTCTTAGTAAAAACAAAACAAAACGTGGTATCCTGGAATAGAAAAAGGACATTAGGTAAAAACCAGGAAAACCTAAATCAACTATGGACTTTAGTTAATAATAAAGTATCAGTAATGGTTCATTGTGAGAAACATACCATCCCAACGTGAGATGTTAATAACAGGGGAAACTGAGTGCAGAGTATCTGGGAACTCTCTGTACCATCTTCACAATTTTTCTGTAAATCTAAAACTGTTCTAAAATAAAAAGTTTACTTTAAAAAAAACAGTAGGATAGGGGCTGGCCCCGTGGCCGAGTGGTTGGGTTCTCGAGCTCCGCTGCAGGCGGCCCAGTGTTTCGTTGGTTCGGATCCTGGGCGCGGACATGGCACTGCTCATCGAGCCACGCTGGGGCAGCGTTCCACATGCCACGGCTGGAAGGACCCACAGCGAAGAATACACAACTATGTACCAGGGGGCTTTGGGGAGAAAAAGGAAAAAAAATAATAATTAAAAAAAAAAGATCATTTAAAAAAAAAAAACAGTAGGATAGGGGGCCAGCCCAGTGGCGCAGCAGTTAATTTTGCACATGCCACTTTGGCGGCCTGGGGTTTGCCAGTTTGGATCCCAGGTGTGGACCTATGCACTGCTTGTCAAGCCATGCTGTGGCAGGTGTCCCACATAAAACAGAGGAAGATGGGCACGGATGTTAGCTCAGGGCTAATCTTCCTCCAAAAAAAAAAAAATGGATAGAAATTACAAACAAAGAAAACAAAACAAGCAAAAAAGAACAACAAAAAACCCCCCACAAAACTTTACAACACTCAGATATATAGTTTTGCTGATTTCTCAATACACAGTCACAGGGAGCATTCATATCTTTACACAGGGTTATTTCACTCTGAAATCTGTAGGAACATTCGTAATCCTATGATTTATTGGCACATTTCTTGTAAGAGAAGTCTAATGAAGAGCAACGGTCCCCAGTGGGCACTGCTGAACCACTGGTGATAAGGAAAAGAACCATTAAGTAAATCCTTTCTATATGAAACCACACTGAAGGGAGACAAGTGAATGGATATTGGCATGTACTAATCTTCTCTTATGGAGATAAAACCCACTCCCATCCAGGATGAATTTGTGGATTTAATTAAAAATAAACAGTAAAACTAAAGAGCAACTTGACATGCTAGAATGAGCACCTTACCAAGAATGATTTCAATTCAAGGTAGGTTTAACTTGCTTGAAATTACACACAATTGTTTCTTGAAATTTCTATATGCTAATCATTAGCAGCTAATGTAACAGTTAACATTTTACCATCTGTCAGAGGAGTAAATTCCCATACAAAAGTAAAACCACCTGAGTGTCTGATTGTCACTTGGTAGGACTGAATTTAACAGACCACCAAAATCACCTCCAGTACTGTATTTTTATTATGAACATCAGTGACATGGTGCTGGTGGGTGTCACATCTCTCCCTCAGTTGTGGCTCAGAATGGCGCAGTGGAGTTACAGCAGCGTCCTCTTAAGGACCCTTAAGGGTGACTCGCATGCACCCTTCTCTGAAAAATGCCACTGACTAGTAACAAAGGGTGCCTTGGGGCCAAGTGTATACTTAGGGGGTAGCCCTACCCCCAGCCCACTGTGACCAAGGCAACTGGACCAGGAAAAGACACTGACCCATGCTACGGCAACCACATTCTCCTTCCCTTGGAATTACCAACAAGGGACTCTAGTCCATCTCTACCGAAACTAGGGACATATAAACTCAGAGCTGTGGGATGGTCATTCTCCTCCAAGTGCATCAAAGAGAAGAGTGGCAGCGACTTGCAGAAAGAAGCAATGTGAGAGATCACGTGTCACCAGAGAGTAAGCTGACTGCCTCACTTCATGACTTGAGCTCATGGGGCCCGGCTGTACGCCCAGCACTGGGGTTCCAGAAAATAACCTGCAGCCTCTAAGAAAGCCCTCAATTTTACTATAAAAATCTGAGTGGGTTTCTCTTATGTAACCAACTGGTTTCTAAGTCAAGAAAACTGACACAGTCTCCAGCACACAGAAGGGAGAAACAAGGGTTTCATATCTGGCCCTGTTACTAAAACATCATGACCCCAAGCCAACTGTAGACTCTCTTCTTCAATAAAAAGATTCTACAAGGATAGATAAAACTGTGATCCAAATGCAAAAAGCCTCCCATCCGTTCTTGCCCTTCCAATCCCCCACAGCTACAACCAGGAAATCTGCTCACCATGTTGCTTACATGTTTTACTTGTCTGCTCCTCCGCATGATGTTATTTTTCCCAGCCTGGAATGCATCCACTCCTGATTATTATTATATTCATATGTGTAAGAGTACTATGCAACCAGATACCGTTTTTTATGTTTTGCTATTAATTCATGTCCCTTCTTTGTCCAAACTCTTCTCCATACATCTTTTCCAGCTGTGATCCAAATGTTCCTATTTCTTTATGAGTATTCCTTACAGACTTCGGATCAACATTTCTAAATCTGAACTCCTCATCTTCCCTCTCTCTCGTTTCTCTTCCAACCTACACCCTCTCCAATATTATTTAATAGCAGCAAATGTACCTCTAGCAGCCCAGTTAACTGGCCAGGTCAAAATCTGGATCTCATCTTTGACTATTCTCCTTTCTCGCTCTCCCCGACATCCGATCAATTGCTAAGTCCTGTCTCATCCACCTCACAAATCTGACCACTCGACTTCTTCCCCACCGTGACTCAGGCTACAACTGCGTTTCGCCTGGATCACCCTGCCTCCTAACTAACCTTTCAATCTGGAGACTGAGCACTCTCCCACTCTAATTCATTCCCCACAATGTGACCTGAATCTCCCCAGATTCTAAATCTTATCATGCTTCTCACAAGACCCTCCATAGCTTAAACTCTTCAGTTGCTCCAAACTCTTCCAGAACAAAGTCCAAACCTCTTTACGTGGCCAAGGCTCTACATGAACTCTCTGGCCTCATTTATTTCCTCTCATTCCTGTACTATGATCCATCCATCCTGAGCTTTTGAGCTCTTCAAAAGGGCCATATTCTTCTGTCCCTATTGTCTGAAACACCCTTCGCCCCCTGCTTCCCCACCTGCACCTGACCAATTCTTACTGATCTTTCAGCTCTCAGCTTCAACTCTTCCTTCGGGAAGCCGTTTCCTGTAGCTCAAGCCTAGACATGTGGGCTCCTAGGTGCTTCCGCAGCACCCATACCCCTCACTGTGGCCACTATGAGGCTACATGTGGACTTCCCGCTAGAAGATCAGCTTCAGGAGCGCATGTCTCCCGTCCACCAGAGTACCCCCGTCACCTACCTCAGCACCTGCCACAGAGCAAGGCTCCATAATTAGCAGGTGAAAAAACATATAATTCTGCTTTTCCATTCACTGCTCATGTTTTACTTCTGCATGAGTTACCCCCACTCCCACAGCTTTTGGCAGATAAACCAGGAACAAGAGAGAGCCAACAGGAAGAGATCTATGCTGTTCTCAGGGGCATAACCCTACCCCTACCAAAGCTCACACACGGAGGAAGGAACTAAAGCAATAGGAAGCAGGGATAAGGTCTTAAGTTTTCTAAAATTTTAAGGTTTCTCTGCTGAAATGGCTTACGTTCTTTCACAACTGAGAAAACTGAGATCGAGGATTTATCAAATGAGAGAGAATTATTCAGCGATGGAGCTGTTTCCCTCGACAAACTTTCCACACTAGCGTCTAAAAGGTCAAAAGATAAGATTTCATTTGTGGGGGAAAGTATGTTAAAAAGCAGTGAAGAAAATAAATGCACCAAAAGTATTAGAGTAAATTATTCATGAGTTCAGTGTAAAAAGGTTCTGCGTTTCAAAGACTTTTTTTTTCTTTTCCCCCAGAACTACTTACCTTAAAAAACTACACGAGAGAGAAAAAGTGTGATTTAAAATCTTTCTGACAAGCTCAGACCTGTACTGAAGATAGCCGGGATTTGAAATTTTAATTTCATTTTTCAAAAAAATGAAACCACCAAAATTTTTCCATGTAGCAAAAACATAATAATTCCCTACTTGATTCCTTGTCATTTCAAAATACACCACGCATTAAAACCACACAGTATCAAATTTCCTTCAGTGGGCATATACGCCTTTTCTAATGAGGAACAAATTAAGTTATTTTTTAAAAATACTATGCTATGGATATTATGTCATAAAGGAAATGATTTATGGGGTACTATGATAAGTATAAAACAAGTTACAAAATGATAGGTGCAGTATTATTTCCACTGGTTTAAAAATACACTGGAAAATAACTAGAGGAAATATTAAAATACTAATACTGGCTATATTAGATGAAGTGATGAGGTGACTCGCTAAGGTTTTATGGCCAATGAGCAGAAGAGCTGGAACATATTTTACAGTTCATTCTTTTCCATCCCAGCTTCTATAAAAGGGTGTAAACTGCTAAACTTTTAAGGGTCAGAACTATCACTGCTACTGACGAGTGGAGCCCACCAGGACAGAAACCAGGGAAGGGCGAAATCTCAAAACTGAATGCAGCTGAAAGCTTGAATTAAAATAAGTCAGAGCCAACTCACAGTTTATAAAGTGCTAGAATTTTTTTTAAACAATGAGAAATGTCCTTTAATTGGCTCTACTAGGTACCATTCAGTTCAACGAAAATTTACTGGGCTCACAGAGGACCGTGATGGGCCCAGATAGAGAAGCGCTCATTCACACAGACATTAAAACTTTAGAGTAGGAAGGGGATGTGCACCAAAACTACTACAACATGAGGCAGGCACGAGATGTGCCCAAACGATCTCTAAACCAAGCGCTATGGGGACATCCAGGAGGAAGATAAATGATTCAATCATTCCTCTTCCTATTAGAAAAGCTCTCTAAAGGTAGCGCTTTTTTGTGTTTTTTTTCCCCTCACGTACCATCGGTAAAGACAACTGGTTGTCTAGGTGGCATATCTGAAAAGATATGAAATCTGGACCCAGAAGACCTGAGACTATCACAGACCTATCTCTTAATCTATATGACCCCAAGCAAATCACTTCCTCATGCCGCCACGCAGGGAGCATTTTCTGCAGTGGCCACCACACTAGAAACTTCCAAGCAAGCTCACAGAGAAGGATGGCAGGGAGTGTTCCTTTCCAGAAAAATAATTGGCAGAGTCTGCAACTCAGAATAAGAATACAGGAGCTTCAGCTTTTTTGTTTGTTTGTTTTCTTGGGTTTTTTTTTTTTTTTTTAAGATTTTTTGAAGGCTGGCCCTGAACTAACATCTATTGCCAATCTTTCTCTTTTTTTTTCCTCCCCAAAACCCCAGTACATAGTTGTATATCCTAGCTGTAAGTCCTTCTAGTTCTTCTATGTGGGATGCTGCCACAGCATGGCTTGATGAGCAGTGTGTACATCCACACCCAGGATCCAAACCCGCGAACTCAGGGCCACTGAAGTGGAGTGTGCAAACTTAACCACTACGCCACCAGGCTAGCCCCTGTTTTTTTTTGTTTTTGCTGAGAAAGGTCTGCCCTGGGCTAACATACATGCCAATCCTCCTTTATTTTTTGTATGTGGGATGCCTCCACAGCGTGGCTGATGAGTGGAGTAAGTCTATACCCGGGGTCCGAATCTGCAAACCTGGGCCGCTGAAGCAGAGCACATGGAACTTTAACCACTTGGCCATGGGGTCGGCCCCCAGGAGCTTCAGTTTTTAAGATCTGCAAATATGCTCTACAAGACAGAGATATCACAAGGAAAAATAACTACCTAGTATTAAAGCAAAACCTATGAGAACTGTTGCCCTAACTTCATTCGTTAAATATAAGAATGACTTTGCTACCCACATTCCAGTAAGTTTTTGCCAAAGTAAATGTCTGACTGTAAAAATGGAATGCTGTCCTTTGTGCTAGTCAGAATTTAGCACTTGTCTGGTATTTCAATAAAATTCTACATATTTCATTATTATATATGCATACCTTGTTTTATTGTGCTGCACTTTATTGCACTTTGCAGATACTGTGTTTTTTACTAGACCCTCCACCAGCAAAACGATTACGACTCGCTGAAGGCTCAGATGATGATTAGCACTTTTTAGCAATAAAGTGTTTTTAGATTAAAGTATGTACATTGTTTTTTTAGACATAATGCTATCGCACACTTAATAGACTACAGCATAGTGTAAACATAACTTTTATATGCACTGGGAAACCAAAACATCCATGTGACTTGCTTTATTGCAATATTTGCTTTACTGCGGTGGTCTGGAACCAAACCCATGATATCTCCGAGGTATGTCTATAATCAAAAACATCAAACAGAGACTAAGAAAAATATAGAACTATTTTAAAATGTAAAAGTAAGGTGCTAGATTTCACTAATAATACTATATGGTGGGGCTGGCCCCATGGCCGAGTGGTTAAGTTCACGCGCTCCACTGCAGGCGGCCCAGTGTTTCGTTGGTTTGAATCCTGGGCGCGGACATGGCACTGCTCATGAAACCATGCTGAGGCAGCGTCCCACATGCCACAACTAGAAGGACCCACAACGAAGAATATACAACTATGTACTGGGGGGCATTGGGGATAAAAAGGAAAAAAAAAAAATTAAAAAAAAAAAAAAACTATATGGGAAAGAAACCAGAAGGTGAAGGGTGAGGAAGAAATTAGTTAAGAAAACCATGGACATACGATGCAGTAGAATTAATTCGGAGCCAAGAAAGTTCACAGCAAAGATGATACTGGAAAGCTCAATCATTTTGTACTTGAAAAATTAAGGATGAAATTAGAAAAGTGAATAAAAATGAGATAAATGAACAAATGTTTTATTTTAAAGGGGAAGAAAAAAAATAGCTGGGCTAGACTAGAATTAAAATTTAACACACTAAGTGAAAACAACACAGCCTAGTTAGAGAAAGAAGAGTCATGTTTAAATAGGTAAAGTTGAATAAATTTTTCCAAGGTAATCGGAAGAGTTCCTATGGGTTTCTCTCTCCTATCTCACTTCCTAAACATTATCCCTTCCTTTTAAAAAATTACTATTATCATAACAATTATTAGGAACCTAAGAATTTCATTTCATTTCCTGCAAATTAAAACCAAGGGGAAAAAATTCTTTTAGGAGAAAAAAGGTCTAATAATCCCCACACCAACTTGAGGGCATACACCCTTCTGCTTTAATGAAATGCGATCTTCTCTCTAGTTAATCAGGAATGCCACAAATAGAGAAAGGAAGAGCTCATAGAAATGGGATCCTAGCACAAACCTCCATGCTCATTACATGCTTATAAAATTCTCACCCTGAAAAAAAAAAGAAAAACCTAAGCTCACACAAATAGACTATTTCAATTTAATTTTATTATGAAAACAACAGGCAATGGCAGCAGGGTATTTGATAAGCTCAATTAGCAGGAGGATCAAATGAAGTGATGACATGCCATTATGACCTCAGGGGTTAAAGATGCAATCTTCCATCTGGCAAGATCTCGATTTCCAACACAAACGCTGAAACCACCTGCAGTCGGTTATTAGGCATTATCCTGAGCAGTCCCTAAGCATTTTCCTTACAAAAGGGATAGCCTCAAGGGTTTTTTTCCTTATTTCACTCTGCAACAATTGCTTCCCCATGAACAGAAACCAAAAATAAATTCTATAGAATGGCTCACTCAAAACAGGCACTAAAGCCATACTAAAGCATTCATTTACCAATCATCACAGTCGTAGTAAAAATATCACAAGTATTTTCTTTTAAGTCATGAATGATATTTTTCTTCTATGTCACGAATGATATTGTGCCATCATTTTCTACAGCACCTAAGAATCATTCCAATCAAGAGCTCTCTGTGTATGTCCTCAATTAATAGTCTCCTGCTGCTGAAATGGATAATTTGGGCATGTCTGATAAGAATCAGGTCTATAGAACCCCTTCACAAATGAAAATTCACTATATTTTTAAACTTAATATGGTTCCTTGAGAGAGGCAAGGGTAAACACTTTTTAAAACTTTCACAAACCAAGTGCAAGGAGCCCATTTGTGAGTGTTCAGACCTTTAGATGCATGTGTTACCAAGAATCATGTTGTTAGGCTCTGAAGCTGTATTTTTTAACTCTGCATAATGAATTCTGCAAGCCAGTGGTTAGCCACTGAATACAGCTCTCATTGTGATTAGAACTGATTAGGTTTGTGTCCTATGATGTTACACATGTTCCCGCACGTGCACACACACGCGCACACACACACTCACCCACTCACACCCCACTGTAAGTTAACTATGGACACAAGTTCGGATACCCAGTCTTGAGATTCCACTTTGAACAGTCAACAGCACAACGATGAATACTCACAATTGTCTGTTTTAACCCTTATTTTCCTGGCTGCACCAGTTTTTTCCGGTAGAATTTACTTTTTACCACCTGCACCTCCTCCCTAAGCAAATTCACCCACTCCTCATGTTGGTCCAGTCACTTCCTCAAGTGTCTGGTAGCTATACAGGGTTTCTCTTTCATTAAAACTTACCCCCCAGGTTATTTCATTTTCTTCCTTCTTGGGAAGTAAGTGTTGCAGAAATGGGAGCACATAAAATTCGTAAATAACTCAAAACTTACTTGGCTTTCTGAATCCACACACAGTAGTCTGAGATGTAGAGATCGTTTAGAATGTAAGCTGGGTCGTTTTCCTGAAAAATTTTGTGAATATCCAGTAGACACTTTAAAACTGCACTTTCACCTGAAGGAAACATAAAAAGTCAAATCATCCTTAATAAAAAACATCTGATTTTTTTAAACTGAGGCATTCAGATACTGAGAGGTAATATATTAACAGCAGTTCAGAGTCTTAACCCTGTTTTTAAGAATACTTTTAATATTCCTTCATTGCATGAAATTTTATCAGTACTATAAGGTCCAAACCTCTTTCTTTCTTTCTGTAAGAATTATGAATAGTCCTTATACTCTATTTTTATAGCTGATTAATTGTAGTTACCATAAAAACACTATGAAACACAAATAGGTACATTAAACAAAAGAGAGGGGAGTTATCCTAACTAAATGAATATTTAAATGAATCATTACTTTAATTAGATAATGTTCTTCTAATTCGAGCTTTCAAAATACCAGGGAAAACTATATTTTAGTTTTCAATTCTCAATTTATTTCTTATGTCAACATTTTTCGTCAAGGAATTACCTAGTACTAACTTAAATTTTTGCACCTTAAAGAATTGAAAACTCAGACTGAAAACTAAAATATCATAGCACTACTTCAAAAATATGCTGACAAAATCCCTTGCGGGAAAAAAGCCATCGAGTACTGAAGTCTTGTTCAATCTAACCACTTTCTCCTGGTTGTTAAATGAACCTAAGTTTAATCCCAACCAAAGCCTACAAAACGAAGCTTTCACAAGTCAACAGCAATTCCCTAGGTGTTCCAAACTTCACAGTCCCTCAAATTTATTAACTATGTGGCAAATTACTAAATCTATGGTAGTACCACTTCCTTTGATCTGCAAAATACAGCATTTTCACTAACCGTTTCGTGCTTGTCTTTAAAGTCCTGAAACATGAAAATACTGTAGATTGATTTCACGAAGATACTGGATGTGCTCTCATCGCCATTTCCCACTTGACTTTAGATATGATAAAAGAATCATGAGCTGGATAATGACATCTCAAGATGCCCAAATTGCTGCCACTAAATTTTTAACACAATTAACACTAGAAAGTAAGCTTCAAAAGAGCAGGGACTCTGTTTTATTTAGTGGTTAATCCCCAATACTTAAACAGAAGCTTGCAGCAGCCGATTTTCAATTTAAGTATTTGAAGAATGAATAAATGAATGACACAGTAATCATCCACTTAAACCCTTGCAATTTTTTTCATCCCATAGCCTCACATACCAAGCCCTGATGATTCGTCCTTGGAAATGCCCCTTGTGGCTGCTGTTTCTGCACCATGCCCTGACCACAGATCCTCACTCAAACGCTCATCACCTCACGCCTAGGTTACAAGATCTTCTTCCTCGTCTCTCGCATTCCAGGCTCTCCCCTCTAGCCCTCTGACACACATTTTCTTACGCACTGCTTTCATGGGGGCCCGTCCCTGCACATGCTTTCAAGGCTCTACAGACTTGCCCATGGTCTTTTGCACAACTAGTTCCCCACAGCTGGAGTGCCTTTTCTTCTCCCCTTGACCTAATGGAATCGAGCCTACCTTCAAGGCCTAGCTCAAGTTTTCATGCTTCAGGAAGCCTGGGCCGACCTCCCTAGTTGTCAGAGCTCTTGACTAAATCCTTCAAAGGAAAGAAGTGGAAAGGAAGCTCAGCTGATCCTCTCCATAACTTCCCCTGCTCATTTCACAGAAGGAGAAACTGAGGCTCAAGTATGGTAAGATACTCACAGTACCACTGAGTTAGGGGCCCAGAATCCAAATTCTGATCTTACTGACTCCAGAAGCTATCCACTGTGCATGCTACCCATATGTTCTTGGCCCATTCAGTCTATATCACATTTTTATTACTCAAGAGTTAAGTAGGTAGTAAGTTCAAAGTAGGGGCCATGCCTTTTTCAAAAATTTAAACTATTTATGTGGCTTTCTCATATGCAGATAGGAAGAATGTCAACAAAAGCTCTGCTGGTCGATTGGTTAAGAAAACTGCTTAAAAGACCTAAGACTGCATTTGGTTTAGCCAAGGTCAGAGCTGTGACTTACCGCAGTGGCCTAGGCTTACTACATCAAATGACCAGTGTGAATTCCCCCGGCACAGGCCTATTTAAGCTACAAGGCAGGTAATGTTGAAGGCAGAGTTTGATGACAGGAGGAGGAAATAAAATCAAAACTCACAGAAGTGATGAAACCAAGGTAGCCATGTTATCCAAACAGAAAAATATCACAGGCGAACTAACTAAACTATAAGAATGTTTTGAACAGTTTGAATTGCCACAGAGAAGAAAATGTCAGAGTGTATGCCAATTTCTTGCTTTCTCTCTCTTTTGGGGTGGGGGGGAGGAAGGGAGTTAAGTTTCGTGATAATTACCGACTTAAAAAGTTTTTTTTCTTTAAATGTATGCTTTTTTTTGGGTGAGGAAGTGTGGCCCTGAGCTAACATCTGTTGCCAATCTTCCTCTCTCTCTTTTTTTCTCCCCAAAGCCCCAGTACATAGTTGTACATTCTAGTTATAAGTCCTTCTAGGTCTTTTGTGTGGGATGCCACCTCAGCATGTCTTGAGTGGTATGTAGGTCCACGCTCAGGATCCATATGGGTGAACCCCAGGCTGCTGAAGCAGAGTGCGTAAACTTAACCACTATGCCACATGACCAGCCCCCAATTTAAAGTTTTAAAAGTCAACCATAGGTCTTATCAAAAAAAACTTTTCACTTGAAATGTGTACAAGCTGCTACAGTGAGGCATCCCAGAATAGTGCCTCTCAAGATCCTGAAGCTTACTAATATAAGCAGGTTAATAGAAGATGCAGGATTTGGAGCTGGGCCTCACAGCAAATAACTCAGTGAGTAAAGAAAAGTGAAGAAAAAGGGGTAGGTATGCCAGCTTGGAGGACAGCGTGAAAAGGAGCAGAGGTGGGCCTAAAAATGGAGTGGATTCAGGGAACGAGAGGAGAAGATCATTTGGCTGGAGCAGCTGGTGCAAGTCGGGAAATGGGCTGTAAACTGGGGAGTTTGGTGGAAGTCTGTGTCAAAGAGGAGGCGATGCACACAATCAGACAGGACTGAGGTGAGAGGGTCCACACGCAGGTGTAGGCAGTAGGGATAAAAGACCCCACTCGCAGATTTTTATGAAGACGGGTGTGGAATTAAGGTCACATATTTAATGAGAATCCAGGGCAACCATTTCCTAATGAAATTATACAGCTTCATGTAGCAGACATGCCTAAAGTGAGGTTGCTCCCTTGCTAAGGGCCACAGGCAAATTCAAATCTTCTGGTTATCACGAGTGAATGATAATAAAAGAACATAACATCAAAAATAATCAATTCTTTAAAATTTTAAAGTTACATTGTATTTGCATGTTTCTTAAAAAAAAAAGACATATACATACACACACAAAACCCCTAAACATAAATATACCCAAATGATATTAATAGTATTTGTCACTACATTCTCTGGACAAATACGTGAATGCCTGCCGTGTGCCCGGCACTGTTGTACACTAGGGATTGCACATTTACTCTTCTTTGCACTTTCCCCTATTTTCAAAATTCTCCACAAACAACATTTATTTGTTTAACCAAAAATTAGACATCCTCAACTACACAGCCAAACCTTGAAATATTGACAAAGAATGTTAACATTTTAAAAGTCGTATTTAAATTTTCTTTAAATTGTATTTTTGAACAACTGAGAATCAACATTCAGATCAGGTAACTTTAGAAAACCACATGCCAGGCAGTTTTGAAAGGGAAAGTTATGTACTTTTCAAAAGCTGCGTTTTCACTGTAAGCCTTTTTCAAACTATTTTCACAGTATGCTAAGGGACAGATACGGTAAAAGAGAACTGAGCTACTGGCAGTTGACAATTTAGAACAAAAAGTACATTAAAACCATCCTCCCCCCAACAATGTATATTGTTCCCCAAGGTCATGCTTCATCGCTTTGGTTCCCACTAAATCACCACAGATGATTCCGGCATCAGAGCGCAGAGACTCATGAGGCCATGCAGTTCTTTCTTCTTTAAGTCTGCTTTGTACTGACTTCTCTTTCTCTCAGGTTGTCCACCACTTATCGAACAGCTATCGGCAAAGGAAAAAACTGGCCCTCTTCCAGGCTGTCACACGGTCAGTGGCCAGAAACCTTTGGGGACTCCAAGTACCTGGCTCCTGTGGAGCTGCATCCAGTCATAGGCTCGTCAAACATCATACGGGCATAAAAAACTGCTCAGGCCTAAATCCAAGGGAATTATTTCTGCTCAAAGGCACTGCAGGAAGGTGACCATTTTCAGCCAGTTCACTGCCTGGTCCAAAGCAGGAAAAAGAAGGGACCTTGCACAGTAACCACGGTAACTATTTTCACCACAACAACACACTAACAGGCCTCTCCAGGATGTGAGATCCCCAAAGAGCTAGGGATTCTCTATGATCCACTTGGTACTTGCTTAAGCCAACTCTATCCATTGAAGAAGGGCTAATGGAAACAAGATCTTGTTCACTCACAAAGGCAGTTTAAAACCAGGATCCTGGTATTATAAATGACAAGTGCCATGAAGGTTTTACTTCAGGGAAAATGACTGTCTAATGACAACACAGAGAAGCATAATGACAACATAAAGTAAATAAAGATAACAGTAACAAGCAGGTGGGCAGTAAATAGTATTTAACACATTCTCTGGCTACTCATTCTCCAGCTCTCCTTTAAAGAGAAGGTAAACTAAGAACCATGTGCTTTCCTGTTCTGAACAGATGTGGCTTCTCAGGTTAATATATCTTTAAAAAGAGACAAGATTGAGCTGTTCTAAATTAGAATCCATTGGCTATTTGAAATCTTCCCATTAGCAGACCAGGTTTGGCAATAATCTCTCACTGACAGACTAGCTCATGGTTGGAGGCACTTAAGAAATGGCTCCCGTTCTAGGAGATTATCAGGATAGTGGATGTTTTGGCTGGCTAAAAGCCAGCACAGCAAAAATAATATAAACTGCTAACTCTATATAGTAAGAGCTAAATTTCTTTTCAAGTGGTACATTATAGCTGCTATAAGGCTGTAGTTTTCTGGGTATCTGGTCCTGCCGTTTAAAGTTTTGGGCTACACAAGACAAGCAGCCAAAAAGAATAAAGGAAAAAGACGTGGTTATTCAAAACACCTGAAGGAAAGCATTGTTTAGTCTTTATTTGCGAAATCATTTCAAAATAAAAGCCAACATTGCTATCATCTTAAAACGCATAATTTAGTAGATATCTGCCTAGAATCCAGGGATTCTGATGAGATCATATTATCAGGAGGGATAATTTATGAATTATTTTTAACTTTAATTTTCATAGATCATTTGACCATAAAAAGAGATGACAAAAGAATTGTGTCAAATTAATCAAAGTTAAGAGAATCAAAGTGTGGTAATTTGCGTTTACACTGGGCCCTGTTACGAAGGAGCAGAAAGTCAAGCCTCTAGGAATTAACACAAACATACATTAAATTTAGTTTTAGGAAACCTTCTCAATCCATTTCATTGTTTTTTTACCCTCAAATTCCTCAAATTTAAGCACTTACATTTCTTTTTTTTAAAGATTGGCACCTGAGCTAACATCTGTGGCCAATCTTCATTTTCTTTGGTATTTTTTTTTCCCCTTCTCCTCCTCAAAGCCCCCCGACCCCTAATACATAGTTGTATATTCTAGTTGCAGGTCCTTCTGGTTGTGCTATGCGGGACACTGCCTCACCATGGCTTGAGGAGCGGTGCCATGTCTGCACCCGGGATCCAAACTGGTGAAACCCTGGGCCGCTGAAGCAGAGAGCATGAACTTAACACTCGGCCATGGGGCCGGCCCCAGCACTTACATTTCTGAGTTATAATAAAAAACACACACTTGAAGCAATAAGAGTTACTATTTTGAGCACAAATTTACAGTCCTATATCAGTTTCTCAAAATTCTTTGTTACAAAAATTACATATATTATCTTACAGCCACAAACAAAATTAACATAAAGCAAACATATACTTTGTAGACGCTCCCTTTGCCTGGAATGCACAACTCCCAGTGCAACCCTAATTCACCATCAAGTCTCAAACTGGGCATTACTTCTTCTAGGAAATGGGTTCTAACTCCCCCCACAAGCTGATTTAGGCTCCTTTATAATGCCTGGACACCCTTCTATTTAGGTAGTAGCTACCCACTTGCTCTGCACTGAGTACTTTCCATCATTTAACCCACTAGTTAGGTACTTTCTTGCTCATTTCATAAGTGAGAAAACTGAGGTTGCTCAAGGATATACGAAAGAGTTGGCCAAGATCACTACTAGGAAGGAACAGTCAGGATTTGAAAATAAGTACATCTGCCTCCCAGGCAGTATGCAATAAACACAGTGTCAGTATTTATCACCTTGTGTGGCAAACACCTTGACAGGAAGGGACACGGCTTTTCATCTTTCTTCCCTGGTCTAGAACAATGTCTCGCAAATTGTATGATCCTGTTTAATACAGGCCGGTTGTTAATGTAGTCTGGAGCACATACAAGCTAACTTTAAAAACACCTGGTCCAATTGCTCAGTTAACATGTACTAGTTACGACAGCTTCATGATCCGCAGGTTTAAGTTACTGTGCCATGACAAATGTGGAGTATACAATTTGTTTGGGCCTTCCCTTGTCATATCTATTCACTGACGAGAAAAGAATGTAGCTATGCCAACTTTCTTACATCATTACACCATCAAAAGTTCCAAGAATGAATTTAACCCAAGGCTGCTTTTTGCCTTTTCTAAGAATCCCGGCTAGATTCGCTGGTTTGGAGGGACAGCCTTAACATTAACTCTACCTTCCTCCTTCAGTCACCTGTCAAAACAGTGGTTGTGTCAGTTTAGAAATACACGGCTGGACGTCACCAACATTACCTAACGGTAGCATGACTACTTTCAATTTCTTTAGACAGTTAAGAGTAAGGCGTCCAAGTTCAAGGCAGAATGTAAAAAAAAAAATCCCATCTATTCAGTAAGTACAGAAGTAGGAAGTTTAAGAAGCTGAACATGCCTGGAAAAAACCTCTTGAGACAGCTGCAATCTAACCCTGGATTTTAAAAAAATCCATAAGCATGTAAAACTTCATAATTCTGTAGGTAAGATTTTATTTGAACTATTCCACCTTATGAATACAGCATGTATCCCAATGCCTAGTAGCTCAATTTAAAATAAGTTCTTTTCGTTGTTGCTTTAATTAAGACTATTATACTTCATTTTCCCAGTAAATGTTACTTAATATTAAAATTTCTGACTTTTTTTTTTAATTAGCTTAGTTTTGAATGGTAAAACTAAAACTGTGCATGAAGTCAGAAAGAAGAAATGTAGAGAAAAAAAGACAACTGGATTCCTCAAATGGCTCATAAAAGGAAAAACAAACCCAGTCCAACCAGACTTACGAGTCCCTCTAGGCGATGTGAAATACTGATCAATATGTCAAGACAGAAGGAAAGAAACCCAACCCTTTTGCTATCCTCACGGTATTACGGTGAGGGTGTGTGCTTACTGCTAAATGCTTTGTATACTAGTAGAACTGAGTTATACTTCTTTACATTTTCATCAATATACAGTAAATATAATTGAGTAAAAATGATTAGATATCTATAACTACATGGAACTTTAATTTATATTAAACAGATGAAAATTTGATTATGAAATTAAGATCTTAGACTTCTAGTCCCAAATTCTAAAAGGCTAATAAGGAAAGACCATTTAAAAGTTACGCATAAATAATCTTGTGCAATTCTTAGCTAACTACTCTACAAAGTAAAAATGGTAACAATTTAAACTATCTCACTGCGGAACAGTTGTGTGGCCCAGAACCTGCTTGCTCTTGGTGCCATGTCTTAGCTATTTGGTACTTCTTCTGAATCTGTTTTCACGTGTGTAAAGTGAGGGGGAAATTCTTCAGAACTGCTGTGGGAATTAAATGAGACAATGAACACAAAAGCACTTTACAGATGACAAGGGAAGGAGGACAACAGGTCATGTGGATCAAGACCCTGGGACAGCCTTACCAGCTCCTACCCCACTAACTGTGAAGCCTCTGCCCTTGGATTCCTTTCTCCTCCACACCACTGCTGGCGCTCCAGTTCAGACCATATTACCTATTTGCAAACTACTTGTCTTCAGGCAAGAATAGAGGTCTCCTCTCTTCTCAGTGCCATTAATCTCACACTCTTCAATAACCCTATCCTCAGTGTTACTGCCAGATGAATCTGACATCATGAGCCCATCACAGACCCTAACAACAAACTCTCCAGTGGTCCCTCACTGGGCAAGACCCAGTCTCTTTATCAAGCCAGTGCAGGCTCTCCACGATCCCCAACACACCATTCCCACCTTTTTCCTACAATTCCCCTTCACATCACAAGCCTCAAGACAAACTAGAATATTCGCCATTTCTTAGACACAGAACTCTCATTTTCCTCTCTCTGATTTCTTTACCTTCTACTTTCTCAGGGCATACCTTCCTCCACTTCTTCTGTTCCAATTCCTACACCTTCTTTAAGTAACAACTACCACTACACCTGCCTCATTAGGCCTATACTGTTTGCGTCTTCTTGTCAAGCCCCTCCCCTCAGCCATACTTAAAAGCACCCTAGGAGTCAGAGGGGGTGTGGTACCACAATCCTATGACTCATCCCCGCCACCCCAACCAGGCTCTGGCTGACAAGAGCAACAAAACAAAGTAAGCAGAAAGAGAAGTGAGGGATCTGTTCTGGTTTTAAGGTTTCTGGTCACAGCTACTTACAGAATGCCGGATATCTCCTAGCTCCTTCCCCACCCTAATCTGGGAACCCACACAGGGTTAAGACTCAGTCTCAAGCCGGGATTGAAGGAGCAGAGACCTGGTGCAGGCCCTCACTGCAGCTGGAAACTGGCAGGTCTAAGAGGGTCTAAGAAAGACAGGCTGGCACTTGGCTTGCCACAGAGTCGAAATCAAAACGGATGGCGCACAGAGGCTGAAGGGCTCTCAGACATACCAAGGCTCTTATAGCATTATTTAAAATCTTTACTTTATTGTTCATATTTAAACTTTTGAAAAATTTTATATTTAAGATCATTGCTTTCCACTTCTTTATAAGTCTCCCAAACCAGCAATACTACATATCCACATGGCAAAAATTGGCTATAGATGGGGCACTGTACATCTCCAATTCACACAGGCCTCATTACTCCCGATTTTCTGAAACTCATCCTCATTCATTCACCCACTTGGCCAGTTTGCTTCTAATGTTGAGGGACCTCCTCTAGTGGGAACCAACTCGACAGGCTACATCTCATCCTGTGGGGGACGGAGGGAAACAGCTGAAACGATCCCCTTCAACACTGGCCACTATTTGGGATGAAAGCTAGCCAAAGACTTCTCCAGATGGGCTCCCCTCCAACCCTGAATATAAACCTAAAACAAGGGTATGCAAATTTTTTCCATAAAGAGGCAGAAAATAAAGATTTTGGCTTTGCAGGCCACATAATCTCCGTTGCAAGTACTCAACTTTTGCATCTTACCTATTGTCTTATCATCGCTGTCACATCATAAACTCCCTAAGAGCTAAGACCAAGTCACATATATCCTTATAACTCTTCGCTGGTTCTGCCTTGTACAGAGAAGGGATCTGATTTATGTCTGTTGAATAAATGTCTGCCACTTGGTATTTTTCAGTATTAACTTACTACTTAAAGGAACTCTGCATTGCATAAATACAACTCTTGCATGTTCTCCAGGTAACATATAAAGTATTGTTCAATTTACTTCATCTAGGTCTCAATATGACTGTGCCACAGGACCTTCATTCATCAGGGTCAAACAAAATGTTTGCTCTTTGTTCTCCCAAATTTGTCTTAAATATATACAATTTTCTGCCTCTATCCTCTTACCTAAAGAAAGTAGACTTACAGTTACTTCCTTACAAATTCATATCAACAAAAAGCAAACTCAAAACTGACTTAAAATTTATTAAAAGAGGCACTAACTATAGAAGCTTTTTTTAAAGCCATCATATCAAACCATGCAACTAACCTCCTGGGTTTTCTACATTGCTCAGCTCAGAAACTGCAGAAATTCACAAAACTTACAGCACAGGAAATATAATGTAGATTTAAATTGGTATACACATATATACACACACACATATATATGTAAGAAATGAGCTGATTTTGAGGAAAGCAGAATGATATAATTCAAATTCCACAGAACACTAAGATATTTTAAGTGATTTTTTTGCAGCAGAAGAACCATAATCTCTGAATCACTGTGGCAATTAAAAGGCAATTTATTATTTGTAAACCATACAGGAAATGCTGCCCCCTACAGAGCACTTTAAGAGAACAAAGAATGTTTTATAGAAATGTAACCCAGAAAGCAATCTAAAAAAATTTTAGTGACTAACAATATTTAATGATTAACAGGATTATCGAGGAAAAGGGGATTCTGTGGAGATGATCGGAATTTGATTTTCTTTCCTTTTACTAAAGTTTATGTTCATATACAATATCCTTCTATACAGAAGTGCATGTAGAAACCCACAAATGCTCTGAGGACAAATAATATAAATAGGTAGAATGTGCCAATTTAAGAGACTGGGAAAAGAGATTCGGGCCTGAGGAAGAGACGAGTAAAAGGAATTTGCTTTGCCGCGTGGCCGGAGAATCTAGGGAGGCTGAGGCTGAGGACTGGCCGAGTCAGGACTGCACGGCAGAGTCCTACTCTCCCTTCACACATCCCAGCTGCAGCCCACGCGCTCCAGGGCTCCAAAGCCCCTCCTTTACTGGGTTAGTTGGGACATGAGGGATCAGCCAAAGCAGATACTAACAGTACTTCAATATTTGATTTGAATCCCATGCTATTTAAATTTGCTGAAAGCACTATGATTATTCCATTCTTATAAACATTTAATCGCCATGGGGAATTGACTAGGAAATAAAAAGTTCAAGGACAATTTAGAACGAGGAAGAAAACTGAAAATAAGAATTATCACCTCCTGAGTGGGGAGCAAGGAATTAAGTGATAATATTAAAGAAACAGAGAAATTCATTCTGGACCAGTTAACTCAGACTGGAAAGGAACTACCAACTAGTTTTAGAGGCTGTCGGGCAAATCTCAGAACCAGATAGCGTATCAACTCAAAATTTTCATTAATGAGACTACGGTATTCCATGAACTTCTTCGTGGTGTTCACTCCGAATATTTAGAACACTTCCCTCCATCCTTCTGTGTCCAAATACTACTCATCCTGCAAATCCCACGGCAAATCCCACGTCCTCCATGAGGCTGTCTCTGGCCCCCAGTGAAACATCACCTCTCCCTACCTGAGCGACTTAGTCCGAATTTCAGGTAAGGTACTTACCATTGTCTACTACGTATTTTATGCTATTGATGGACATCTTAGCTCCCCGCTAGCACACATGCTCCCCAAGTACAGTATCCAAGGCTAATGCATCTTACCGGTCTTTACATTTATATCTACAGGGTGCTTTGTGCATAATAAATAGCTTTTTAGTAGGTACTGACAAAATACCTGTGGAATGAATAAACTAATAATTGAACTCATCAAACAATTAACAAGTTCTTTAGAGCGACAGGAAATTGCAGTAGAAGCTGAGAACTGGAAGTGAAATAAGGCAGAGGCTCCCCTACGTAAGAGGGGGTTACACGTCTGAAATGACTTAAACGTAAGTCAGTTTCTATGCCTTTATATTTTCACCCACTATATTTCTCCTTTGAGCTACTTACTACAAATGCAATTTTTTTTAAAACCTGGTAGTTGTTTAATTCCCTGCCCCCCATTATTTCGAGCTCCCCAAGGGCATGAGTTGACCCCCTCCTGTTCACTGCAGCACCTCCAGAGCCAGCTCCGCACCTTGACAAACCAAGTGCTCAACAAACACTTGTTGAATAACTCTCAAAAAAGTTTGACATGATGGACTTAAGGAGTAAAATTAAAAGGCCTAACAATTCTTTAAAATGTCCATAGTTGGAAACTCATAAAAATTAAATATAGATAAATGTCAACATTGGAAAATGCTAGTGATTTCATCTTTTACTTTTCAATTTGGAGTAATCTCCTTTACAATTCAATAAAATGAAGCATTTGCTAAACTGACTTTGGACTAAATAGAATTCAAATGCCAAAAACAAATCCATCTTAAAGGTTGCATCAGAACTCAGAGCTCACACAATATACTTGCCATAGCTCAATTTCCTGAACTATCATTTTTCTTAAAGAAAAAGATCTGCCCTGAGCCTGTGCCATGGCTCTTTACTTTCACATTGATCATGTTACTATATCTATCTACAGAAGAGGATAAAGCAGTCATTTCTGAAAAATTGATTATTGAGCCCAGTAATGACTGCTATGTAAGGGCTATTAATTATATGAAATAAAGCCAGCTCTTAGTTGGTAACAATAATCTGAAGGCTGTTTGCTGGGTTACAGCCTGCCAAGTAGCCACTAGTCACCAGACTTCAAATGTTTATAGAAAGGTGGGTTTCTGTGAGACTTAAAAACAAAACAAAAAAGTAATTTTAAATGAGTCTTTTTATTAGTCAAAATATTTTTATACAACTGTCTGAACAAAAATTACAATGTTTTCCACAAAACGGCGAATAAATGTGAATTTGAGCCACAGATGTACAGTGGTTAAGAGTCCAGACTTTAAAAAACTTTTTATAAAGGAAAATCACAACATGTACAAAAAGAGACAATAGGCCAGTGAACTCCCACATTCTCATCACCAAGCTTCAGCAAGTACCAGCTCGTGGCCAAGCCTGTCTCCCCTGCACCCTGCCCACCTTCCCCCAACCCACTCTGGATTATTTTCAAGTAAATCCCAGGCTTCATACAATTTCATTTATAACTATTTGAACACTTCAAAGGGCACAGACTTTGAGTCAGAGAGATCTGGCGTCAAATCCAGGCTCTACCAACCACTGGGTGTGTGACCCAATGCAAGTGAGTGCACTCCTTTGAGCCTGTCTTCTATCTGCGAAATGGGGACAGTAATCCCTGCCTCTCAGGATTACAGTATGGATGACATCAGATAAGGTATCTAAAGAACTGAGCCTCCTGCTGTCGCACAGAAAGTGGTTAATGCGGCAGCTGTGGTTATTACAACCGTGCTAGCATATTAAGATGGGATGCTTTCTGACTCATTTCCAGTGAGGCCCACAAAGACAAAATAGATATCAGCATTCACATATTTTAAAAAGAGATGCTCAACTTCCAGAGAGACTAACAGAAAACTGATGTGTGATCCCCTAGACCAACACTCATCTCCAGGAGTTGAAGAGTACAGAGGTCTAGAAAATTTCTTTGAATCAGTTGTTGGACTCCTGTGGGGTTTCTACCTCCCTCCATGGGGGAGGGGAGGAGGTGCTTTCCTGTCACCTTAAACCAAGAGAAAGGAGGTTTTAAGCGAGGCTCCTGGAGACTGTGGGATACAAAGACTAGTGCCTGACCCCTATCTGAGGAAAGCCCCCATAGAGAAGCAGGAAGGAGCAGCCTATGGTGGCTGAGCGAGGGCCTGCTCTGGAAGCAGGCGGGACGTCCTGCAACAGGGAAGGGGCCCCCTCCCCACTGCTGGTTTCCCGACCTGAGGCAGGCCCAAGCTGGGGAAAGAATGCTTTATTTTTTTAATCAAGTTCAAAGGGGACATTTCAAGTACTGAAATGAGACTCTTCTTATAATCTAAAGTGATAGAAAAAGCTACAGAATATTTATTATATATTACAGGATATGTGTGTGTGATATGACATTTACAGGATATATATTCCACCCAGAAACAATAAAAGAAAGAATGAGGTCGAGGAGAGAACTGGGAGAAAAAATTAAGTTGTTTCCCTTCGAGCCCAAGATGTCCAGCCCTTTCAATGTAATAGTTACACTATATGTTCAATAGTTGTACAATAGTATGGAAAAAGAGCAAGCAATGCCTTATAAAGATTAACGAAATGTAGATGTTAGCACAAACAGTAAATTGTACAAACAATGTATAATCAAATAGAATAAAGTCACTTCCAAATAGAATAAAGTTTCTGAAGACATATTAGAAAAGCTGTTCCCTTGATTCCTTTTTTCATTTATTTTCAATGAGTAACAGCAGCTAAGTGATGCTTCCACGAAGGATTCTTCCCACTCTTCCCAAAGAATGGAACAAGGAAGAGGAAGTGAAATTTACCGAAGAGACAGGAACAGAGGAAAAAAGGGGATGATCATGTGCCCCACGATTACTGATTCCGGGAGAGCACCGCCACGTGCAAGGCCCTGTGGTAAGCACTAAAATAGTACTTAAAGGACAAAGCAGGTTTTCTGCCCTTAAAGGAATTTGGGTTAGACATATTGCAACAGTGAGAGAGAAGTGTACAGCCTTTGGAGGTAGGAAAGAGACGGGAGAAGGAATACAAAATTGAAAATAGCCAAAGGCCTGGTAAAGAATCCTAGTAAAGGCTACGATGAAGTCAGATAAAGAAAATTCATGGTTCTTTAAAGACTCCGATGTTAGTCAATCAGGTATAATGAAATATTCTGCAGATGCTGAAGCCTTCCTACCTTGGTTTTGGAAGCTCACTCATTTTGAATTATTAGTAGGCATGAATTCATTCTTGGAAAACATTAAATGCCAAACCAGAGCTATTCCCACTTAAATTATGGGGTGTCCAAACAATTCAGACTCTTCCATGGCAATAATGGCACCCCTGTGCCATCCACCTTACACACACAGGTTACAATCCCCATCCAGAGCTCGTCATGCCCACAGCTTATGGCGTGAACTCTAGACACTCCAGCTCTCTGCTCAGCACTAACTAGCCAAAAACCAAATTGGCCAAAGAACACACTGTGTGTGGTCAAAGAGGGTTCCGATTGGTTTTCAGCAGAGAGGTCTCCAGTGTGTTACCTCAGGTTTTCTGTTGCTATCACGACACAGCTGATAACACTACATTTGTCAGATTGATAATGAGGAAAAGTTAAGTCTAAGTTTCAATTCTGACCTCCTAAAACTGTTTGAGTAATTGATTACAGTGTCAGTCCAGACAATCAAATTTATTTTTGGTTATGCAATCACAGAACTGATTACTTTTCAAATAAAAATCTAGAGAACTAGATTACTTCCCAGAATAAACAGTAACAAGTAATACTGTGTATGTGCGTGCACTCGCACATGGGGGTTTGGCCACTTTTCCATCTGGAAGCCATGATGTAGCAGCATAATCGCAAACTGCATTCTCACTGTTTAAATCTATGAATAATGCACAGATAATCTAGCCTGACTTAAACAAGAAATTAATTGTGACATGTGACTCAAGTTCAACTATCAGTCATTTATAACACATTGATTTTTCAAGGTAATTTTTGCAATGCAAGAAATATCTTGGATGGAAAGAAGAAATAACATGCAAACAAATAAAGGAGCTTGTTTCCCACTGCTAAATTAAAGAAGACAGATTCCTTAAAGGTAGTAGCTCTGCTATCCTATAATCAACAATCCTTCAATAGAAAATACAGCTGGTCTCAACCAACTGGATGTATAAAAAAGTATCTTTCATTTAACTATGATTCATTTTTACAATTACTGTCTACTTCAAAAGAATCTACTTCAAACAGGACTTTTTCCCCCAGGGTAAGAGGACTATAGGTTATAAAGAAGTCAAAGAGAAACCTAGTACACCTCTAGGAGGGAGAGAACACTAGAGACGTGATTCTTCCCTTTAAGCCAATGAAGTCACCTGGATGTAAAGGGAAGTAGAACTTCCTTTCTTTCCCATTCTTATCCAGAAGTCTGAAAACTAAGTCCCCAGAAACACTTTCATCTAAGGACAAAAGGATGACAAGGCTCTCCACAGATGACTATAAGAAATGACCATAAAGTATGGAAAGTGACTTTTAAATAAATGTCCCAGAACTGATACATACAAATGGACGTTGCCCCCTTCAAAGTCATTACCTTGGAAATTATATACTTAATCCAATGATGCTGTTAGAGGAACTTTGGAATTTGTTTCAGAGCTTAGAATTTTCCACATCCTTAAAACCAGCAAATATTTGTCTTTTCAGGTTGGATTCAGCAACAGTCAAAGGTCCTGAGAGCAGCTGCGCTTTTCTTTGGAAAGCCTGTCCTGACCGCCCGAGCCAAGGCTTCACGCCCCCAGTGATCTCTGTACTTGCCCCAGCAGAGCGCTTTGGCTCGATCTTGGAAGTGCTTACCTATTTATCATCTATCACCTTGGCAAAACTGCAAACTTCACAGGAGCAGGGAATTTATCTTATTTATTATTATACCCACAATCCTAGAATGGTGCCTAGAAATTTACAGGCATCCAAGAAATACTGAATGATGCAATCTACAATCATACAAAACGGTTTGGAATACGGTGTGTACCTTCTCCATGTAGCCTCCCCACTCCTCTCAGAAAAGAGCAGCACACCTCTCTGCACGATTACGCAGCTCTAGAGAGGGACTGTGACTCTATATACCTGGGAGGAAAAGTGGTTGGATTGGATGATTTCCATTACTTATTTATGGTCAGAAAAAAAGCAGAAATCATGATTACATCCTCACAGACTCAAAACTTCTAACTTTTCACTCTTAAATCTGTAGGCACAACAATATCTTACCTAGTTGCAGTATCTTTACAGTGTCTCTGTGGGCCTTCATCACCAGCTTGAAATGGCGATAAAGTGGATAGCACAAAACCCTTCTTCCAAAAGACACCAGGACTTCATGAACATTAGTCCAAGTCTGTGAAGGAGCATTTAAATAAGTAATGATTTCCATATTACACAAACACAAGCACACAACTAAATATGAAACTGTTACCAATTAACAACTCTAAGTTTGGATCATCATGACGCCAAGTAGAAGAGAAATATCAAAGCATGAAATGAGGCTCTTTTTGTCCACCTTACAATAAAATATTTAATCATCATATTTGTAATTTCTCATACTTTATCAACATATCAGAGATGCTCCTTAAAAATCACATATGTAGCAGGAAAGTTTAAAAACTCTTTTAAGAATCACAAATATGAATCTAAAACACATGGCACTAACAAAATACAGATGCACATGAAAGACATTTCTAAATGATATACGTTTCATGTGTTCGTCTTTGGGGACCATTCAAGACAGTGTCGATGAAAGATGTAGAACTCTTTAGTGAAGCGTGTTTCCAGTCTCCCTCTTCCTTTTTTTTTTTTTCTTTTGCTTTGGGAAAGAGTGATATATGGTATTCAGTAATTTGCTTTCACTTATCAAAGAGAAAACTAATGATTTCTGGAAAACAAGTGTTTTATCTTGAATAGCACTGCAAACTGATAGCATTGCCAATTTAATACTTACTCAAAACACCAGACAAAGGCGATTTTCTACAGAATTGTTTAATTGGGTTTTGATAAAAAACAGTAACCCACATATAAAACCTAAAATATAAAATTAAAACTAAAGGAGCAGCATCATTTCCATGTATATTAATCCTTAATGAATGAGAGCTCTAAGAATATTGACTATCTGACAAAAATAGTGTATAGCTAAAAAGAACTAGGAACTTTTACAAAAACTAAATACTCATAAAAATTTGACATACCTATTAATAAGGCTGGTCATTCTAAGATATCTCAAAAACAACAAAAACTTGAAAATAAAACCATAAATAGGTGAGTTTATTCATGTTGATTTTAACAACTGAACTACGAAATTATCTAGTCACCAAGTACTTTGTTTTCAACATTAGTACCTAACGCAATTATTACAAAAACCAGTTTCTCCATTACATGCTGATCGTGGCACTATGTAGACCCCAAATGAAGTCTAGAGAGAAGTGCTTTTCCATCTTTAATATGCATACGAATCCCTGGACATCTTGCTACAGATTCTGATTCAGTGGGTCTGGACTGAGGTTCTATCTTTCTAACAAGCTCCCAGCCAAGGATGCTGGTCAAGCTGTTGGTTCATGGACCATTCTTGGAGCAGCAAGATTCTCTGATAAACTTGTGTTTCACTTCCTGTTAACATCTAATCTATTATTGGAAAAAGTGATGCCATAAAACAATCTTACTTTTACAACTTAAAATGTACTGTATTTAGGATTCAGACTAAAAAAAAAACTAGCTGCCTTAATTGATGATGCAATTATCAGTCGTTTAAATCAACACTTTTTTTAAAGCTTCTACTTTTAATTACTGTTTTGATACATAAGAGCTTGTTTGAAACTAGGAAATTTGCAGATACCATTCTTGGATAATTTTGGTAAGACCTACACAACTATTTTCTAGAAAATATATAAAAACAATCATTACTAAAATAGAAGAGTTGTCTAACCATACTCATTGTAGGACCTAGGATAAATTATTTAAGCTATCTAAGTTTCCTCATCTGTAAAATACCAATAATACTTATCTCACGGACTTACTGAAGGGAACAGTTGAGAGAATACCTATAAAACGCTTACCACAGTCCCTGGTGGTGAGTGTGTGGCAGCCAGTGGTAGGTAGTATCACCTACATTTGCTCCCCACCTTTGAGCTCTGGACCTCAATATATGCCAACTTACAAACATGCCTCAAACTCCACCCCACATCCTCCCCCAACAAACCATGTCCCCATTCTTTCTCC